>NW_006921589.1:6810148-6824156 GCF_000298275.1 Orycteropus afer afer
GGTGAAGTCCACGTGTACAGCCTCCGTTTGTGTTGTTGAAAAAAGGTGTTTGCAATGAACAAGTCGTTGGTCTTGCAAAATTCTACCATACGAGTGCCAGCATTATTTCTGTCACCAAGGCCAAATTTTCCAACTACCGGTGATTCTTCTTTGTGATTAGTTGTCTTCTAAATTATTTGGCACAAACAAGTAACTGCCTCATTGCTGCACCCATTTGTGGAAACATCCCATGGGTATTCCATCAATTTCTGAAGCCTTGTTTTCCTCCAATTCCTTCAGTGCAGCACATATTCTGTACAGTATACATACATATGCTGTACATTGCAAGTCATATTGCAAGAATGGAAGTTAAATATTTTAGGATGCTCTCAAGAAAAGTGTTTGGCTGTCAACCACTCACAAAGGGATCAAGGCAGGAGTTTCTGGATAGAGTGGGAGAACAATGTGGAGCAAAACTCAAAATCATAAAAAAGGCCAGGTTTCCTGGTCTGATAGAGCCTGGTGAAACCACCAAGACTATGATCCCTAGTTATCTTTCAGGGCTGGAATTGAGCTCACATCCTTGGCTTCCAGCCCAACAATAGACAAGCATATAAGGTGAACATTTATACCAGGGAGATACACTCCTTAGAAAAATCAATAATGGGAGAACAGAAGGGCAGTGTTTGCATAGGGAGATAGTTCAGGGGGCAGGACTGCAAAGGAAAGAAGGACACAGAGAAGAGGTAACTGCAGGAGGAAGTAGGAAGAGAGCTGCTATGTTGTGGGGAAATGCAGTCAATGTCTTGATATATATGAGCTGCTGCATGGAAAATGAATTTGTAAACTTTCACCCAAATCACAATAAAATTTAACAAGAAAGGAAGAAAAGTGCTTGAAGTCATCTTTACTTTCAGCAAACAAGGTTGTGTCATCTGCCTATGGCAGGTAGTTAATGAGTCTTCTTCCAATTCTGATGCCATGTTCTTCTTCATATAATCCAAATTCTTGTATTATTTGCTCAGTGTACAGAATGAATAAGTATGGTGAGAAGATAAAAGCCTAATGCACACCCTTCCTGATTTTAAAGCACTTACTGATGAAGTCCAAAGACTACAGTCTTCAGTATGGATTACACCTCAACATAAAGAAAACACAAATCCTCACAACTGGACCAATGAGCAACAGCATGATAAACAGAGAAAGGATTGAAGTTGTCAGGGATTTCATATTACTTGGATCCATAATCAGTACCCTTGGAAACAGCAGTCAAGAAAGCAGATGTCATATTGCACTAGGTAAATCTGTGACAAAATACCTCTTTAAACTGTTAAGAAGCAAAGATGTCACTTTGAAGACAAAGGTAATAGCCAAGCCATGGTATTTTCAATCACCTCATATGCATGTGAAAGCTGGGCAATGAATAAGGAAGATGGAAGAAGAATTAATGCCTTTGAATTATGGCGTTGGTGAACAATACTGAAAATACCATGGACTGCCAGAGGAACCAACAAATCTGTCCTGGAGGAAGTGCAGCTAGAATTCTCCTTGAAAGTGAGAATGGCTAGACTTTGCCTCATCTACTTTGGTCATATTGTCAGAAGGGACCATTCCATGGAGAAGGATATCATGCTTGATAAAGTGGAGGGTCAGCGATAAAAAGGGTAGACCCTCAACAAGATGGCTGGACACAGTGGTTGCAATGATGGGCTCAAGTATAGCAAGGATTGTGAGGATGGCACATGACCAGGCAGCGTTTCATTTTGCTGTATATAAGGTCGCTATGAGTTGGAGCTGACCCAACAACAACTCAAGAAAAAACATATTTTATAAATGTTAAAACTGTATTTTATTAATCATTTTTAAATGGTTTTGCTCTCATTCAAATATTAACATATTATTCATGTTTGTTATTATGAATTACATTTTCATAAAAACAGTGTGATGAAACAGGCTCTATTATTCTGAAATATATTATGAAATAATTCTTTGAACATTTGTCTCAAAGTTGCTAATTTTGATATTTGGCTATGATGAATTTTATAGCTAAAAAAAGTACTTTCCAAAGATGCATGGTGTTGTTATGTGCCATCGATTTGGCCCTGACTCATAGCGACCCCTCCTTGGGTTTCCGAGGCCGTTATCACTATGGAAATAGATTGCCCAACCTTCCTTCCGAGGAGTAGCTAGTGGGTTTGAACCACCAGCCTTCTGGTTAGCAGTCAAGTGCCTTGGGCACTGTGCTACCAGAGCATAGATTCAAATAAAAGATGTGCATCAAGGACTGCATATTCTCAACTCTTTTTTTTTAATTTCACTCATCAATCATCCAACAGTTTTGTGGAAACTCGGCTGGTAAATTTCTGTATTTTCAATGTCAATCAGTGTTATTTTCACCCACAAAAGTAACAATACATTGAATTTTCATATTTTGGACAAATGGCTTAAAAATGCCCTAAGCTCTTCATTTAGAAGATTTCAAAGCAGGTTAGAAAGTTCTTTCCAGGTGATCATGCGGATATGAATTTTGGTCGTGACATACATTTTTGTTCTTCGACAAGTCACATAATGAAAATATTTCTCAACTTCTATTTTCAAATGTTTGAAATCTACAGGTTAAATTCCTCTGTAAAAATTTACAGTATCTTTTAACCTTTACTTTGAAGGGACTGATGAAATTTAAATATAGATGGGTAGATGGGTACATCGATAGCTCAATGAATCTTCTAGGTACATGCAACTGAGAGTTATCAGTCATCATAGAAGATGTTGGCAACTTTAGAACACTCTTGTGTGTAGTTAAAGAAAAATCTGTAATTCCTTTTTGAGCTCCACAACTTTTGAGATTACTTTATTAATGGATTCATGAGTCGGAATAGACTCAATGTCAGTGAGTTTGCTTTGGTTCGGTTTTGTTAATGGACAACAAGGAAGTGTGTGGTATAAAAGCTTTCCATGGCGAAGTGTTATGAACCTTTTGGAATAAAAAATACACTGTATTTAGGAAAGGTAGGCCCTTCAGTGACATCTTGGGCATCTCTGTGCACTTTTGGCTCTTACGTCCTTGTTGCAATTGTTCTGAGTGAAGAAGAATATGAATTTCAAATTGTGATGCTGTCTCTGTAACCTTACCCTGGAAGTGTTTGTTTGTGCCAGACATACATTATTATTTTTTGTCTTTCATTATTATGCAAGAAACCTCAAAAATGACTTTAAAACATTGAAAACTCTCAGAGAAATTTTTTAAAGCTCTGAATGACTGTTACATGAATTTAAAAAATTACCTTGAAAACAAAAAAATCACAGTTTGGGTTCCATGTTCTTGATACTTGGGTTTTAAATGTCTTGCTGATCATCATGACTTCCATTTATCATTAAATAATATATCAAGACACATTATACACTTAGGGCAAGGTTATGGTTTGGTATTGTGGATAAAAGCTACTTCAAACAGTTTTGGTATTTAATTTTGTTAGTCATCTTTTCATGAGATCTGATTAGATTGTCTTTTTTTGCTTTTTTAATTTTTACTAATGGTCTGTCAAAGTGTTTGTTTTGGGGATAGGAGACGTTTCAGTCCTTCTGAAAGCTGGGGATTGGTCTTCAGTTTTTATTGTTCACTTATACTTCCGTTATTTGTATTGTCTTCAATGCATGAGTTCTTTGCCAGACTCTCTTTTGATTCACTTGTCTGTTTTGTTATTTGGTTGAGTTAAAACCAGATAATAAATCTGCATATATATAGTAATGTAATATATAAGCTTATATTATAATCCCTAAAGCTGTTTAGTCTGGCACATGTTTCAGGAGGCTGCCCATGAATGAAGGAGAGCCGTTGCCACAGGCAGGTCCCACTGTGTAGGGAGCACCTGCTCCTCCCTCAGGATAACCCAGGTACCAAGCAGCATCACATATGGCACATGGGCCGAGTGGACACTCTCATGTCACTCCAAGCTCCCACTGTAAGGATTAATAAAGCATAATTTGTCTTTGTTATTGGTAGAAATACAAGTCCAAAATTGTCTTCTCAACTCCAGAAATCACCTTGACCATCCTCACTTGTGACGGTACTTAACAACAACAACAACAACAACATCCTCACTTTAGAGGGTACTGGGGAAGGTGCTCCCAGTTATAGGACAGATGGATGCAGACTGTCCAAACCTGACTGTCTGGGGTCCATCCCTGGGACTGCTGGGGCCACGCCGAGGTGCATAGCAAAGAGCAGTCTACACTCACTCAACATGATCTCTGTGTGTGTGTGTGTGAGCAGACACTTTCATCACCCTAATCGTGCTGGTAAAGGTATCACTGTGTTCTAGGTTTCTAATAACAGTGTGAACTTATTACAAACTGCCCAAGTAAGAACATTCATCCAAAGAAGTTTTATTTACCTGTCTGTGGTTTAAAGATAATATATCAGAAATGAGGAGAAAGTGTCTGTTAAAGCTTTGATATGGATGGTAGTTTATATACAATTGTTGTTGTTGTTAGGTGCTGTCGAGTTGGACCCGAGTCATAGCGACCCCTCCTTGGGTTTCCGAAGCAGTATCACTGTAGAAGTAGATTGCCCCATCTTCCTTCTGAGGAGTGGCTGGTGGGTTTGAACCTCCAGCCTTCTGGTTAGCAGTCAAGTGCCTTAGCCACCATATACAATACTTTCTGTAAATGCTATACGTCAAATATAACCTAGGTAGCTTAGGGAAGACATGGCATGTGCAGCTTGGCCCAGATGCAGAGAAAATCTTAAAGGAAATTACAATAACTCTAAGAAGACTTATGCTGTTAGAGAAACTTTACCAAATATACAGGACTGAATGCTCCATGAAAGGAGCCCTGGTGCTGCAGTGGTTAAGCCGTCAGCTGCTAACCAAAAGGTCAGCAGTTTGAACCCACAAGGGACTCCACTGGAGAGAGAGATGTCAGTCTGCCTGTAAAGATTTACAGCCTTGGAAGCCCAATGCAGCAGTTCTACTCATGGCAATGGGTTATGTTCCATGGACGCAGGATCACATGTCTTGTTCACTGCAGAGATTGTTCTAACTGATGGTATTAAGCTTCTGCATTTTCTCTTTCCACAGATGTGGTCAATTCGATTCCTGACTATTCCTCCTGGCTAGGTCCACATGTATAGTTGCCTTTTATGCTGTTTTAAAAAGGTATTTCCAATGAATTAGGTCATCGGGCTTGCAAAATTGTATCATGCAATCTTCAGGGTAGTTTCTGTCACCAGAGCCATATTTTCCAACTGCTGATCATTTTTCTTTCTTTTCAACTGTTGCATTCCAATCATCAGTAATTATCAATGCAACTTGACTGCATATTTGATCAATTTCATACTGCAGAAGTTGGTAAAAATTATATTAATGTAATTGCAAGTATCCTTTACTGAGATAGCCAGGCTGCCATTAAAAGGTTTAGAAAGTCCTTTGCAGGTTTGAGTGCACAGACATGAATTTTCACAGTGACATGCCTTATGTGCTACCAAGTGCTAAGAGTTTTGCTAAGTGCTTCATAGATTTGCTTATTTAATTTGCACCCACCCCTATAAGTTAGATATTGTTATTCTCACTCACCAGCAAAAATAAGACTTGGAGGAGTAGTTAAGTAACTTGTTCAGTGGCACACTGAGATGAAGTTGAAGATCTGGGATTTTAATGCCCATCTATCTCTTTAGCTCATGCTTTTAAAGTGTTGATAACTGACTTATACTGAGATTACTTAACATTTGGTGGTAGAGGGATAAAACAGGAAGATTATTTTTATTGCCTTGAGAATCTGTGATTCCCTAACATCATCAATCTTCCTGGATTCACTGTTTTGAGATACGCTTTAGGATTTTCCCTGCATTTGTGCCAAGTTGCGTATACCACATTTTACATAGGCAATCTAGATTATATTTGACTTGAGTTTTTACATATCTGTGAAAACAAATCATTTAACTTTTCTTAAGACATATTTGAAAATTTCTCTAGAATATATTGTTGGAATCTTTATGTGGGAAAACAAAAATTTAATCTTAATATGTGAATCAACTGGCCAGTCCATTGACTAGGAACGGAGCAGCCACAAAGCTGGACAATGGTTTTCAAGAGGATATTA
Organism: Orycteropus afer afer; assembly: GCF_000298275.1. NCBI lineage: Eukaryota > Metazoa > Chordata > Mammalia > Tubulidentata > Orycteropodidae > Orycteropus > Orycteropus afer. Next base: position 6,816,230 of record NW_006921589.1, read on the forward strand.
TGTAGTGTTTCACCTGAGATGCCTAAACCAGAATGTGTTTAGTTGGATTTTTTTTTTTTTTTTTTAGTTTCTGAAAATGAGTTTCAATTAGTAGGATCATTTCTGAAAATAGGATCATTGTTAGTGTTACAAGATTCTCATGAATTAGTTTTTTCTTACTCAAAATTCATCCCAATTTTCTTCAGTATGAATAGTTAAGTTCTTATTTTGAAAAACAAACAAACAAACAAACAAACAAAAAATGATCTTAGGTCTTTTCTCTACCCTTCCCCACATCCTCAAAATGTGAAATCATCTCTAAGCTTTAAGGGTGTCACTGTGGAAATTACTCATCCTGAGAGAATTTCTTGGTAATGACTGCGGCCACATTCCAGATAAATTTAGTCTGCATGAATTACTGCAGCCCTGATGCTCTGCTCACTTGGCACCTTCCCTTATTGTCTGTGTGTTGTTAGCATATTAGATGTACCAGTCTTCTTTAATCCAGTGTGAGACACACCTCCACCCAGGTCTAGGAGATTTCAAGGTAACCCTGTGTTTTTGTTTCTGGATGGAACACTAAGTAAACACAAAAAAGATACCTGAAATGGTATCACCAGCATATTTTGTAAGTTTGAATCATCTGACTTGTCATTATTTTCTTATTGGATCTCTTGTGAAAGTGTGTGTGATCATAAAAACTGTAAGTCGAGGCAAAGTATGATTGCAGAAAAAGAAATAATGTGTAATTATAGATCTGGAACTATGTGAATGGTTAAAATGACTTTCACTGAAGCAACTAACTGTTCAAGGAAAACGTCTTCTGTGAAATCCCCTTGAGGATTAAGCCATCCTCCTTCCTGTTAGAGTTAAGTACTTGAAATGGCACTGAGTGTTAAGATTCATGTGACTTATCACATGAGAAAGAGAAAGGATAGAGATAGGTTTTGTTGGTGCACCCTCATTTTCCTACTTTCTCCAGAGACAAGAGTCTGATAGTGGTTCCACGGGGGATAGGGGAGTCTTTGCTTAGGTAGCATTGAGGTTTTGTTTATGGGAAGGAAAAATTTGGCAACAGATATTCGGTGATTTTTGTACATCATGATTGATGTAATTGGTCTCACAGAATTGTGCACGTGAAAAATGTTGAAATAGCAAAGGTTGTGTCATCTATATTTTTATAACAATAAAACATTATTAAAATTCAATATGCAATCTTGATAAGAAAAAAGCTTCAATGAAAATAAATTAAATATTTGAAAAACCAAACCATGTTTTCAGTGGCGAGAATGGCGAATCAACATATGTAGAAACGGTTAAATTCTTTCTTGGAATTCCACGGGAATTAGCAGTCTGTATACCAAGGCTCTGGCTGAAAATGTCATGGTTGGACCATGACTTCCTATAAGGCTGCTGTTCATGACCAGTTCCTTGTTTTTCTTTCTTCAGTGCGTACACATGCCTGGAGGCTGTTTGTAACGGGAGAATTTTAAGAAATTCATAAATTTAAAACACCCCACACATACAAAATTCTTTTTGAATGTGTTATCCTGAAATTCTTTTCCCAAGTTCACATAAAAAAAGCAGAATAAGGCTATTTTTTTTTTAAATTAATAGACTTTATATTTTTAAGAGCAGTTTTAAGTTTATAGAAAAATTGAGCAGAAAGTACAGAGTTTCCATATACCCTGTCTCCCCTCTTGGTTTCCCATATTATTAACATCTTGCCCTAGGGTGGTACATTTGTTATTATTGGTGAACCAATGTGCCATCTCCTTTTAATGTTATAGCTCATAATTAATTTCTATTGATCTTTAACTGTGACACTAGGTAAGATTATGAATAGAGTAAAATAAATTGGCCATCTGAGTTTAAATGGTCAACAGTCATCTTTTGATGTCAATTTCTTTGAAATAAATGCATCTCACATTTAATTTCAGAACAAACAAGTGTAATCTTAAAGAAATAATGCAAATTCGTATGCCTTGACAAGGAAGTTTTACATGTACATTTTCAAAAGTATTTATATGATTTACCTTTGTGTATATAGATTCTTCAAAGAATAAGCATTTGATCTCTAAGGACTGAGTTCATTGAGGTTAAATTGTGCTCAGGGAATTTAAGTAAAGAAATAGGAGATTATACCTCTCCTTATGGCAGGAAGAAGTTCATTCCAGGGTAGAAACTTCTGAAACCCATAAAATATGTTCCAGATCCAAGACTCCATGGGTTCATGCACCATATCTGGACATTTCACTTTTGTACTTTTTGGGACTAGTTTCCTTTCATTTACTGAATGAGATGAAAAATGCCCCAAGTATATATGAGAGATAAATGAAGATATTAATTAAAAATTTGTCCTGTTTAGCACTAATAATCTCCTCTTATTCACCCAAACTTTTAAGCATGAAAACCCAAACTCCAATGTGAGACGCATGCAGAAACACTGGGGTCTGATACCAAACCAATAACAGAACAGTCCCTGAGATCAAAGCGCAGGGTGAGGATAAGGGAGCCAGGGGATTGGGAGCTCTTTCATGCTGTGGACCCTCTGGTGTTTTGGTAAAGTGATGGGCCCTCTCTCAGAAGAATGTTTCCAAATGCACAAAACGAAATACATCAGATTACAAAGGAAACCAATTATACTGAAATATATGATCAAAACTAGAAAAGCACCAAGTTTGTGATATAGGAATACGTGTGTCTTTATTAATGCGTTAAAGAAACGACATACCAGCAGGCTTAATAACAACTGTCATTTTGAAGTAGGGCTAAGCATAAATGATACACTGAGATACCTGCCAAATTGTAAGATGATGTGAAAATACCTATGACTTCTATTGGTAGCAGTGTCATGGGAACAGGTAATACAACTGGTTTGTTGGAGAAAATGTCACATTTCTGTCCCAGTTGCTGTGGAGTCGGTGCCAACTCATGGTGACCGCATGTGTGTCAGAGTAGAACTGTGCTCCGGGTTTTCAATGGCTGATTTTTTTTCAGAAGTAGATCACCATGTCTTTCTTATGAGGTACTTTTGGGTGTACTCAAACCTCCAGCCCTTCAGCCAGCAGCCAAGTACATTAATCATTTGTACTACTCAGGAGTTCCACATTTCAGGTAGAGCTTAAAGTCAAGATATTTCTCCTCATCTAGTGTCTGGAATCTGTCTAAGAGTCTTCAGGCTCTGTGGTGTCTGTGTTAGGAAGCTTTGCTCTAAATGTAAAATGTAAGGACAGGTCACAAACATATTGTTCTACATGGTTGACTTTGATCAAGATTTTGCCTAATACTTTTGATCATCTTGGCAACTAAGGATTATTTACCATATGAGTGTTGACTCCAAGAAGGAAAAGAACCTGCCAGCAATTAGCAACTAGTTTATTTGTTGGGTTTGAAGTCATTTCTTTAAGAATGCAAAAAAGGAAGTTGTCTCTCCCTTTTAAAGTGCCAAACCCACTAAATCTACCCCATCTTGCCTGTAATCATACTCTGTCTAATAGCAGCACTTGCTTTTTCTTATATTTTAATGAATTCTTTATTTCTTGCATCTGATCAAGTAAGTTATTGCATATTTTTTTATGGGAAGGAATGTGTATTGTCCTTTTTTTTTTTTTTTGTATTTAGAAAATGCCGAGCAAAGTGGTATTCCATAGCAGACGCTCAGTATTTGCGGATTGAGGGAAATGACAGGCTATAAAGCACAACCATTCACACTGTGCCTTTTGAGAACGTTTCCTCCTAGAGAACTTGGAAGTTATTTGGGTCTTTTCTTTGTTCATCTTTTCAGTCTTTGGAGAAACAAACAAACAAACAAACAAATGAAAGGGAAAGATGACAAACAGAACATGTAAAGATGAATTATCCATAGAAATTTGTCAGTTTCAAGAAGTCTTAACATTTTAGATAAAGAATGGACTATCTCGCCCAGCTGGACTGTTTCGCCCAGCTGCCTGCCAGACTGATGGTAACATCTTCAGTGCAAGGCCACTCAGCCTCTACATTAAAGCCCCTGTGATAGGGCAGTGAGTACTTCCTAAGACAGGTCGTTCATTTCTTGGTAATCATCTTATTGTTGGAAAGCATTTCTTTAGAGTGAGAAATATTTGTCCTCCCTTAGCGTTTATGAAATCTTTATGATAAAATGGGTTGCCAGGAGGCAAGAGTTTTGTACTAAAGGACTCTGTCTGGGTACTGAAGGAGAGAAAAAAAGACATTGCCACTGTAGCCATAGCTAAGATACCAAGAAAAAAAAACAAACAAAAAACCACTCACTGCTGTGAGTTGGATCCGACTCACAGCGACCCCTCTTTGGGTTTCCGAGGCAGTATCACTACGGAAGTAGATTGCCCAATCTTCAATCTTCCTTTTGAGGAGTGGCTGGTGGGTTTGAGCTGCCAGCCTTCTGGTTAGCAGTCAAATGCCTTAGGCACTATGCCACCAGAGCACCTATAGCTAAGATAGTGGCATCAAAATAACTTTTAATGATTCCATATGTCTGATCTCTCCTCTATTGCAGAATTATCATGTGACCTGTCTGGGCTCTGGAGTCAGGCATAGTTGGATTCAAATCCCAGCTGTGGTACTTCTAACTTCACAAACTGGCACAAGTTATTAAATATGTTTTTAAGCTTTCTCTCTCTCACACACACACATATTGTAATTTTTTAAAAATTTTTATTGTAATTTGGGTGAAAATTTACAGAGCAAATTCATTTTCCATACAGCAGTTCATACACATTTTGTTTCATGCCATTGACTGCAGTGCTGTTACAGTGTAACAGCTCTCTTCCCTCTTCCTCCCAGTAGTTACCTCTTCCCCGTGTCCTTCCCTCCCCTGCACTCCTGCCTCTACCTCTCCCCCTCCCCACCCTGTCTCCCTGTTCAAACACTGCCCTTCTGTTCTCCCAGGATTGATTGCTCCAAGGAGTGTATCTACCTGATGTGAATGTTCATCCTATATGCCTGTCTGTTGTTTGGCTGGAAGCCACAGGAGTGAGTTCAGTTCCAGACCTGAAGGGTAACTAGGGGGCTATAGTCTCAGGGGTCTCACCAGGCTCTATCAGACCAGTAAACTGGTCTTATTTAAAATTTTTTTTTTTTATGATTTTGAGTTTTGTTCCACATTGTTCTCCCACTCTATCCAAGATCTCCTGCACAGAACCCCATCCAAGTCGTTGACAGTGGTAGCCGGGCACCATCTAGTTTCATGGTCGTATAGGCTGAGGATCACACTGTGTACTAGTCCCTTGGACTAATTTTTTCTATGCATCTTACACATTGTAATTTGAGTGAGATACTCTCTGTCCCCAGCACTTGGCTTGATTAAAACTAAGCATTTGCTTTGTGTAACTATGTTGTTGTTGTTGTTATGTGCCATTGAGTCAGACCTGACTCATAGTGACCCCTCCTTGGGTTTCCGAGGCAGTATCACTACAGAAGTAGATTGCCTCATCTTCCTTCTGAGGAGTGGCTGGTGGGTTTGAACTATAGAAGAATATATTTTATTTTGAAAGGTAACTCATCTAGTCTGGTTTGGTAATAGCATATCCCCTTAACTATAAGAACTTAAATTCAAGTGAGGCAGCAATAATAATATCCATATCATAGAATTTCTAATGAAAATTAAATAAGACAATGCAAGGAAATTACCAGGTCAGCACATAGTATGTTACAGTAAAACCTGAGAAAGCCAGAACCTGTGTGAGGTGGAAACCTGTTAGAGAAGGAAAACTCAAATATTTTCTACTACTTGAGTGATAGAAAAGTGGTAAGACTGCACCCTGTCATAGGCAGAAAATTTGTGACACTTTGAAAAACAACACAGTCACATCAAATTGCGGCTCTCACACGTTTCATTGTAGTAGGAATGCGCTCAGCTGCAGAAAGCTCCAACTCAAACTAGCTTAAACATTGGGAGGGGTTGTTATCCCATTTAATAAGAGATTTGAAGATAGGCATATTTTAGGATCTGATTTATAGGGTTCAATTATATCATCAGAGGAACAAGTGTTTGCCATTTTTGTGCATGGCCTTCTCATTACGTTGTTTTTATTGTCAGATTTGTCAAAGTATCTGAGCAGCTTCAAGCACGTCCTTACACAATAAGTCCTGCAGCAAGTCTTTTCTTTTATCTCATTGGTCAGGATGCATCACATGCCCTTTTATACACCAACCACTGGCAAGTTGATCCCACTCCCCTCAAAATGGCCCTCTGATTAACGAACAAAATTGAAACTGACACTGAAATGACACAGATGATAGAATTAGCAGACAAGAACATTGAAACAGGTATTATGGCTGTATTCTATATGTTCAAGAAGATTGAGGAAAGATTGAGCATGTGAAGGAGAGACATGGGAAATACGCAAATTACTCACATGGAACTCTTGGTGATAATAACTACAGTGAAAATATGCTGGCTGGGGTTAACTATAGATTGATGCAAAGAAAAGATTAGTAAATTTGAAGGCATAGTAATGAAAATGATCTAAATGAAGCACAGAGAAAAATGGCAAAAACTGAATAGGACAACAGCGAATTGTGGGCAATTTAAAGTGGAAAAATAAATGTGTAATTGTAGTGCTCGTAGGAGTGGATATGGGGTGATCAGGGCAGAAAACATTTGAAGACATGATGGCTGGCAATTTGATTAAAAACTATAAATTCACAGATACAAGATCAACAAACCCCAAGCATAGAAGACATGAAAATTCAAAGCGTATACAAATCAAACAGTTTAATGATAAAAACTAAGTCTTAAAAGATTGGGCTTGAAACTTTTCCTTGTTTTTCCCATTTCGTACCACACAAGCATATGTACATTTCTTCTTTCTCTCTCACCCACACACACATTGTAATTTGAGTGAGATTCTGTCTGTCCCCAGCACTTGGCTTGATTAAAACTAAGCATTTGCTTTGTGTAACTACAGAAGAACATTTTTTATTTTAAAAGGTAATTCATCTAATCTGATTTGGTAATAGCATATCCCCTTAACCATAAGAACTTAAACTCAAGTGAGACAGCTGTTTTCATGTTCTTGCCTGGGAACCAGGCCCCCAGCAAATGTTTCACATGCATGTACAATGCCTTTAAGCACTTGATGATTATCTACAGCAATTAGGATGCTATATGACATCTGGTGTTTCCTTGATTAGACCTTTCATGAAAGTTCTAAGTGTTAAGAAATAAAATGGTGAGCATGATCAGTCTCTTTCATGTAACAAAGGGCCCTTCCGTAGGTCAAATATCCATTTAAGAGCAGGACAGACATTTTCCACCATAGATCATACGGTCAGTACTGTAGAATTTTAGGACTAGATCAAAAATGGAGGAAAGGCCTTGTGATCTACTTCTGAAAATTAACCAATGAATACCTTGTGGGCCACAAACCTTCTAAGTTGGAAGACACTCAAAATACACAGTGGCCATAACAATAGACGGTAGCATACCAATGATGATGAAAATGGCACAGGACTAGGCAGTGTTCTTTTGCACATGGGGTCAACTTGACAGCAACTAACAACAACGGATCAGGAAGGGATCCTAGAGATCAGCTGGCCACTTGCTCTACAAATACAAAAGATAACCAGAGGCCCCAGGGATGTTTGATGACTTGTTTTGTTTCCAGATTAGAAATCACTGACTAGATATTCTGATTTAATAAAATTCCAATCTGACCAAATAATTTGATCATACCCTTCATATTGGTTGCAGTGAGTCTTGCTCAAAATGTTGTGGTGTAGATCAACATTTCTGTATTAGACTTTGACCATTTGAATTCCAAGGTCCCTAACAATGGTTTCCTAGTAACCAGTTCTGAGATTGACTCTTAAACTCTTTGTTTATCCCAAATCCTCATTCTCTTTATATTCCTCCATAATTTATCTTTCTATATTCTCTTTTCCAATATCTTTTTACATAAAGTCAAATAACATCACAAATCTGGGT
>NW_006921589.1:6825666-6828461 GCF_000298275.1 Orycteropus afer afer
GTGTTCTGGAATTCCCATTCTTCTCAATGTTATCCATAATTTGTGATGATCCACACAATCAAATGCTTTTGCATAGTCAATAAAACACAAGTAAACATTTTTCTGGTATTCTTTGCTTTGAGCCAAGATCCATCTGACATTGGCAATGATATCCCTCATTCCACATCCTCTTCTAAATCCAGCTTGCATTTCTGGAAGTTCTCTGTCAATATACAGCTACAACTGTTTTCTGAATTATCTTCAGTAAGATTTTACTTGCATGCAATATTAACGATATTGTTTGATAATTTCCTTGTTCTGTGGGATTCTTTCTTTGGAATGGGTACAAACATGGATCTCTTCCAGTCAGTTGGCCAGGTAGCTGTTTTCCAAATCTCTTGGCATAACTGAGTGAGTGGCTCCAGCGGGGCATCCCTTTGTTGAAGCATCTCAATGGGTATTCAGTCAATTCCTGAAGCCTTGTTCTTCATCAATTCTTTCAGTGCAGCTTCTACTTCTTCCTTCAATACCATTGGTTCTTGAACATATGCTACCTCCTGAAATGGATGAACATCTACCAGTTCTTTTTGGTACAGTGACTCTGTGCATTACTTCCATTTTCTTTTGATGCTTCCTGCATCATTCAATATTTTGCCTATAGAATCTTTCAATATCGCAACTTGCAGCTTAAATTTTTTCCTCAATTCTTTCAGCTTGAGAAATGCTGAGCGTGTTCTTCCCTTTTGGTTTTCTACCTCCAGGTCTTTGCACGTGTCATTATGGTAATTGGCTTTGTCTGCTCGAGCTGCTCTTTGAAATCTCCTGTTCAGCTCTTTTATCTTGTCATTTCTTCCATTTGCTTTAGCTTCTCTTCTGACATCTATTTTGGTCTTTTCTTTCTTTTCGTATTTTTAATGACCTCTTGCTTTCTTCATGGATGATGCTCTTGATGTCATCCCACAATTCTTCTTAAGTAATTCTTACCTGGATCTTCTTAAATGAATACATCATCACTGATCCATATATGAATGTATTAATTCTCAAAAGTTGAAATCTCTAAGTCCATGTTTATAAGAAAGATAACAAATTAAAGAAATACAATTTTGTGTAAAGTTGCAGGTGGTGTTTTCCAAAGATGGAAACTCTATTATTTCTGCCTATAGAAAATATCCTGTACTAATGCTTACTTTGTACTGGGGTAATCCTATCTGCTTTAATTTATTTGCATATACCTGTTGGGCTGGGCTGGGATGCCTATTAGTAATTGAGATGTGTGCCCCCTCAGTTTCTTGAGAACTTCTCCAAGCTTGCTCTCCTTCTATTTGTCTTGATACTCCTCACTAAGACTTGCCATGGCTGCTTGTATTGGCTTTGTCCTTGGCTCATCTTTCTGTTAAGCAACCTTGGACTTGAACTACTTGGCTTTAGTTTGTGTGTGTATGTATAAGGGATGGTGACAGGCTTATTTGCTCTGTCTACTGTGATCCTAAGGAGCCCTGGATAAACAATGGTTAAGTACTTGGTGGTTAACAGAAAAGTCAGGTCAGTGGTTTGAACCCACCAGTTGCTCCATGTGAGAAAAGACCTGGTGGTCTGCTTCCATAAAGATTACAGCCTAGGAAACCCTATGGGGCAGTTCTGCTCTGTCCTATAGACTTCAGTATGAATTGGAATAAACTCAGTGGCACGTAATAACAAATAGGATCCTGTGTAAGAAATGACTCATCTACTCCTTTACCAACATTACCTGCTACCCAGTTCCTTGACTGGGGAAGAGGGTTGCCCTGGTCTGTCTGATTAAAGTGAAATGATCAAAAAAATCTGAAAATGAGTAATGTTGTTGTTGTTGTCATGTGCCGTCAAGTTGGACCCAACTCATAGCAACCCTCCTTGGGTTTCCGAGGCAGTATCACTATGAAGTAGATTGCTCCGTATTCCTTCCGAGGAGTGGCTGGTGGGTTTGAACCACCAGCTATCCATCTCAATTATCTGGAGATATTTTAAAACAACATGGTTGATATTGAATATAACAAATGTACATGCACAGAACAAATAGTTTTGCATTCTGTAGGCTTTTCTGATCTGATACTTTAATTCACTCATATACAATTCATTTATTCACTTCATTCTGTCATTGAAGAACATCTCGAGTATGTTTGAAGTACTGTGTTCACTGCTGGGTGGTTTTGCCCCTCTTAGGGCACTGAACTGTGGTGAGAAGGGCTATTGGTGCACTGGTCACCACTGCTAGTCTCTCAATTCAGGTGTTGAGGGTATACAAAGAGAATGACACAGATTTCCTGAGTTAGCAACCTAATATTTAGTGTTCTTCTCAAGGTTCCATTATTATCACAAGTAATTAATTATGATCTTTAAAACCTCCACTTTTCATCTAAGTATAATTTTTAGACAACCATACTTTTCATTCACTGAGAGAATATACACTATCCCCTGGAGTGTTTCTGCTAAGATATGTTATCTAGGAGATGGTATCTGCCCCAAAACGTAGAAATGCAGCTGGGGTTCCCCACTAGCTCTGTGTAACACACTGCTCACATTCTGTCTACCCTTGTCATCTCCTACCCCAAATCAGCTCTGTCTCCTAACTTCCCTGTTTTCCATACCCATCATTCTCTCAGTTACCCAGAGTAAAGCCTCAAGGTCATGTGTCCTCTTCCTCTGCACAGCTTCCTATCCCATCAATATAGACCAAACACTGTTGATTTCCTTCCCACAGTATTTCTTTCTTTCTTTCTTTTTTTTTTTTTTTTAATTAGGATTTGGGTGAAGATTTACAGAATAAATTCACTTTTCAT
>NW_006921589.1:6836471-6842090 GCF_000298275.1 Orycteropus afer afer
TTCCTTCAAGGCTCAGGGGTCCAAGATTATCTTCTGTCTCTGTGTTAATTGGTTTCCCTTTTCTTTGTTGAAAAGGGTCTGTGCAATCCTTCTGCCTAGTCCGCCATCTTGCCCCCAACTTCCCCCACAGTATTTCTTATGTGGTCTTCATTTCCACGTGCACCTCATTGGCTCCTTTGTTCATTCATTATTTCAAAAACTGTTTATTCTAAAACCTTCACTGAGTGTCTATTTTGTGTTACACAGCCTAATCTTGTCACTGGAAAGTAAAGATTATTAAGAGGCAAGTTCCATCTTAGAATTTAGAAACTAGCAGGAGTGAATAATACCTAAGAGAGCTACACTCAGATTTCTGTAGGGGATGGATAAGATTGTTGTTAGAAATTCAAATTGATGTCATCCCACTTGATAAAGTTCCCACATTGCTTACAAAACTAAATGTAAACTATTTCCTCTGACATTCCAATGCTTCTACAATACAGTATCAGTCTAACTTTTCAAGTTAACCTCCCACTTCTGGGTATATTGTATTCTTTGTTCCAGTCGAAATTTCCCTCCCTGACCCCTGAAAATACCTTCAGGTATTCTGTTCTCTTCCTTTCTTGTACACCTTTCCCTGAATTTCCTTTTGTCAAAATGCCATTCACCCATAAATGCTCACTTCAAATGCCACCTTCAGTCTTTCCTGATTCTTCTACCTGGTAGAATATCTTCCTCCTCTCAATTCACAGAGCATATTTTTGTGCACTTTTCTTATGTCATATTAATATATGACATGCTATAATTATGTACGTTCTGCACTTGACATATAATATATAGTTAGGCATATAATAGACAATTACAAGTATGTATGTTGTAGGTCTTCGAGGCAAAGACTGTGAATTACTTATCTTCATTGAATCAGGACTCAAAAATAGTCATTAAATTGAATTATGTAGGTGACAAAGAAGAGTGTGTGGGTTTGTTATGAAAGAAGGCTGAAGGGAGAAGACCCAGAGCTCCAGGGCTGATTTTGCCACCAATGTGTAGTAAAGCCTTTGCAAAACATCTTCACTTCACAGTTTACATTTACTCAACAACAAAATGGGAGCATCAATACTTGGCGTATTTATCTTGTAAGAGGACAACAAATAAAAAATTGGAATATTGATATAAAGATATTTGAAAATCAATCATAGAATATGATTCAAACCCTTTGAACTTTTGAGAGCTGTAATCTAGACCCTATAAGATTTTTACAAATAAATTTTGATCTGAGAACATCTGCAACCAGTTCTTGATTTCCACTTAGTTGTAGATATCAGGTTCTTTCTCAAATTCCAGGTCATGTCTTATTCTATTGAAATAACATAAATTATACTGCGTTCTTGACTAGTGTCCCGCTTGGCTAGGAATGTTTCAACATCAACAGACTTCTACACCTTCCAAAGTTTATCATCAGTATTGTTGAAACCAGATTTCTTGTGTCCTCTACTACTTCTTTCTTTTATAATTGTTTTCAAGTACAGGTTTTTTTTTTTTAAATTTTTGTTTGTTTGTTTTGATTTAGCTATCTCACAAAAAACCAAGGTTTCCATAACACCTCCAAGAAGGCTTCCTTTCCCTCTCACCTACCAATGACTGTTTAGGTGTAATTAAGAAGAAAATAGCATTAGGGGAAGTAGGAAGCAGGGCAACTGGTATTTATTAACAGCTGTCCCATTCGCACCATCCTAGACATTTAATCCTCATGGTCACCCCACGGAGTGGATGCTATTAACCCCATTTATAGATGAGAAATCTGAGGCTCAGAGGGATTAAGAGGCCTGCCCCAGGGCATGTCTTGCTTCCAAGCCTGGTTTGTCCTTTGATGATTCTAAAGCCTTGATTCTTATTTTCTATGGTGAAATGCCTCCTGGATTTTCCTTAATTCCAAAGACATTTCTTGCAGGGTTATCCTAACCTCAGCTCTTTGGTAAGTTTACTGATGCTAACAATGGCCTTTTCTACCTTTATATCCTCCCAAGTATCTAGTACAGACCTCTTGAATATCAACGGTTCAATAAGTTAATGGTGAGCAAAGTTCCTCAGGAAACATTTTTCATCTTTACAAACTTTGCCTCCTTTATATTAAGCTCTGGGTTAGAATTGCTCTTTCCTTGATCTGTACTTATGGACTTATTTAATGGTTTATCCCTAAATATTTTTATAATAAGTTGCCTTATTCACTATGTGGATTTTTTTTTTTTTAAGCTATATGATATAGGGTCATTATGAGTTGGAGTCGACTTGGCAACACCCAACAACAACCCAACAGTGACTGATTGTTGTACGCCATCAAGAATTTGTCCAACTTCATTAAGTCTTCTGCTATGTGCAGCACAAAGCACTGAAAGAATTCCTGAGACATTTTGTAGACACCTGCTTTTCGTACATGGTTTCTCAACAGCGGCACTCTTGGTATTTTGGGCCAGATGTTCTTTGTTGTGGGTGGGCTGTCCTGTGTATTGTACAATGGTTAACAGCATCCCTGTCCTCCACCCACTAGATGCCAATAGCATCCTACTCCCATGTGACAACCAAATATGTCTCCAGCTATTGCCAAATGTCCCCTGGACAGGGGCAGGGGGAGCACAATTACTCCCAGTTAGAACTACTGGTTTACTGTAAGGAAAATATTTAGTAATTGGCAGCACCAGGTTTTGTGAAGAAAGAATGAGGTCTTCCATCTCTGCAACAAAACCTAGACTTTCTCTTACAAGGCACATTTTAAGGAAGTTAAAGTGTCAGTGCTTAAAAATGAGTTTCATTAGATAAATATGGAGCGCAAGACTAGTTCAATATCTCCCTTTCTCTTAACTCTATATAGTTTTCACTGGATTGCAAATTAGGTAAATTTTTATGCAGTTTCAGGCTTATATTTAAATAGATTGTTCTGTGATAGGAAAAGCTTGGATTTGGGTTCTTCTCTTCCCCCTAAATTGTGCACTTCAATTGTCTTCGTGAGACTTGTGGATACGGTTATTGCTGACAGACCTTCAGGGACCCATCGGTCAAGAATGGCTGTGATTTTCCTACACGCTGGCTTGCCACCGCCTGAATTAATTTGACATTGTCCCACCTTCTGTTCCCATTTGAAGCCATTGTCTACTTGGCATGTAAAATATGTACTTTACCCAAATGAATGGTTAATTACCCCAAAAGGGAAACACCCTACAAAGTCTAAATCTATAATTCAAAACAATTAAATACCTATGTTTTCACTAAGATGTCAAAGCAATCTATTTTTCCATCATAATTTTGGTGAATCCTGCCTTTTTTTGTTGAAGTCTGCTGTTTGACTGTGTAAGATTGATAATGAATGTGGTTTCAGAGCATGACTCTGATCCTTTTTCACAGTAGTTTCAATATTTACATGTTGTGATAATAGGACTCTCTTAATAATTAGGGGATTATTCAATTTCACTGCATTTGTCCTTCAAGTAGCCAACAAACTGCATGCATATATGACTTATCTTTGCATAGTATTTTAAAGTTTGGGCAGCATGATCTCATTTCATCTTCACAAGTCTTGTGGGACAGATTATTTTTTACTCTCTCTTCAAAAATGAAAATGTTATTGTTAGCTGCCCTTGAGTCAAAGCGACCACCCACACAAAAGAGGCTTAGCAAGTTTTAGTCATGGGCTCCAGGAGCCACTGTATGTATGTATATAAGTGTGTAGTATCTATTTATTTGTTTAATAAATATTGGGCACCTATAGTATGCCCAGTGTTAAAAAAGCAAAGATGTCACTTTGAGGACTAAGGTGCGCCTGACCCAAGCCATGGTAATTTCAGTCATCTCCTATGCATGTGAAAGCTGGACACTGAATAAGGAAGACTGAAGGAGAATTGATGCATTTGAATTATGGCGTTGGTGAAGAATATCGACTATATCATGGACTGCCAGAAGAATGAACAAATCTGTCTTGGATGAAGTACAGCCAGAATGCTCCTTGGGAGTGAGGATGTCAGTTAGGGTTGGACATGGTGAATGGGGAGGCCCAGTGCCTGGAGAAGGACATCATGCTTGGTAAAGCAGAGGGTCAGTGAAAAAGGGGAAGACCCCAATGAGGTGGATTGACGCAGTGGCTGCGCCTAATAACCACAGCACAGTGGCAGGCAACAGTCCAGGCTACTGCTGCCCAATAGAAATAGAACATGAGCCACACGTGATTGTAAACTCTCTAGTAGACACATTAAAAAAAAAAAAAAGGTAAATTTTATTTAAATAATGTATTTTACTTTCTTTGGACTCATCACTAGGAAAGACCAGATAAATGCTAGAGAAGGACATCCTGTCTGGTGAAATAGATGGTCGGGGAAAATACAGGAAACCCTCAATGAGATGGGCTGCCACCATCGCCACGACCATGGACTCACTCATGCCAGTGCTACTGAGGCTGTGAACAGGCTGGCAATGTGTCACTCTGTTATATGTAAGGTCACCATGAGTCTGACTCATTGGCATCAAATAACAATATCCAAGATATTATCATTTCAACATATAATTGGTATAAAAATATTAATGGGTATATTCTTTTATGAAGTCTTTGGAATGGGTGTGTACTTCACACTCACAGCACATCTCAGCTCAGATGAGTCACTACTGAACTGTCTACAGATAGTCTTAACTTACAGTCGAGTTTTGTTCTGATGACTGTCATAAGTCGAATACCTCTTTTTTAAAGTTTTTAATTATTATTGCTTCTTCTTGTCAGAATCTTTATAAAGACAATCTTTATTTGTCTTTGGCGGTTGGAAACATATAAACATCTGAGAATGATAACATCAGCAAATTATGTGCTGCAGCATTCTATATAGTATGTATTACTAATGATAAAACGTACAAAACCCCCAAAACAATCAATCATGAAACAAAATGTTATGAACTGTTGTATGGAAAATGAATTTGCTTGGTAAACTTTCACCCAAATTGATTGTAATAAAAACCAAAAACAGATGATTTTTAGTGTGGTTTGTTGAAGTTTGAAAGTTGTTGTAAGTTAGGGTCGACCAGTATATGGTTTTGAGTAGCCCATCTCTAGCCACCAAGGATTTGGTGTGTTCAACACAAACTCTCTGTTGACATAAACCTTCCAGTGGAAGAGTCAGAAAATAAATCATAAACAAGAATTTATAGAACAAAATTATTTTCCACTGACTCGGTATCATAAATATTTTTTCACCCCAGTGTACTTGATGTGTTGACCAGTTTTCAGAGTGTGAGCATTCAGAACTGGAGTTGTACATTGAATGTCATCCACACAGACCAATCAATCCATTGTCATTGACTTGATTGTAACTCACAACAGCCCCATTATTTCAGAGTGGAACTGTGCTCCATAGGGTTTTCAATGGCTGTTATTTTTTGGAAGTAGATCACCAGCCTTTCTTCTCAGACGCCTCTTGGTGGATCCAAACTGCCAACCTATATGTTAGTAGCCAAGCACTTAGTGGCTAAGACACTTGCCTGCTAACCAGACGTCTGGCGGTTCAAACCCACCAGCCACTCCTCAGAAGGAAGGTTGGGCATTCCTACTTCCGTAGTGATACTGCCTCGGAAACCCAAGGAGGGGTCGCTATGAGTCGGGGCCGA
>NW_006921589.1:6842190-6844850 GCF_000298275.1 Orycteropus afer afer
GGCACATAACAACAACAACAACAACAAAGCACTTACTCATTTGCACCACACAGGGACTCCCTCTGTAGAAGAGTGGTAATTAAAACCCTGGGTGAGCAGAAGTGGGCTCCAGGGCATGGGTGCAGGCAGACTTTGGTTTGATGGGAGAGAATCATCAAGTCTGAGACTTCAGGGAGGTGACAGATGAAAACGGAGCTAGATCTTCCTATGGAGCACATTCTGAAGGTCATAGAAGGTGTGAGGGTGAAGGAGGAGAGAGCTGTCATGGAGGGACTGGAAAGCCTGGCAGCAGCTGGGGGCTGTACCAGCCCCGGGCTCCACCGGCCACATCTCCTGCTTTTTGTGGGCAACTTGTTGTTTATGATATCAATTAAGTGCCTCAAAAGAAAGAGCAAAGGTTCCTAAGGGTGTGTCTTCCTTTTTTTGTTCAAAGTTCTTAGAAAGGCGCTTTTCTTTGTACTTGCAATTTAAGATGTTGAGAAGGTACTATTCTGAGAATGAGTGAGAGACTGGCATGTCTTTTTGTATATTGCTTTTAAGATGCTCAGTTTCCTTTATTATGTCCCCCCCCCCCAGGGTTTTTATTGCTCTAGTTTCTTCTTTTCACTAAAAAGTGCTCTGTTGAACAGAAGCTCACTTGCTGTCACTACACACTTTTGGATTAGCATATGGTTTAGACCCCCTCTGAGCTTACTCTGAAGTAGTCACACTGGCTTGTCCCAAGAAGCACACTTTACAAGGCTATATAGAAACCATAGCTCATCTGTCTGGGGAGGGGGATTGTCAGTGTTTAGCAGAGCTATTGGGGTGCTCCTGGCATATACCACATCACACATGATGGACTTCTGGGCTCAGACTATGGGCTAAGCAGTTGTGTCAGACAGTGCAGCTGAGCGGGCAGCTGACGGAGCAGGCCTCGATCCATGTTTCCTACAGTGAGAATGCTGTAGTTGATTGGGTTCCTCAGGGTAGGCTTACACAGCAGCTCCCCTTTCAGGCACACCTGCTTCCAATTAGGAACGGGATGACTTCCAAGTATCAGGAAGGTGCCAGGGATCCTGAAGAGTCTTCATGTTGGTCCTGCAAGTTGTTGACACTGCTCAGCTACTACCTTACAGTCTTTTGGGGTTGCAGAAAAGAGTCATTGCATGGTACAGGTTTCTGGCAATGAGAAACAGAGCTTTCTTTATAAATGCTTCAAGAACTGATTACTTCGAAGAAGAGATGTGTGTGTTATGTATGTACACTAGAAGGTTAAGTCTGCACAAGTAGGTCACACAGTTTTCACCACCAAGAACTCCTTTTCCTTTTGTTTCCACATTGAGTCTATCTTTGGAAAGCTTTGCCAAACAAAATACTCCCTTGCATTTGTTAAAGGAGTTATGAAATTACAAAACAATCAGTGCTCACTGTATATTCAAACCTCACGTAAGTTTAGAGTAAAATGTGAAAGATCCTACTTACCTGCCCCCATCCTCTTCCACTTCTTGGTAGTAACTGCTGTTGACAGGTGGGGTTACCTCTCTCCATTTGTGTTTCTATTAATGTACTTAAAAGGTACATAGAAAATAGGCATAGCTTTACCCACACAGACATCTCTGTCTATGTCTTAACCTAGATTGGTGCACAAGCACAGTTTTCTATGCAATGCACGTTGTTGTGCTACTTGCCCATCTCACTATATTTTGAAGCACATCTGGTCTTTTTTATAGTTGCATAGTCATCTATTAAAAGACGCTCTGGTGGTGCAGTGGCTGCTAACCAAAAGTTTGTGGTTCGAACCCACCAGCTGCTCCGGAGAAGTAAGATGAGGAAGTCTGCTTCCATAAAGACGGACAGCCTTGGAAACCCAATGGGGGTAGCTATGAGTCAGAATGGAGTCCATGGCAGTGAGTTTAGTTTGGTTTAAGCAATCTATTGGGGGCAGTGGTGGTTTAGTGGTAGAATTCTTCCCTTCCCTGCAGGAAGGAGACCTGGTTTGACTCCTGGTCAATAGACTTCATGCACAGCCTCCACTTACCTGTCACTGGATCCTTGCATGTTACTGTGACGCTGCCCAGGTTTCAGTAGAGCTCCCAGACTAAGGTACACCAGGAGGAAAGGCCTGGAGACCTATTTCCAAAAGCCAGTTGATGAAAACCCCATGGATCACAATGATTTGATCCTGTTGTTCACGGGATCACCATGCATTGGGGGCTGACGCTGCAGCTAATAAAGATGGCAGTAGTCTGTTGTATGAATAAGCTATAATTTATTTAGTTATTACTTTGTTGATGAGCATCTAGTTTCTTTTTCTCTGTTCTTTTTGTGCTATTACAATACTACAATAAGCACAGACTCCTGACATGCATATATACATATATATAAACATTTTTTATTGTGACTTGGGTGAAAGTTTACAGAGCAAATTAATTTTCCGCACAGCAGTTTATATGCATTTTGTCTCATGACATTGACTGCAATTTGCCACAGTATAACATCTCTCTTCCCACTTCCTCCCCATAGTTACCTCTTTCCTGTGTCCTTCCCT
The DNA here is from genome assembly GCF_000298275.1 of Orycteropus afer afer. Taxonomy (NCBI): domain Eukaryota; kingdom Metazoa; phylum Chordata; class Mammalia; order Tubulidentata; family Orycteropodidae; genus Orycteropus; species Orycteropus afer. The sequence continues at coordinate 6,844,721 of NW_006921589.1, forward strand.
CCCATGCGCTCCTGCCCCCGAGCTGTCTCCCTGTGCATACACAGCCTTTATATTCTCCCATGATTGATCTCTCCAAGGAGTGTATCTACCTGATGTAAATGTTTAGCTCAAATGCCTGTCTTTTATTTGG
>NW_006921589.1:6847474-6850667 GCF_000298275.1 Orycteropus afer afer
TCTGGCTTCCTGTCTTTTAATCCCCTTTCTCCTGCTCTTCTGGACTGCTTCTTTGGGCATCCCTGAGTTTCCCCTCCTCACCTAATCCCTTTGGCTGATTGCTCTTCTCTTTGGCTTCCTGGGTTTTATCCCCTTTCTCCTGATATAGATATCAATAAAGATAATATGTCATTTAAAAAACAAAGCCAAACTCACTGCTGTAGAGTCAGATCAGACTCATAGTGACCCCTCCTTGGGTTTCTGAGGTGGTATCACTGCGGAAGTAGATTGACCAACCTTCCTTCCGTGGAGCAGCTGGTGGGTTTGAACTACCAGCCTTTTGGTTAGCAGTCTAATGCCTTAGGCACTATGCCGTCAGAACTCCTAATATGTCCTTTGGTGATTCTTAAAAGGAAACAATTAGGGAGCATGTTTTGTTTAAATACTTTCCTTGCCTTAGTCTCTCTATATAACTTCTGTTTTGTTCACATATGTATTCAGAATTCTTTAAAAAGTATCATCACTTAAGCAACTAGGTAATTATGCATGTATTGGCTCCGTGGTGAGTGTTAGCAAGAGAACAACAACAACAACAAATGAACTTGTCTCTTACAGGGAATTCCAAACTATCCAAAAAGAATAATTAAAGTTTAATTTAAAATAGGAAACATGCATCTACCAATGCTGTTGAAAATCCACAACAGTTTCTGAAGGGTTGCAATGATAACATTTAACCAGTTAGTTGGTCCTTTTGTTACCTGTTGAGAGAGGGAGTAGAAATTTGTTAGAGAGGCTGACTGACAAATGAGTCATTCATTCATTCACTGTTGTTGTTGTTATTGTTGTTGTGTGCCGTCGAGTTGGCCCCGACTCATAGCGACCCCTCCTTGGGTTTCCGAGGCAGTATCACTACAGAAGTAGGATTGCACATCTATATGAATACTGTCTCTGTCCCAGACACTGTGTAGTGTTACTCCTTCCTTTAAATAAGCAGAGGAGGTCAAAAAAGTATAAAGGTTCAGCTTAATGATTATGAAACAAATACCTATGTAGTCTTCGCCTAGGACATCAAATTGTTGTTGTTGTGTGCCATCGAGTCAGCCCCGACTCATAGTTACCCCTCCTTGGATTTCCGAGGCAGTATCACTACTGAAGTAGGATTGCCCAACCTTCCTTCCAAGGAGTGGCTGGTGGGTTTGAACCGCCAGCCTTCTGGTTAGCAGTCAAGTGCTTTAGCCATTATGCTACCAGGACATCAAATAGAATGTTGCTAACACTTTGAAGGCCCCAGCATGCCACTGCCCTATGTAATCACCTCCCTCCCTAATAGAGGTAACCACTTCCCTAGTATGGTCTTATACCATGGGATTACAAGGAACCCTGGTGGCATAGTGTTTAAGTACTCAGCTGTGAACTGAAAGTTCAGTCGTTCAAACCCACTAGCTGCTCCATGAGAGAAGGATGTGGCAGTCTGCTTGCATAAAGATTATAGCCTTGGAAACCCTTTGGGGCAATTCTGCTCTGTCCCATAGAGTTGCTGTGACTTGGCATAAACTCAGTGGCAGCAGGTTTGGTTTTTGGTTTATGATGGGATTATGCTACTCACATGCCTCTTATAGCATTCATTTCCCCACTTTTCTTTATAGTTTTTACTACCTAATTATGGATGCCTAAAGAATATGGGTTAATTTAGCCTGTTTTTGAACTTTATATAGTCAATCACTCGGAATGTATTCTGTTCAGTCTATTTTATTTTGATCAACCTGAACCACTATTCAAACTTTTTATTTGAAATAATATAAAATTTACAAAAAACTACAAAAATAAAGTAGTACAAAGTACTTCTATTTATCATTTACCCAGATTGACCTATTGTTAACATTTTATATCATTTGCTTGATCATTTGTGATCACCATCTCTCCCTTGTCTCTCCACATAAACATAATTTTATACATATGTGACTTCCAAGTTTGTTGTTGTTAGGTGCCGTTGAGTGGGCTCCAACTCATACTGACCCTATGCATGACAGAACGAAACACTACCTGGTCCTGTGCCAGTCTCACAATCCTTGCTATACTTGAGCCCATTGTTGCAGCCACTCTGTCAATCCATCTTGTTGAGGGCCTTCCCCTTCTTTGCTGACCCTCCACTTTACCAAGCCTGACATTCTTCTCCAGGGAATGGTCCCTTCTGACAACATGACCAAAGTAGCTGAGACAAAGGCTGGCCATTCTTGCTTCCAAGGAGCATTCAGGCTGCACTTCTTCCAGGACAGAGTTGCTTCTTCTTTTGGCAGTCCATGGTATTTTCAGTATTCTTCGCCAACACCATAACTTAAAAGCATCAACTTTTCTTTGGTCTTCCTTGTTCGCTGTCCAGCTCTCACATGCATATGAAGTGATTAAAAATACCATGGCTTGGGTTAGGCGCACCTTAGTATTCAAGGAGACTTCTTTGCTCTTTAGCACTTTAAAGAGATCTTTTGCAGATTTGCCCAATGCAATACATTATCTGATGTCTTGAGTGCTGCTTCTATTGGTGTGGATTGTACAACCAAGTAATATGAAGTCTTTAACAACTTCAGTCTTTTCTCTGTTCATCATGATGCTGCTTATACATCCAGTTGTGAGGATTTTTGTTTTCTTTATGTTGAGGTGTAATCCATACTGCAGACTGAAGTCTTTAATCTTCATCAGTAAGTGCTTCAAGTCATCCTCACTTTCAGCAAACAAAGTTGTGTCATCTGCACATCACAGATTATCAATGAGTCTTCCTCCAATCCTGATGCCACATGCTTCTTTATATAGTCCAGCTTGTTAGATTATTTGTTCAGCATACAGGTTGAATAAGCATGGTGAAAGGATACAGTTCTGACATACTCCCTGATTTTAAACTATGCAGTATCCCTTTGTTCTGTTTGAAGAACAGCCTTCTGGTCTATGTACAGGTTCCTGATGAGCACAATCAAGTATTCTGGAGTTCCCATTCTTCTCAATTTTATTTGCTATGATTCACACAATAGAATCCTTTTGCATAGTTAAGAATACACAAGTAAAAATCTTTCTGGTATTCTTTGCTTTCAGCCAAGGTCCATCTGACATGAGCAATTATATCCCTCATTCCACGTCCTCTTCTGAATCCAGCTTGCATTTCTGAAAGTGCTCTGTCAATATACTGCTGCAACCATTTTTGAATTATCTTCAGCAAGATTTT
>NW_006921589.1:6850767-6854657 GCF_000298275.1 Orycteropus afer afer
TTTTTTTTTTTTTTTTAAATTATTTTAAGTTTTGTTTCACATTGTTCTTCCACTCTATCCAGGATCTCTACACAGATCCCCCTCCAAGTGGTTGACAGCTGGCACAATATTTTTATGACTTTAAGTCATTTTTTTAAAGAACTTTTTATTAATCAAAGACACCTGGAACTCCTAATCACTCGTTCTGACCAGAATGGGATCATTAGTATTATTGCATTGAGTTGCAGTAATATTGGTCAAGAGCTAAGGAGTGTGATTATTTAGTTAGCCTGTTCTCCTTATATAGGAAAAGTATTTAATATCTACCAGACTCTGAAAAAGAGCTCTGGTGATGAAGTGCTTGGCTGCTTACTGAATTGTTGGCAGTCCCATCCTACCCAGCAGCTCTATGGGGGAAAAGTCTGGAGATCTCTTCTGTGAAGATTACAGCCTAGAAAATTCTATGGGGCAGTTCTACTCTGTCACATGGGGTCACTACGAGTCAAAAGCTACAGACCTGGGTTCGAATCCTGTCCATGCCATGATCAGTTGTGTGGTGTTGGGCAAGGTCACTGGACATCTTTGAGTCTCGGTTTCCTTATTTGTAAAAAGTGGGTGATAGCTTACCTGAGCCTGATCTATTGGATCGTCTCACATACATGCAAAAGCTGGTCAATGGAAAAGGAGTAAAGAAGAATTGATGAATCTGAGCTGTGGTGTTGGCAAAGAATATTGAATATCCTGTGGACTGCCAAAAGAATGGACAAATCAGCCTTACAACAAATCCTACCAGAATGTCCTCAGAAGTGACAATGGTGAGGCTTTCTCTTGCTTACTTTGGACATGTCATCAAGAAAGAGCAGTTATTAGGAAAGCACTTCATGTTTGATAGATGGCATAGGACCATGAGACATTGTGTTCGTTATAATAAGGTCACCATGAGTCTCAGCCAACTTGACGGTAACTAACAGTGATACTTAATTGAATCATGTGGTTTTGAGGATTAATTCAGGCAGTGTCTTTCAAAGCACCTAACTTCCTATTTGTCATTTCAGAGATTTAATGAATAGTGCCTATTATAATTTTTAGCTGATAAATATGTTTACATTTTTTTAGGGAAATATGATTCAAATCAGAAGATGTCTCAACTGTCATAATAAGAAATCCTGCTATGAGAAGATTTAAAACTGTCTCTATAGTGCTCCTTCTCAGTGTCCCTGAGAGAATAAAGTGATTATTATTAGAGTCACTTTATCCTTTGGAAAACTGAGACACCGAGAGATTAAGCCAGTTCCCATGGTAATGCCAAATGTCAGGTGTGGAACAGGAACTGTGATACAAGGGGCTGATCTTCAATATTTGGTCGATGGATATTCTGCTTCTTTGAAGTGCTCTGCCCCTTTCGACTCCCTTTTAAAACACTGGAGTTGGAAGACAGATTGATGGTCATGGGATAGCTGGAGGCACTCACTATAGAGAGATCGTATCCACAGGTGGACATGGTTTGACCCATAGTACATCTGAATCTCTGAAATCCCTAGCTGTGCTTTAATTAGGTACAACATGTTATCAGGAAAGAAGAGTTGCTAAAAAAGGACATCATGTTTGGTAAAATGGAGGGTCAGTGAAAATAAGGGAAATCCTCAATGAGACAAATTGACACAACAGCTACAACAATATACTCAAACACACCAATGATCATGAAGATGGTTGGCTGCAGTTCAGCCTTCTCTGAAGGGGAGTGACTTTTTTTTTCTTCAAATGTGATTTTTTTAACTCACATTTTAAATCTTATTGAATTTTATCAATATTTCTCAAATGATCCAAATCAGATATCATACATTTTACTTCCAGAAATAGCTTTTAAGTTAAGTTATTGATCCAGGAACTATCTGGTCACACACAAACTTCTGTATTCATCAAGCCTCCAGTCTAGCCCAATGCTTACACATTATAGGTATTAAAGGAATGTTGAGGACAAAATCAGGCTTGTGGAGGACAACAGCCAGACCGATGCTTTATATCTGCAAACATTCTGGGCCTTAATTCCTTTAGGGCAGTGGTGGGATAAGGACCCATATGTTCTGAGGTTTGCAACGGGTAGAGTGGTGAGTGCATCAGAAGGAAGGGGTCTCAAACAGGTATGCACTTGATTACTGACTGAAAGACTGGTGGTTCAAACCCACCCAGTGGTACCTCGGCAGAAAGTACTGGTGACCTACTTGTGAAAGGTTACAGCTTGAAGACCTATGGAGCTTAGTTCTACTGTGCACATAGGGTATCTCCATGAGTAGAAGCTGACTTACTGGTCTCTGGTATAAAGAACAGCAGCAACCTGGCCCATCTGCCTGTTGTTGTTATATACCCTTGAGTCGGACCTGACTCATAGCGACCCCTCCTTGGGTTTCTGAGGTGGTATCACTGGTATCACTATGGAAGTAGATTGCCTAACCTTCCTTCTGAGGAGTGGCTGGTGGGTTTGAACCTCCAGCCTTCTGGTTAGCAGTCAAGTGCCTTAGGCACTATGCTACCAGAGCTCCCAGGCCCATCTGCTTAGGGCAAATACATGATACCATTTCTAAACATTCCCCTCTCCTTTTTCTTTCTCCTTTAGGATTCTTGATTCAGAATCAATCACATGCATTGGCAAACACTTTCTTATCAAACTTCTTAGAGAACTACATGTTGGAAATACATAGGTATAAGATAGAAACTTGACTTTATGTTTATGTTTTTCTAAACAGCTTTGCTAAGTGTTTTGTTAAGTGGTGCTTAAGAGGACTATTCCAGTGTAAAATGTGTGGTTTCTGGGGCCCTAATCACTGGCTTCAAGGAAACCGAGACTAGAAGCCCAGTAAGAATGGACTTTCCTGGTAACCAGCATCTAAGACTTGACTGCACATGGGAGTATTTTTAGGACCAGAACAAATATGTCACCATTCCCTGTAGGGAAGATTGTATCTTCAGAAAAGACCATAATTATTACTTTAAACTAAAGGCAGGAAATATTTCCAAAACTAGTGAGTAAACAGAACACCTGTCACCCAACTGTTTGCTCTGTTTGCATAATTTAAAGAAATATTGGCCATACATTACTTAAAATTTCAGGGATTTGGGCACCACCCAGTGCAGAACAGATTAATTTCATGGTTTCTATATGCATTTGCACAAATTAAAATGTGAGTCTTCTCTTGATTCGTTTGAATCCTTTCTTCAATTAGTTCTATATGCAGGGCTGGTCAGTCAGCATTTCTCAGAAATGGTTCGCTTTCTTCTGTATGTTGTTGTTATTTTGGAGTGTAATCTCTTTGTACTGTGTCTGCAATGTGACAGGACTAGGAGTTCCTGGTTGGCAAAACGGGTATGTGCTTGACCATTAAGTGAAAGATTGGAAATGAAAGACACTAGGTGAAAGTTAACCTTGTGTTATTTGCCACTGAACTGGCCCTGACTCATGGTGATCCCATGCACAACAGAACAAAACGCTGCCTGGTCTTGTGTCATCTTCGTGATCAAGTTCACGACCATGAACTGGTGACCAGTCTGTATTTTGGGGCTCATCTTCCTGCTCCATATTGGGAGTGGGATTTACATTATGATCCATAGGATTGACATTGGTTAATTTTGGGAACTAGATTGCCAGATTTTTCTTCATGGTTTGTCTTAATCTAGAAGCTCCACTGAAACCTGTCCACCATGGGTGACTTTGCTGGTGTTTGAAATACCAGTGGCATAGAATCCAGTATCATAGCCACACACAGGTCACCACAGTATGGCAAACTGATGGATGGTGGGAAAGTTAATCCAGTCACCAGTGAAACTCAGGTCTCCTGACTCTGACACTGTCCTCAAGATTTCTCTAATAATTGCATTTGAGAGATAGAGATATGTGATATGTTGTTGTTGTTGTT
>NW_006921589.1:6861902-6870449 GCF_000298275.1 Orycteropus afer afer
TATATATATATATAAAATTTCCATATATGCAAGTTCCATATATACATTATTTTGTATATGCACATAATTTTTCTGACTCATTTCAGAGTGTTACATACATCATGACCCTTTATCCATAAATACTTCAGTTTTCTATTCTCTTATGTAAACATAGTGGAGTTATTAACTCCATAAATTTACATTGATACAATACAGTCTACTATCCATTAGCCAATTTTGTTAGTGGACCTAATAACCTTATAAGACTTTTCACCTTCCAGTGAAGGGTTCCCTTTTAGTCTGGGAACCAGTCTATAGTCAGTTATCATGTTTGCATTTAGTTGTCATGTCCTTTTAGCTTTTTTGTTGTTGTATGTCATCGATTCTGTCCTATAGGAGAAAATAGAATTGTTCCATAGGGTTCCTAAGGCTGTAATGTTTATGGAAGCAGACTGCCACATCTTTCTTCTGTGGAGCAGATGGTGGGTTTGAATTGCCGACCATTAGGTTGTCAGGGAGCACTTAAACACTGTGCCACCAGGCATCCTTTAGGTTCTTTTTATCAGGTATATTTCTTTCATCTTCTGTTTATTAAACATGATGTTGACTTTTGTAATGAATGTTTCCTTGCCCCGTTTTAATAGAATATTCCTCGTTTTATTTTTGTCTGACTCAACATTCCCTAAGACCCATCCATATTGTAAGTTTTTGAATTTCATCACCAAATTGTGAGTGCAACCTTTTAAACACACGGATGCAAGTGCACCAGCCGAAAATTATTTTATATTTATGCTATAGCTAACATTTACCTAAGAGAAAAATTAACTGAGCAATTATGAGATTAAACAATCAGTTCTCGATAAAAAGCCCAGCAAGTCCCCTCACAGAGTTGCATCCAAATTCACCTGAGGGAAGCTACCTGACACCGAAATGGTGCCTGGGAAGAAATAAGCAGGCTCAAAGAATTAGGATTGCAAATGGAAACCCACAAGATGATAGTAATCATAGTCTGAAGAGTTCATCTTTAAATATCTACTCTGAAAAGAAGCAAAATTATCAGCCACTGAAGCCATTGAACTAAGATGGAAGGTATTAGGATGTATAGTTAATTGGAAAATGACTAGTGATGGATAAACCTCAAAAACGCTAATATTCAGGGATGCTTATGTAAGACTTAAAAAGTACTTTTAATCACATGGATTCAAATCCTTTTGGTTAAACGCTTTTCCTCAATTACTAGCTCCCTTTCCACTCAAACCAACCCGAATCCATGTGTTGTTTGCCTTGCCTCCATCAGCATACTCTTTCTCATGTCTAAGAGTGATCGTCTTTGTTGATACTTTACTTTGAAGTCCGTACAGGGCTGCAGCACTTGACGACTTCTACGATAACAACCCTACATTTGAGCCAAAAGAATTCCAAGAACTAAGTTTGTTCCAGGAAGTGGTTTTAACCTTTATTCTTCCATGTTCAAGTTCTATATTTATCTGCAAATTGCCATTTTTAAAAGGTAGATGCTTGTACATTGAATATGCATATTTCCAACTTATCTAATACCTTATCCTTCTTCCTAATTCTTTTTAGTTTATTCAGATATTCAGTCATACACAATATTTCCTTCTTTCTGGAGTTATGAATCAGAATCAACTTGACAGCAGCTAACAAAAACAAGACTAGATCTGTGTCATAAAGCAACTGATTCCTGATCATTAAAAAAAAAGAAAAAAAGAGTTTGACACTGTGTTAGATAATCCTGGCTTGATCTTTCTAACAAAGGTGTTTACTCTATTGAGAGATGGACTGAAAACTGGGAATTATCAGTTGTTTTTGTTCCATTTAACATTTTGATTTAATTATATATTAGAATTTGGAATACTTTTACAGATTCCAAATTGCTTGAAAGAAATAATAATAGTAATAAAGATGTATAATTTTTTAACAGAGAGAGAGGGCAAAAAAAATCATCGTTTGAAGATAGCAGACAAACAAAAGGGTTTCTAGTGTCCACAGAAGACTCACTTTGAGTATAATAAGAGATAGGTTCAAACAATGCAGCTATACAAAGGTATTGGATTTCAAGAAAGCAAATTTTGAGGAATTAAGAAATCTGGTGAATAAGGTGCAGTAAGAGGAAGTATAAAATTCACGGACATGAAAGCCACTGAAGAATCTCTTAAGACACACCATAATTAAAGCACAAAGAGCCGCAGTCCTGAAAAAGAATGTGGGACTTAAAAAAACAGTATTTGGGTAACACACTGGAGAATGCAGGGAGGACTGAAGAGTGAAGATCTGAGAAAGAGAGAGAAAAAATTGGTACAGAGGGATTGTCCTGACTTCTAAAGGAAATGATAGGGATCGGGGAGGGTTGTGAGAGGAGAAAGGACCACAGAGAATTATCTGAAGCCCTTGGTAGAGAAATGGACAGAAATGCTCCAGATGGGTTATTTTTAGTCATTGGTGGTAGCTGTAGGATGGAAAAGAAATTTCTATCTAGAATAAAATAGAAATGAAAACAAGCATGCAAAAATGACATGCTTGAGAGAATAAAAATCTAAAATAATTAAAATGATTGATTTTAAACAATCAATTTAGCTCTTTAAAGACCAAAGTATATAGACCACTAGGAACAATTAAATTATAGTTTAATAAATAAATTATGCTTCCTAGATGTGGTTAGATGGAGGATTCAAGTGCAAAAGGTGTGAAGTGGAGGATTTGGAGAAAAGTTCAGGAAAATTGCTTATATTCAGAGAAACAAAGGATTTAAATCTAATGGAGACCTGAGAGCAGGAGCAGAAATGGGGCTTTTTCCCTTGAGATTGAACAAAATAAATATGGTACTTCCTGAGAATATACAGGCAAGCAGGGAGGAGGCATTTCAGTGCCATGTCAGCCATATTTTCCTTTATGATAAGCTTACCCCACTCAACATTGGTTGTGTCCTCACCTCTAGTTGAGTCCCTGGGTAATACAAAGAGTTAAGCACTTGACCATTAGCCAAAAATGTGGGTGGTTCGAACCCACCCAGAGATGCCTTGGAAGACAGGCCTGGCGGTGTGCTCGGAAAGGTCACAACCATTGGAAACCCTGTTCTACTCTGCACATGTGGAATCATCATAGTTGGAACTGACTCAGAGGTAACTAACAACAACATTACTAACAACACTTCTGGTTAGATGCTGCCCATCTGAAAGCTTTCTCTAATGCTAGCTTTCAAAGATATACCCAACTGTCAGAGGAAGAAGCGAGACAGGTGATAATTAGAATCTTTTAGGGTTAGAAGGAATCTTAAATATTATCCAGTTCAACTCTCTCATTTACAGATGATGAAAATGAGACTGCCTCCTGCCATTGAATTGGATCTGATTCATAACGACCCCTCCTTGAGTTTCTGAGGTGGTATCACTACTGATATAGATTGCCCGACTTTCCTTCTGAGGAGTGGCTGGTGGGTTTGAACTGCCAGCCTTCTGGTTATCAGTCAAATGTCTTAGGCACTACACCACAAGAGCTCCTGAAAATGAGACTAAGACCTACTAAAGATCAGGAATTGGTGAGTGCCAGTAATGAACTTCTGTCAATTACTTAACCTCTTTTTTCACATTGACTCTTCCCCAACTAGGAATTCTGGTGGCATAATGCCTAAGGCACTTGACTGCTAATCAGAAGGCTGGTGCTTCAAATCCACCAGCCACTCCTCAGAAGCAAGACTGGGCAATCTACTTCTGTAGAGATATCGCCTCAGAAACCCAAGGAGGTCACTATAAGTCATATTCGACTCAACGGCAGTGAGTTTTTTTTTTTTTTTTTTCTCCCTGAACTCACCATTTTTTGTTTTCAGTTGCAGTCAAGTCAGCTTTCATTCATGGAGACCTTACCTATAAAAGAACAAAACACTGTCCGTTCCTGTGCCATTTAGGGGTGGACAATTTTGCCTGACCCAAGCCATGGTCTTTCCAATGACCTCATATGCATGTGAAAGCTGGACAATGAATAAGGAAGAGTGTGAAAGAATTGATGCATTTGAGTTGCAGTGTTGGCAAAGAATATTGCATATACCATGGACTGCTAGAAGAATGAACAAATATGTCTTAGAGGAAGTACAGCTGGGATGTTTCTTAGAAGCAAGGATGGTGAGACTTTGTCTCATGTACTTTGGACTTCATCTCACCTACTTTGGTCTTGTTGTCAGAAGGAACCATTCCCTGGAGAAGGGTACCATGTTCGGTGAAGTGGAGGGTCAGCTAAAAAGAAGAAGACCCTTAACAAGATGGACTGTCACAGTGGCTGCAGCAATGGGCTCAGGTGTAGCAAGGATTGTGAGGCTGGCATAGGACTGGGAAGTGTTTCATTCTGTTGTACATGGGGTTGCTATGAGTTGGAGCTGACTCAACGGCACCTGACAAAAAAATAAGAACACCACCAACAGTTTTGCTGGAATGAATCTACTTCCCTTTCTCTGTGGCAGTGCAGCCAAAGAAAATGATCTAGGCTTGGTCAATTAGTGTCTTTCTCCGGGAACTTTTGCTCTGAGGGAGAGATTTGAAGGTGTGGGGAAATTTAGGAGTCAACGGTTACATCACTGGGAGTTGTACAGACCAGACAGATTTCCTTTAGTTCTCATTTATTTGCTAAGTCAGGTCTTCTAGTCTTTTGAAGATTTTGCATCATTAATGTCCTTTCAGTGATATTATTTTTCGCTTAAGACTTAGGATGGTGCCCCAAATCTAAGTAAGTCAGGTGAATAAATTCAGTAAATACAAACTGACTTTCAGTTCCTTTTGTTTTCCATAACTTCATTCTTTTCAGCAAACATCAGCACCTATTGCTATAGTCTTCTATCTCCATTAGGGAAGAAGCAGAGCTGTGGTGAAGTCAGCCAAGCTATGAACATGAGGGCTGTCTGATGGAAAAATGACTAATTCTTGTTTTTGGTTGCTGCTTCATCATTAACAAAAATGAATTCTTTTTCTTTCCTTTCTCTAGGTGTCAGGAAAGTTGCTGTGGATTTATCACCTAGAAGGATTTTTTTTTTTTTCTTTCTGGTAACAAGAGATATTGGAGATTTGCATCTGGATTGTCCAAAGAAAGGGAATGATCCAAGGGCCATAGGAGAAGGTGGTGAGTTTCCTTAGGGAAGTCCTGTGGTGCGCTGAGAAATAGATAAAACATACACCTCAGAGTTAGTTTTCCTGAGAGGTGAAGGTGCTGGGGTGTATTTTTACCAGCTCCCATCATTCTTTGCTTGAGGACTACTTCCACAGGATTAATTCCTGAGCTACTGCTCAGGAATTGGGTTAGCAGGGCAGGCTTTAGTGGCCAGATAAAGCAGATAAGAGCAGTTGGAAGTCAGGTCAATGAACTCTGAAGCAGACATGTTAGGGGATGATATGGACAGAGTCCAACAGTGAACACTACATTATGTGATGGGGTAAAATGGAACAGAAATAGCAGGGCTCAAACCTATCATTTATTGAGGATGCTCAATAAGCTCTTTACCTGAAGTATCTCACTTAAATCAGTAACAAACTATTTCCCCCACTTTACAGATAACAAAACAGAAGCTGAGAGGGGTTAGGTAACTAGCTCTAGGTCCCAGAACTAGCAAGAGTCAGGATCCTAACCTAGTTGTGCTGGGCTCCAAAGCATCCTTTCGTAATCATGGAAAGAAGCATCCACTTTTAACCATAGAAAAATGTGAATGTCTTGATTTAAAGATTTAGGGCAACTTTCCCCACCCTAAACTTTAATTTCATGTCTGAAGCAAGCTATAATACAGAAAGGAAATGGGATGAACTTACACATGGAAAAAGACTCATCATTTTCCAGAAAATGCATTTTTTGTGCCATGGCATTTTAGATTTTTAGGTGTGACAAGCTGTCTGTGATGCAAAAACTTACTGCTTTTGAGTGTTTTTGTTTGAGTTGTGTGTACTGACTCAGTCCTGAGCCAAGGTAAAGCGAGATCAAATGTGATGATGGTTGGGCAATAAATTGGATAAGTACTGTGTATGTACCACACCCAGCAAACAAGTACAGAAGGCATGCTGGGACCTTTTATTTGCCCTCAGGCATAGATGGGCACCCATGAGACCCTTCCAACATTTAGAAGGATGAGGTATATCCCAACTTTCCAACTTCTTCCTTGAAAATTGGGTGGGAATTGGGGGGCAGGAGTGAGCATATGTTTGAAGGGTTTGGTAGTCAAAAAATGATGAAGAATCCCTCAGTGGTGCAAATGGTTAAATGATCGGCTGCTAGCTATAATTTTGTGGTTCAAACCATCCAGAATGCCATGAGAGAAAGGCCTAATGATTAGCTACCAAAGACTCACAGCCTTACAAACCCTATGGAACATTTCAACTTTGCACACAGGGGGTTACCATGAGTCAGAATTGACTCGATAGCAACTAACCGCAACTTCAACATGAGTGCCACTGAGCCAAGCCTACTCCTTCCCCAGTTAGGACCTCTGTTTTGCCTTCTGACCTCCTAAAAGTACAGTATGTTGCAATCACAATCTTGGGTCAGTGCTTCAGTAAGATTGAGATAAAAGAGCAATAGATATGAAAGTCCCTTAAAACCTGCAATGCACTGTGCAAATTCAAGAATTTTGATGTTGTGGGTCCAGAATTACAAACAGCTGTGTTCTTGTAAATATGATATATTAGTACACACATGATATCTCAGGTTCAAAAGCAATTTTAATTTTTACAGCAGATCATAGTTTTAAGAACCATTAGAGCATACTATGTCTTCAAATTCTCCTCTCTTTTCACTTCTCCAAGGTTGCCCTGGGCACCTTCTTGTACTCTACCTTGGGATGTGTACTATTTCAGATAATTATGGTTCATGAAGAAGGGACCATGCTGTTCCCTTCACTGTCTGTCCCAACGTTCCTGACTGTGGTTGTTCTCTCAGCTTCTGGATCCCCTCAACAGAGGTGGGCACCACACAAAGGCCCTGTGTAAGGTATGTCCTGTCTCTGCCAGCATGTCTCAGCTAAACCACTATGGCTACCTGTACATGTCTATGTAGCTTGGATTTTCAACTCTGAGAGATGATGGCAGAAGACAAGACCATGGCAACTACTTCAGAGTTAAAGAAGGGTGATAGCTTGTGTGTTGCTGTGATGGTGGGAGCTATGCCACCAGTATTTCAAATCCCAGCAGGGTCACCTGTGGTGGACAGGTTTCAGCAGAGCTTCCAGACTAAGACGGACTAGGAAGAAGGACCTGGTGACCTACTTGTAAAATAATCTGCCAGTGAAAACCTTATGAGTATCAGTGGAACATTGCTCAATATGTTGTTGTTAGGTGCTGTCCAGTTGGCTGTGACTTGGAGATGCCATGTTTGAAAGAACCAAATACTGCCTGGTCCTGTACCGGCCTTTAAATCCTTGCTGTGCTTGAGCCTATTGTTATGGCCACTGTGTCAATCTATCCCATTGAGGTCGTTGAGGGTCTTCCCCTTTGTCACTGACCCTTACTTTACCAACTATGATATCCTTCTTCAGGGAATGGTCCCTTCTAACAACATGACTAAAGTAGGTGAGACAAAGTCTGGCCATTCTTGCTTCCAAGGAGCATCCCTGCTGCACTTCTTCCAGGACAGATTTGTTTGTTCTTCTGGCAGCCCATGGTATTTCAGTATTCTTTGCCAGGACCACAACTCAAAGGTATCCACTCTTCTTCAGTACTCTTTAGTTATTGCCCAACTTTCACATGCATATGAAGTAATTGAAAATACCATGGCTTGGTTAGGTGCACCTTAGTCTTCAAAGTGACATCTTTGCTTTTTAACACTTTAAAGAGATCCCTCGAAGCAGATTTGCTCAGTGCAATGCGATGTCTGATTTTTGACTCCTGCTTCTATGGGTGATGACTGTGAATACAAGTAAAATGAAATCCCTGACAACTTCATTTTTTTCTCCATTTATCATAATGTTGCTTATACTGAAGACTGCAGCCTTTGATCTTTATCAGTAAGTGCTTCAAGTCATCTTCAGTTTCAGCAAGCAAGGCTGTGTCATGCATATCGCAAGTTGTTAATGACCCTTCCTCCAATCCTGATGCTGCATTCTTCTTCATACAGTCCAGCTTCTTGGATTATTTGCTCAGCACACAGATTGAATAAGTATGGTAAAATGATACATCCCTGATCCACATCCTTCTTCATTTTAAATCATGCAGTATCCCAATGTTCAGTTTGAATGACTGCCTCTTGGTCTGTTTACATTAGCACAGTTCCTCATTAGCACAATTATGTGTTCTGGAATTCCCATTCTTTTCAATGTTATCCATAATTTGTTATAATCCACACAGTCAAATGCCTTTTAGTAGTCAAAAAATACAGGTAAACATCTTTCTGGTATTTGCTTTCAGCCAAGATTCATCTGGCATGCACAGTAATATCCCTCTTCTAAATCCAGCTTGAATTTCAGACAGTGCCCTGTCAATATACTGCTCCAACAATTTTTGAATTATCTTAAGCAAAATTTTATTTGTGCCTGGTATTAATGATATTGTTCAATAATTTCCACATTCTATTGGATCACCTTTCTTT
>NW_006921589.1:6886005-6887034 GCF_000298275.1 Orycteropus afer afer
TGAAATTGCAAAAAAACATGCAATCAACATGTATTGACAATTACTGGTGATAGGAATGTGAGAGTTAGAAATAAAGAAGCAGCATCAGTAGTTGGAAAATATGGCCTTGGGGATAGAAATGACACCCAAGTTCGCATGATAGAATTTTGCAAGATCAATGACTTATTCATTGCTGATACCTTTTTTCAACAATATAAATAATGATTATATATGTTGACCATGCCATATGGAATACGTAGAAATCAAATCAACTACATCTGTGGAACAAGGTAATGGAGAAGCTCAATATCATCAGTGAAAATAAGGGGAGGAGCTAACTGTTGAACAGAGCATCGATCGCTCATATGCAAGTTTAAGTTGAAGCTGAAGAAATTAAAACAAATCCAAGAGAGCCAAAATATGACCTTGATTATATCCCACCTGAATTTAGAGACCATGTGAAGAATAGATTTGTTGCATCGAACACCAGTTACTGAAGGCCAGATGAATTGTCGGATGACATCAAGGACATCATACATGAGGAAGGGAGAAGGTCATTAAAAAGAAAGGAAATAAAGAAGAGACCAAAATGAATTTCAGAAGAGACTCTGAAGGCTGCTCTTGAATTGTTGTTATGTGCCGTCAAGTCGGCCCCAACTCATAGTGACCCCTCCTTGGGCTGCTGAGGCAGTATCACTAAGGAAGTAGATTGCTCTTGAATACAGAGTAGCTAAAGAAAATGGAAGAAATAATGAAGTAAAAGAGCTGAGCAGATGATTTCAAAGGGCAGCTTGAGAAGACAAAGTAAAGTATTATAATGAAAAACAAGGAGTTAAAAAATCAAAAAGGCAGAACACAGTATTTCTCAAGCTGAAAGAACTGAATAAAAAAAATTCAAGCCTCAAGTTGCAATATTGAAGGATTCTATGGGTAAAATATTGAACAATGCAGGAAGCATGAAAAGAAGATGGAAGGGGTAAGCACACACTACTGGGTGGTGGGACAAGCAGAATGTCAGAGGAACAAAACTGAGAAACAAAACAAAACAAA
>NW_006921589.1:6887134-6891006 GCF_000298275.1 Orycteropus afer afer
AAAAACAGGAAGAAGAGGGAAGGAATACACAAAGTCATTGTTAGTTGACATTCAGCCATTTCAGGAGGTAGCATATAGTCAAGAACAAATGGTATTGCAGGAAGAAGTCCAAGCTGCACTGATGAAATTGGCCAAAAGCAAGGCTTTTGTTGTGTCCTTTTGACAATGAGATGTTTCGGCAAATAGATACCATGCTGGAAGCACTTATTCATTTATGCCATGAAATTCTGAAGATAGCTCTCTGGCCAACTGACTGGAAGAGATTCAGGTTTGTGCCCATTCCAACAGAATGCAGATATTACAGAGCAAAATCATTAATATCACACATAAGTAAAATTTCACTGAAAATAATTCAAGAACTGTTGTACCAGTATATTGACAGGGCACTGCCAGAAATTAAAGCTTGATTCAGAAGAGGTTGTAGAACCACGGACATCATAGTCGATATCAGATGGATCTTGGCAGAAAGCGAAGAGTACCAGGAAGATGTTTGCCTGTGTTTTATTGACTATGCAAAGGCATTTGACTGTGTGGATCATCACACATTATGGATAATATGGAGAATGGGTGTGGTGGTTATATTTGTGTCTCAACTTGTCTGGGCCTGGTTGAGTGGCTGGGTAGCTAGTGGTAGTTATTCCCCATGATGAGACTAGCAATCAGCTCCATGGTGGGATCTACTACAAGCAGCTGACTAGCTGCCTTTTGGATGTGGTCTGCTTTCTGTATATAAGGAGAAGCCTTGGGAATGGTCTCTAGCTTATTGCATGCTTGGACCCTGCATGTAGCCGTGTCATTGTTCAGCAGCCTGCCATGCGCTGCCGACCTTGGGACTTACAATAGACTTTAATTAATGGCCTGCTGTGTGCTTTGGTAACATCAGGACTGTGCCATTTTATTTGTCGACTTTGGGCTTGTTAGCCTCAGCAGCCTTCATTCTGCCTGAGTGAAGAGATGCCTCTAGCTTCAGTGGGCCGGGAGCAAGAGGCAGAGCTGGACCCCAAGGTTGAGGAGCTTTTACACAGCCCCTAGAGCCTGGCACTTTGAACTTGGATTTAAAGCCTTCAAATTGTAGGAATAAACTCCTGTTTGTTAAGGCCATCTCATTTGTGGTATTTTCCGATCAGAGCGGCACTCAGTAACCAGAACAATGGGAATTCCAGAGTACTTAATTATACTCATGCATATCCTGTACATAAACCAAGAGGCAGTTGTTTAAAAAGAATAAGGGGAATACTGTATGGTTTAAAAGGAGCTCTGGTGGTCTAGTGGTTAAGACATTTGGCTGGTAACTAAAAGGTCAATGGTTCCAACCCACCAGCTTCCCTGTGGAAGAAAGATGAGCAGTTTGGTTTTGTAAAGATTTACAGCCTTAGAATCCCAATGGGGGTCACAATGAGTCAAAATTGACTCAATGACAGTGAGTATGGTTTGAGTTTGGTATGGTTTAAAATCAGGAAAGGTTTATGTCAGGGTTGTGTCCTTTTGCCATACTTATTCAATCCGTTTGATGAACAAATACTCTGAGAAACGGGATTATATGAAGATGAACAGGGCATAAGGCTTGGAGGAAGACTCATTAATAACCCACGATATGCAGATGACAACCTTGCTTACTGAAAGTGAAGAAGACTTGAAGCACTTACCAATGAAGATCAAAGACTAAAGCCTTTAGTATGGATTTTAACTCAATATAAAGAAAACAAAAATCCTCACAACTGGAGCAATAAGGAGTAACCTCTAACATTATGATGAACAGAAAAGATAGAAGATGTCAAGGATTTTATTTTACTTACATTCACAATCAACTCCCATGGAAGCAGCAGTCAAGAAATCAAATGGCATATTTTATTGGGAAAATCTCCTGTAAAACAAACAAACAAGAAAACCTTTCTAAAGTGTTACAGAGCAAAGATGTCACTTTGAAGACTAAGGTACACCTGATGTAAGCCATGGTATTTTCAATCACCTCATATGCATGTGGAAGCTAGACAATGAATAAGGAAGACTGAAACAGAATTGATGTGTTTGAATTATAGTGTTGGCAAAGAATAGTGAATGTACCATGGACTACCTGAAGAATGAGAAACGTGTCTTGGAACAGGTGCATCCAGAATGCTCCTCAGGCTTCTGAGGAAGACTTCTGATGCATGGCCAGACTTCTCCTGTTGTACTTTGGTCATGCTATCAGGAAAGACCAGTCCCTGGAGGAGGATATCATGCTGGGTAAAGCAGAGGGTCAGTGGAAAAGGGGACAATCCTCAGTGAGCTGCATTGACACAGTCACTGCAACAATGGACTGAAACATAGCAATGATTGTGAGGATGGTGCAGAGCTGGACAGTGTTTCGTTCTGTTGTATATAGGGTTGCTATGAGTGGAAACTGATCCTAAAGCACCCAACAACAACAACAAAAGCTATTAGAAGACTGTTTTTCTAGGCTCTGAATTTGGCTGCCCTAGATCAGATAAAAGAAGTAATAAATCTGTCCTGGAGGAAGTGCAGCTGGAATGCTCCTTGGAAGAGAGAATGGTCAGACTTCGTCTCACCTACTTGGGTCATATTGTAGGAAGGAACCATTCTCTGGAGAAAGCTATTATGCTTAGTACAGTGGAGGGTCAACAAAAAAGGAGAAGGCCCTCAATAAGATGGATTGACAAAGTGGCTGCAATGATGGGCTCAGATATAGCAAATATCATGGGGCTGGCACAGGACTGGGCAGTGTTTCATTCTGCTGTACACAGGTCACTCTGAGTTGGAGCTGACTTGCAGCACCTAACAACAACAACAGATCAGATACATGGTTTAGAGATATAGGAGAAGGTGGTCTACTCTCTCCTCCCAGCCCTTGATCACTCTACCAATCTGTCTGTATGAATATCTGTCAGTCCGTCCATCCATCCATCTATCCGTCCATCCATCCATCCATCCATTCACATAGACATCTAGACATAAATTATGTTGATAGTTATTACTGGGCACTATCTTTTTCAAACATTATCTCATTTAACAGAAAAGGGAAATGCACATCTCTCTCTAACTTTACACAATAATGGCCAGATCTGAGACCCAAACTCATTTAGTCTGAGCCAAAGCATTGATGCAACACACACACTCTCTCTCTGCTCTCCCTAATGCAAATTAAAATCACAATGCAAGACCACTACAACACATACACTAGAATGGCTAAAATGAAAAAGACGTTCAAATGGGATCAAGACAACTTGGAAGTCTCATATACTTCTAGTGAGGGTGTAAATTGGTATAACAACTT
Organism: Orycteropus afer afer; assembly: GCF_000298275.1. NCBI lineage: Eukaryota > Metazoa > Chordata > Mammalia > Tubulidentata > Orycteropodidae > Orycteropus > Orycteropus afer. Next base: position 6,890,409 of record NW_006921589.1, read on the forward strand.
GGAAAAACTTTTTGCAGAATATATTAAAGCAAAATGTACACCCCTTATGGCCCAGCAATTATGTTTCTAGAATATACTTAACAACAGTATACAAATATTTATCCAAAAAAAAGTGCAAAAATGTTGACAGCAGCACTAGTCATAATATCCCCAAACTGGAAACAACTCAAGTGTCCATCTCCAGTGGAATGAATGAATAAATTGTGCTGTGTTCATGTTGTTGTTGTTAAGTGCCATCAAGTCAGCTCTGAGTCAGAGTGACCTGATGTATGAAACGCTACCTGGGCCTGTGCCATCCTCACAATCCTTGCTATACTTGAGCCCATCATTGCAGCCACTGTGTCAACCCATTTGAGGGCCTTCCCCTTCTCTCACCCTCTATTTTACCTGACAAAGACAGACTGGGAGGAAGGATGGGGCCATCAGTTTCTGAAAAACCTGGCTCCTGAAAACCTTATGAATAGCAGTGAAACACTGTCTGGTATTTACTGGTATATTCCTACAATGGAATAATTTATGGTAATGAGAATAAATGAAGTACAACTACATGCAACCACATGTGAATCTCACAATGTTGAGTGAAAGAAGCCAGAAACAG
>NW_006921589.1:6891841-6892915 GCF_000298275.1 Orycteropus afer afer
TATGGCCAGACCATAGAAAGGAGGAAATGGAAGGTGAGAGACTCTCCTGGATCTACCAGTTAAGGCTGAGTTGGCTTTATCCTAGTATGTTAGCAATAAGCTGTGTTATTTAATCTGTTCCTGCTTCTCCCATGTCCTTTTTTCCCTGGCCTCTCTTCTTATACTGCATAGCATTTTGCATATTGTAATACAGAAAATATTTTGTGAAGTATGTTAATATGCCACTCCTTTGCATTTCCTTTTTCTGCATCTGCTTCTATCCTGCAAGACATGCCCATTTATTTACCTTAGGGAGGTTTAGGGTTGCTACAGCAGGAACACAAAGGCAAAGACAAAAATTGGATTTCTCAGCAGGCCAATAGACATGAAACCCAAGCTTGCCTCAGACAGAAAGGATTTCTAAATTATTTTTAAATCCAACCTTGGTCCAGAGAGGAAGGATTTTCTAAATTATTTTAACTCCTTTTAATGGATTAGACCAAGCCTGGAAGATTCAGATCATACAGCCAGGACCCAGGTTTTTCCAGAGTTCAGTGCAGGCACCACACCAGCCTGTGGTATCTGGGCTGTGAGGTTTGCAGCCCTACAGTAAAAGGAAGGGATAGCTTAGAAGAAGTGGCAAGTCTGAAGCCTGCCCTTTCTGATCCTTACAAATTATAGCAAGAAGGGAGACAGAAGCAGGTTGAGTAGATCAGATCCCAAGATTTCAGCCAAACATTCTCTTCTCCCAAATCTCCAGGGCTGGGCTCAACTGCAAGGAGGATGGACTTTAGATCTACTCAGTTATTGTTGTAGGTTGAATTTTGTCCCCCCAAATTATGTGTTGGAATGGTAACCTGTGGGTATAGTCTTATTTGGGAAAAAAAAAATTATTGTTATGTTAATGAGGCCATATCAGTGTAGGGTGTGTCTTAAACTTAATCACTTCTGAATGATATAAGAGCAGTATAAAAAAAACAAGCCCAAACTCACTGTCATTGAGCTGATTCTGACCCATAGCGACCACTTTTGGGTTTCTGAGGTGGTAAATCTTTATGGAAGAAGATTGCCCAGTTTTCCTTATGCATAGTGCTG
>NW_006921589.1:6893323-6894000 GCF_000298275.1 Orycteropus afer afer
AACAACAACAACAACAACAATCACCAAGGAACTGAAGAACACCAGGGCTGGAGAAATTGAGATAAGAACCTCACCAGAGCAGACAGAAAGACAGCTTTCCCTAGAGCCAAGGCCCTGAATTTGGACTTTTAGCCTCCTTCACTGTTGGGCAATCTGCTTCCCTAGTGATACTACCTCAGAAACCCAAGGAGGGGTCGCTATGAGTTGGGGCCAACTCGACGGCACATAACAACAACAACATCACTGTGAGAAAACTAATTTCTGTTCATTAAAGCCACCCACATGTGGTATTTCTGTTACAGCAGAACTGAGAAACAAAGACGATTACTTATGGAGAGAAGCTGAGACTAACGGAGCTAGTGCAAGTCTTTCTGGAAAGATCCACTTTTAACAGGTCTCAGGGTTTTGGCCAGCAGTGTCCATGAGAGGGACCCGATGGTGTGTGGCATTTATGGAACTACAAGGGGACTATACACCCTGGCAAGAGATTGCAGAGGTGCTGAGTGGCTGTTGGATGGGTGCAGTGCTGGCACCAGTTAAGAAGCTGAGCTGTGGCTGGACTACAACACCTTTGGAAAGTGGTTAGGGTTGTGGATTCTGTGGCATGTGCCACATGTCAACTGAAAAGCCAAGGGGCCGGACACACCTCAGCAGCAACAGCTCTGGGGAATGCCTCA
>NW_006921589.1:6895365-6896430 GCF_000298275.1 Orycteropus afer afer
TTCATGAAATGGGGTTTCCCTGGCCTATCTCTAGCCCCTACTCTCCAAGGCTGGGATTTCAAAATGATTTATGGTGGAAAGTAATCTCATCTGGCAACAGGCCCCTTCTTATTCTTCTGTGCCTCTGAACAGGCTTGACAAGGTCATATCTATGATGGCTGGTAATACTTCTTCTGAGCTTCAAAGTCTAAGTTACTGGAGGAGCTTCCTTGCCCAACCATTACAGTAGCTGCTGGTGCATCTAAGATTTGGTGAGTAATACTGATACATGGAGTAGCCAACCATGGATCACAATGTAAGTGAACATCATAAAGGGACCTTCAAAAAGACAGCTCATGTAAGCTACGGTCGTTTCCTTCTAGGGAATGAACAGGGATGACAAAAGTGGGATGAGGAGAACCTTCTAGCCACCCTCCTCTGTCTCTGGTTCAGGGAATGTAAACTTAGCTAGAAAACCTAAGAAAGCCTCCCTTTACTCAGAGCTTGCCAAATGCGAAGGAAAAGTGCAGTGGCACATGCACAAGGGGCACTGTTACACTTTTCACTGTTTCTGGCTTATCTTTCTGGAAAAGGTTTATGCAGTTTATGCAAATGCAAGGTAATACATACAATGATATCTGTACATACTATATTTCTCTATATATACATGTTCTTTTTTTTTTTTTTTTCACACAAATGGACTTAGGAATATGTATCTCTTGTGCTTTAGTTTTTTCCCCCTAATCTTGGGAGGTTATTTTAACACAATTTATATACATCTAATTTATTCTCTTTAAATAGCTGCTCAGTATTCCACTGTCTGGATGTACCAAAATTTATTGATGTACATTAATATTCTCTCTAGCTTATTGCCATTGGATTTGTTGGCTCAAATGCATGCACATTTAACATTTCGATAGATATTGCCAAACTGTGCTCCAAAAATATTGTACCACTTTATATGTTCATGAACGATGGATGAGACAGCCTTTTTCCCCAACACAATTAGACGTGTCAAGGTTTCATTAAACTTTTAAGTGTTTTTTTAAAATGTCATTTTATAATAAACAAATTGAGTCTCATTGT
>NW_006921589.1:6896965-6937745 GCF_000298275.1 Orycteropus afer afer
GGCTTCTTAAGATATTGGCCAGTGAACACCTAATAAACAGTCCAGAAACATTGACATACAGTGCTGGAAAATGAGCCCCTCAGGTTGGAAGGCACTCAAAATATGACTGGAAAAGAGCTGCCTCCTCAAAGTAGAGTTGACCTCCAAGACATGGATGGAGTAAAGCTTTCAAGACCTTCATTTGCTGATGTGGCACAACTCAAAATGAGAAGGAACAGCTGCAAACATCTGTTCATAATTGGAACATGGAATGTATGAAGTATGAACCTAGGAAAATTGGAATTTGCCATGTACTTTGGATAAGTTATCAGGAGGGACTAGTCCCTGGAGAAGGACATCATACTTGGTAAAGGGTCAGCTAAAAAGAGGAAGACCCTTAATGAGATGGACTGACACAGTGCCTGCAACAATGGGCTCAAGCGTAGCAATGATTGCGAGGATGGCACAGGTCCCATCAGCATTTCATTCTGTTGTGCATGGGGTCACTATGAGTTGGAACCAACTCAAGGGCACCTAACAACAACAACAGGAAATTTTTAGGATTGTTGTTGTTATTTGCCATCGAGTAGGACTCGACTCATAGCGACCTCTCCTTGGGTTTCTGAGGCAGTCTCACTACGGAAGTAGATTGCCCAACCTTCCTTCCGAGGAGTGGCTGGTGGGTTTGAACCGCCAGAGGATTTTAAAAGTGGATTTCAACGCAGTTCAATTTTATGTGCTGTCCTTCACGTTTTCTAACATGAAGCATCTATTGGCTTCTCCAGCCTGTGATGATTTTATTTTCATCTAAAAAAGTTCTAGAGGTAAGTAGTCACAGAGATGCAGAATGAAAACGCATCTCTTTGGGGAATGCGGTTTCAATTCAGCAAGGAGAGGATGTCTCCCTTCTTTTGTAAGAAAATATCCTTCCGTCCTAGGGAGAAAGGATTTAGAATGAAAGGTTAACACTCTTAATTCCAGCAGAGAGTGGGCTGAAGGCTAAGCAAAGATGTTATCTAAATTTGAGGGGATTTTCACTGTATGTTCTCCTGGAAGATTTCTTCATAGAGAAGGAAATTAGTCAGGCAAAAGCGTGGCAGCACCCTTATGCAGGGTGAAGGGCATCTCTGTCATACTTCAAGTTTACAGTCCAAGAAAATATAGCTCATGGTGAATAAGCTTATAAAATTGGATTTTTTTCCCCTATATGAATCAGTATAAAAAATTTAAATGTGATCTGACGTTCACCATGCAACACTTCTTACCCATTGATACTACCAAAATTCATGCCCCATCTTCCTTCTGAGGAGTGGCTGGTGGGTTTGAAGCATCAGCCTTCTGGTCAGCAGTCAAATGCCTTGGGCACTATGTCACCAGAACTCCTACCAAAACTCATTAAATAACATGAAAGTCTATAGAAATAAAGAAATATTGAAATTTTATAATCTACCTGACCTTAACACAATTGATTCTGGGCTTGATGAAAGAACAAGTGGGACAGACTCAGGCTCTGGGCTGAAGACCAGGTTATCTATGCTACTGTAAAGACCAGGGGTCATGGAAGGAACATCCACCTCCTGCCCCCATCATTTCCACGTCTACATCCAGATATTGATAGATGAGGAGGGGTTGCAGCTGGTTATGGTCTATGAGTCCTTGTTCTGTTTCCTTTTCATCCTTCTTTGAGAGCTTAAGCAGGATTTACACTATAAATCTTACTGTTGAAAACCACGTGACTTTGCTCTCGCAAGCCAGAACCATGGCTGTCCAATACAATACAATACCACACAATACAATACAGTACTATACTATACAATGCACAGTGTTTTGCTAGAGAATTTGTGCCATGTAACTGAGTGATGTAAATGTAAAAGGTACTTAGGAGGTAAAAGTTAGATGTAAAAGGTAAATGTGGAAGGTAGTCACTAAGTGGTCAGTCAGAGGATGTGTCCTTCTTACTTTTAGTTTGGGTTGTAAACATTCCAAGGTTCATTGTCTGTAGCAGAGATGTCTTCCAAGTGTTTGTGATGGTGAGGTCAAGAGAGAGGTGACCACTATCAGAGGCTGCAACGGTAGGTCTGGACCCTCCAGGAGCACTGGAACTGAGTGAAGTCTCAGGGATATGTGAGGACCTGTGATAGTCAAATAGACTAAGGGATTACAATTGGATGGAGGGTGGTAGACATGAAGGAGGAGGCATGCCAGCTGAAGTGTGGACCTTAGTGTTGAGGAATGAGAATCACTCACTGTCAATGTGGTGGGGAGAAGGACGGGAGGGCAGTCCTGGCAGATCCAACCCAAATGAAAGAAACCCAAACCCATTACTATCCAGTTGAGTCTGACTCCTAGTGCCCCCTTTTGTGTTAAAGAGTAGAACTGCTCCACGGGGTTTTCTTGGCTGTCATCTTCATGGAAATGGAATGCCAGGTCTTTATTCCATTGCTCCAGTAGGTGGATTTGAACCACCAACCTTTTGGTTAGTAGATGAGCACAGTTTCTACCATCCAGGGAACTAAGATCCATTGCAGAATGGACTAATTTTGTCCACTCAGTGGGGAAAGTGGAACCAAAGCATTAAAACAGAAGCCAGAGGGACAACTTGTGAAGGAGAAGGGCAATTTGTCAGGGACTAAAAATTTCATGGGTGAAGTTTGCCGACCGCTCTCTCACCTATTTCTCCTTTTCTTCCAGTATTTCTCAGTTCCTGTGGCTTATCATATCTTTCCTTTTTTCTAATCTTTGACTGTTTTACTTTCTCTCAGTATATCCAGGCTTTTTCAACATCTATTGAATAGTACTTTTATGGAATGAAAATATAATGACTTTTCTATATATATTGACCTGTTTTTTTAATTAAGGTAGGAAGTCACTAAAGTTAACTCTAAGTTACTTTTTGTGATGTGCTGGTTTTGACTGCCCCTCTATTTTCCTGTCTCCATGGCAGATACCTCTTTAACCCAAACTGCTAGTTTAGCCCCAGTCTCCAGGACTTGTCTTAGTCAGGGGGAAGCGATTGGTCCCAAATCTAAACCTGTGTCTTTGTTCTCCAGTGATGCTCTAACAGAAATACCACAAGTCAGTGGCTTTAATGGACAGAAATTTATTTTCTCTCAGTTTAGGAGGCTAGACACCCGAATTCAGGCCACTGGCTCTAGGGGAATCCTCTCTGTTGGTTTTGGAGGATGGGCCTTGTCTCTTGAGCGTCTATTCCTTGGTTCCTTGGTGATGGCCATGTGGCATCAACTTTCCCCAGTTTGTCCTTCATTGTTTCTGTGCCTAAACTGCTCCTTTCATATTTCAAAAGGGATTGGCTTAGGACACACTGATACAGCTTCACTAACATTATCAAAAACATTCTATTCCCAGATGGGATTACAGTCACATGTCTGGGAGTTAGGGTTTACAACATATAATTTTGGGGGACACAATTCAGTCCATACAAGTCATCCTCACTGCTAGCCTTGCCATGTTCCCTCATTCCAAATCCTGTCTATGGTATTCTGCCAAGTTCTCAGGGCCTTAGAAGACAAGAGCATTACTTTGTTTTTGCCAAAACTGAAGGAATGATTGTGATTCCAAGTAGATTTGGTAGTAGATCTATTATCTCTTGCCATCTCCTCTAGAAACCATGTTGTTGTGGCCTGGTTGCATGTCTCTCCCCACCCCATTGCGTAGTTCTAACTCCCAGAGCCTCCCTGCAGTGAATCCATTTGTTCCAGGCCGTGTTACAAGACACCGCAATATATAATATTATGGCCCTCAGGTAATTGTTTTTTCCCTTGGAGTAGTAGCCTTAAAAAGAAAAAAAAAAAATTCTCTTACTACATCCAAGGTCTTTAAAAATAAATGAATCAAAGCATTTTCCTTTTTCATCCAATGGAACTGACCAGTTTTCCAAAGTCTGCTTTACCTATATGCCTTTAAGGGCATATATAAGGAGCTGATCATTTTCACAAGGGTCAGGGGCGCTACTAGGGGGCAGGAGAGTGAGGGAGTTGAGGGAGGTGGTTCATTGAGCGCCCAAAGATGTCAAAGTTTCTCTTAGGCCATTTACTGGGACAGTAGCTACTTTATAAAATGTGACTATGGGTGTCCCTTTACCATTGCCATTTGAAAATGCAAGATCAATCTTCACTTAACAGAGGGGAAGCAATTCCACGAAGCACAATTAGGCATCTTGGTCATGGCTGGGGCAACCCATTGCTTCATGATGAGGTAACATGGAACCCCATCCTCCAGCGCAGCTGAAACTGACTCTCCAGACTTACCAATGTTAGGATTCTCTGATGACGTAAACAAGCCAAAAAAGTTAGTGGCAATGAGGAGTGCCAACTCTTTTATTCTATTGAAATACTGTTGTAAAAAACACTTCCAATTAATACATTAATGCTGAATTATTTTCTTCTTTTAAAATTTAACTTACAGATCTTAGAACAAGGAAGAGACCTTTACAATGATCTAGTGCAGTGCTTTCATTTTCCAGAAAAGAAAACTGGATTCCAAAGAGATTAAATGAATTGTTTAATGTTACTCAGCTAATAGGAAAATTGGGAGTAAATCTCAGGTCTCTTGACTTATGCTCGGTGCTCTTTCTGGTGCTACACACTCTTCGATTTCATGCCGTGTTAGCGAAGGACAATGTTCCAAGAGAGGTAAGAGTTGTTACCACTCTGGCTACACACTAGACCCATCTGGGAAGCTTTCAAACAACACAGATGCCTGGGCCCTATACTTACTGATTCTCATTTTAAATTAGTCTGGGTGGAGCTTGAGCAGGAACAGAATTTTTTAGCAACTGTCCTCATGTGATGGTGATTTGTAGCTCATGTTGAAAACTCCCCGTTATTACATAATAGGAAAATTACCATTTGCAACCCATTGATATTACAATACCAAAATCTTAAGTATTTTTCTTTGAAACTTCTGGATCCCTGCTGGTATAAACCACACAATTCTTTGCTGGAATTGGCACCATCTTATTTCATTTTAAATTAATTTTTCTTTTTTTTTTTTTTTACAGTTGATTAGTGGTACCAGGGGTTTGAGGAAGGCAGAAAGGGGGATTATTGAGTGTGAGCACTGAGTTTCTGTTTACAGTGATGGAAAAGTCACATTGATTAAGCCTAAGAGCTGCAGAACCAATTTATCTAATCAATGGCAATAAGTTGCACACTTGTAAAAAGTTGAATTGGCAAATGATGTGTGATATATATGTTGACAACAACAGTAAAAGAAGAACATCTGCCGAGGCTGCTTATACACAACCAGCTTCCTCATGGGATGTGGTTTCTTGGTGTGGAGGTTTAGGGTCATGGCCTAATGGGACATCCCAGTCAACTGGCCTGATATCTTGGTTAGTACTTCTGTTCTACCTCTTATTTTGTTGTGTAGTGCCTGAGGTCCTAAAGAACCAAAAATGTTCTGTATTCCAGAAAATAAAGGAATGTTGTTGCTATGTGCTGTCGAGTCAAACCTGACTCATAGCGACCCCTCCTTGGGTTTCTGAGGCAGTATCACTACGGAAGTAGATTGCCCCACCTTCCTTCCGAGGAGTGGCTGGTGGGTTTGAACCGCCAGCCTTCTGGTTAGTAGTCAAGTGCTTTAGGCACTATGCTACCAGAGTTCCCAATAAAGGAATACTCATTTACAAAAACATGTCTTTCCACCATCCAGTGCTGACACTTGTTAACATTTAATCGAGTTTGCTGAGTGTTTATTTGGATTAAATGATACTCTTCAGACAAAGTTAAGGTATACCCTTTGGGATTCTTATTTTATTTCCAGGTTTATGATTAAGGTCAAAGAACAGACAAACAATCTATACCTTTCCCTGCTCCTTCTAGGAATCCAGAGGAAGGGCCTATTTGCAGTAAGGAGAATGTCTACGGGCTCAAGACACTGTTATGCTAGTGAGTGTCAGCTGGATCAGGATAGTCAAGACTTCAACCCCATTTTGGCCTGAGAAAGATGGCTTAGTGAGAAGTTTAGGAGGTAAGTTTTCACGCTCACAAAACAACTTGGGAATCACAGACCACAGGCATGTATTTAGGAATGCAAAATCCAATAGCTGAAGATATGCAGGGCTATTATTTTTCTTGGCTAAGGCTGATAATTTTCTCCTTTTCCCCATAAATTAGGGTTTTAAAATGCTGTTGCTACTGCTTATTTCTCTTGGCATATTTAAGGACTGAGTTTCTTTGCTCCCACTGCCTTCTCCGTGGACCCACTTGAGTTCCTTCTCCTGAGTAAATAATCTAGCTCTCTGTGGCTCGTGTAGCAGCTTAGCACTCCTTTGGGCATTTTTTTCCCTCTCTGGCAATTCAGTGCTCTTGACCGTGTTCCCAGTAGATATGCTTTCCTTCTTCAGTCTCTGAAAATAAGAGTGTCTTGCAATCTTGTTCTCCAGTGGACAATCGTGTACTCTTCCTTAAACGTCTTGGGCTAGCCTTCTGTTGATTTCACACTCCATTCGTTTACAGTCAGGCAGTGGCTCAGCCAAATGAACTGACTCCCCTGGTGCATGCTGTGGGTGGTATGTTTCTTCCAAATTACATCATCATCATCTTCTTCTTTCTTTCTTTCTTTTTTTTTTTTTTAAAGGATAAAGGTGAAGACCTCAATCCTTAATGTATTTCAGTTGTGTCCTTAGTTTTATTTCAAATTTAACATTTACTCTCTTTCTCACTCTTTTAACATCTTGTCTTTTATCACCATATCCCCTAGCACCCCAAATGAACGTGGGCTAAAACTAATTGCTTTTCCTAAGTTCTGCCACTCAGTATTTACTGCTTATCCAGAGTTGTCAGATCAAATTTATGCCATGGAGAACAGACCCAGAAGAGCCAAAGAACTCCCATAAACATACATACGTGTTTTGATAGGTTAATGTAAGGTACACCGAAACATATGAGGAAGAGGAGGGAGGTCACGTTTGCGCAGTAGCTTAAAACCCCATATCCACCCATTTAAGAAGTGGTAACTTTGAAAACACAGTGACTGCCAACTGTCTGGTCACAGATGTGATTGGCTTTCTTTTTAAAGCCTTTAGAATTTTAAAACTAGAGCTTGTTTTCTGGTCCGTCATTTGAATATTGTGGCCGTGCAAACATGATAGAGAATATGTGAGGCACAGCAGAGAGTGGGCTCTTTTCTCCCAAAGGCTGAGAAGCATTTTCTACCAGGGAGGGGCAGAGAGGCTGGGAACATCACCCACCAGGTAGCCACTCTTCCTGTCTACACCCAGAAGACTTCTGATGGTATGAAGCCCTGAGCCATGAGGCCTCCCCATATGTCTCTGGTGTGCAGCTCAGAAGCATATGACAGGCTGCTAAAGTGAGTTTACTCTTTCTCTGATTGAACTAGGCTTGGTGTGTTAGTCAGGTGTTGAGGGACTCCGTGGATTGGGGGAAAATCACCTCTATATTTGCTGACGTTGTTCAATCTTACTTGGAATTCCAACTTTTAAAATAGCTTACAAATGGCTTACAGTCATTAATGTTGTTTTCCTTCAGAAGACTTCCATTGCATACTAATGAGCAATTTAATGCTCACGGAAGCTACAATTCCATGCAAGCTCAAGTTTGTCATATGCTTAATTCCTGTTTCACACAGGCTCTAAGTCTGCAGAATGCAGAGTTGCCACAAATATCCAAGTGCAGAATCTGGTCCCATGTACAAGTATGTGAGTGGAGAATTTGGCTCATGCATACACCCTTGGAAAAAATTTTCCCATAGTTTTCTTTTCTCTAAGGTATTGGATGGGCCAATACCTGTCCTCATGTTTCAAACATCTCAGCCCCCTGAAACATTTTGATTGCCTCTTGCATTGACTAGAATTGCACAATGTTCCAAATGATATCCTTTTCACTGATTTCGTATAATTCCAGAAAAAAAGCCCTCAGCTTTGTATGCTGTGCTTATATATATATGACTTCTATTTTTACTTTGCTTCTTCCTCTGTTTTCCTTCTACCATTTCATCCAACATGTTTCAAATTTGTGTAGTTGTTTATATTCGAGACAATCATACTTGAAAACAACAATACTTACTTTACTTCAAAAATATTTGTCTTGATGCAATTCCCAATTTTGGGACCTGGCACATCAAACTCAATAGAAAGAATGAAAGCCTTGGGAACATGGAATAAACCAATGATGTAATCGGCAGAGTTGAGGTGTTGATTCTACCCTTGTGGAATTAGGATCTGAAGTTCATTGTCTTCTAAACTTAAAAATAACGGACACTTAAGAGTAGTCTTTTAGAAGTCAGCACTGTTGTTGTTGTTGTTATGTGCCGTCGAGTCAGACCTGACTCATAGCGACCCCTCCTTGGGTTTCCGAGGCAGTATCTCTATGGAAGTAGATTGCCCAACCCAGCACTAGGACTTTTTTTTTTTTCTTTTTACATGAATGAGGAGGTTTGTAAAAGAACACTAGTAGTCTTGTTCCTTGTTCATTTAATTTTATTCAATGACTAAGTACATGCCTAAGTACCTACAACGTGACAGGTGTTTGTCATATTGTGTGTGTGTGCACATGTGTCGATTTTGAAGTACCCTACATGTTTCCTCCATCACTCATCTGTTTGTCATATTGTGGTGGCTTGTGTGTTGCTGTGATGCTGGGAGCCAGGCCACTGGAATTTTAAATACCAGCAGGGTCACCTATGATGGACAAGTTGCAGTGGAGTTTCCAGACTAAGACAGACTAGAAAAAATGATCTGGTGATCTACTTCCAAACATTAGCCAAAGAGAACCTTATGGATCACAAATGAACATTCTCCAATTCACTTGCTTTGGACACCATCAGTGAAAATCAACTGTTGGAGGACATCATGTTTGGTGAAGTGGAGGGCCAGTGAGGGTAAGGTGAGATGAATTGGCACAACAGCCAGAATCATGTACTGGGAACATGTTGGTGATTGTGAGAGTGATGCAGGACTGGGCAACTTCTCATTCTGTTGTCCATAAGGTCACCATGAGTGAGAGTCAATGTGACAGCATCCATCCATCTACTTACTATCTACCATTTATCTGTCTGACTGTCTATGTGTGTACTGGTAAGTTATCAACATGTGTTACCAAGAAAATCAAAAGACCTAGGTTCTAGATCATACATCCCTTTAAGTGCAGAAGTAACCATTCTCTGTTGGGGAGGGAGATGTTCATGAAGCTTGGCTTTATCCCATTGACAAGGCAGACTCAAGCACCAAGTTTCTCTGGAGCAACTTGACTTTCTAGGGCAAATCTAACTTCATGACACTACTCTCAGCTCAGACTCTACTGTCATTCCTTGGAAGTGTCATTAGTTTATGACTTGTAGACTTAAAACCTGTTTATTAACTCATATCTAAATTAGTACCTCCTCCATCTTTTTTCTGCTTGACCCCTCAGCTCAGAACTGGCCCTTTTAACTCTGCTCTTGTTTATATCACAGCCTGGTTGTGACTCACCTTCTCCTAACATCTTGACTGAGAATTTACCACCAATTGCCAGCTTCACCTGTCCTAAATCAGCAGGTGGGTCCCTGCAACATTCTCCTCCTTTGCCCACCCTCCACCTGACTTAAATTCACTTAATTCTATAACCAAATAGAGTTTATGTTTGCTCTTTGTTTATCTCGAGTTCCCCCAAAGCAGATCTGGGATGAAGACATAGGTACCAAAGTTTTTGAGGGGGATAATCTAAAGAAGCACAGGGAGCAAATTGGGAAGCGAGAAAGGGAAGAGCAGAAAATGAAAATGAAAAGGAGTATGTTAATGATTGGAGTTACTGTGGTGGGAAACAGATTCAGTCCTGAGGACTCTTCTGTGAAACTGTGGGGAAAACACTTCAGGACTGCCCAACTACTGGAGTGAGCAGGCTGTGGTATTTATCCACCAACTCTCTTTCCCTCACCCCCCACCATCACTGAAGTTGGTACCAGACAGGCATTAACTCCTGGCACTTCCAGCCTGCCCTGTGCACAGACTGAATACTCACCTTTGGTCAGAGAAAGCTCTCTGACAGAAAGATGCAGGTACTTGGTAAGAAGAGGGTAGCATGCTGAGGAAATGTCTACCAAGCCGCAGGTGAGCTCCAGGGTGGACTGGGCCGGATAACTTGGGTGGAGCATCTTTCTGGAAACCCTTTCCCTTCCAAGGCAACCGCTGAGGGCCCTGAAAAACAAAACAGAGAGCTGGTTGCTATTGAGCTGATTCTGACTCCTGGCAACCCCTTTGTTGTGACAAAGAACTGTGCTTCACAGAGTTTTCAGTGGCTGACTTTTCAGAAGTAGATTGTCTAGCCTTTTTTTTTTTTTTTGAGTTGCCTTTAGGTGGACTGGAACCTCTCAACTATTGGTTAGCAGCTGAGTGTGTTAATTAATGGGTTTGCAGCACCAAGGGCTCCTGAGAAGTACTGAAGTAGCATTTTCCATGGTGACCGAGAGCTGAGGAACATGGAAAATAAAACCACTCTAGAAAGGGTGTTGCAATATGCTTGCTGTCAGCTGTGGCCCACCAAAGTTCAAGTTATTCAAAATTATTCTCTAACTAGGGTCTGTGAGAATTACTTGAGTTTTCTAAATATAAGTCAGAAGCCAATTTTTTTTTTCCCCCCCAAATGGTAGGTCAGGTCTACCTTACTGGTGTCTGTGGCTCTTTTAACTTACATATTTGCTAACTAGCTTGAAGAAAGAAATATTTTACCTTTGTTTTAAGCATGAAGAAGTGCTCAGTGGCAGAATATGACGTTCAAGTGAGCCGTAAGCACAGCGGAGACATAAACAAAGACCTGTGTCAACTCTGTTTTTAATTCTGAGTTGGGGGAAGTATGGGTAATCTAAATGAAACTCACATATGCATAGTTTATTTGTAGATATGGTTGCATAAGAGGTTTGTAATGAGTTGTATATGCTTAATTTGAATGCTTGGTAAATTTTGGTTATACGCTTATGCCTATGGTATGTGCATTAAAACATTTTAAGGGTTTCCTTTGGTTAGAAAGTCTCAATTTAAGAGTTCTGGCAGGGCAGATCCTGCTACACATCTGTTTTTTTTTTTCCTTGTTCCCAGGCAGTGACTAATTTTGACTAATTTTGATCAGATCTACAAGCACCTACTATCTTCCAAGTAAAGAAAAGATGCATTCCAGAATCAAAATCCCAACATTGATGTTTAAATAAAGGCACTTAAAATTCCTTTACAGGCTATGGAATCTTAGTGCTGTATGCTGGAAATGAACTTTAGACATTAAGAAATAAATGTTTATGGAGGAAAAATGATTTACCCAAGGTCATAGAGATAATGGCTTACCTTGTGATTTTGTGTGTGATTTTGGTGACACACTTGCTTGGAACAGACCATAACAGTTTTGATTAATGCTAGTATCTGCCTTTGCGTAAAGTGAAGAAACATTTATGGATCCTTTTCAACACAGTAGAAGTTATTTCTGTGATAAATTTCCTCAACTGTGGCAGCTGGTGGTGTGACAGCAGTGAAAATGCTAACATTAACCTCTTTTTTTTTCCCAAAGATTTCAGTACTTTATAAACTTTAAAGTATCCTTTCTGAGTTGAAGTGGGGCCATATGGCAGTAGCTTTCCCACCAAAAGCAGGCAGTGACAAGAGCCTTGATTGACACACATTCAGGAGAAATGCACATTAAGGAAAAAGGGGCAAGAGTTGGAGCTGTTCACTTAGGAAATCAATCAGATGCCATGGAGTTAAGCCCCACTCATGGTCACCACATGTGGGTCTGAGCAGGATTGTGCTACGTGGAGATTCCAATGGCTTTGAACTTCCAGAAGCAGTTCACCAGGCCGCTCTTCTGAGGGCCTCTGCGTAGACTTGAACTGCGAACCTTTTGGTTAGCAGCTGACCAGGTTACTATTTGTCCTACTGAGGGACACCTTCACTTAGGAAAGGGCTATTTTTCTGAACGTTTCCATCCCAGCCAGAGGATGCAGTGAAAGAAAAACACAGCTGGCCATAGGTAAAAGGAAGTATGAGGCTAAAAGTCACAGGAAATATTCTTTCTCTGATTCCCCCTAAGAGTGCTATCATATATTTAATTCTCAACAGATACCTAATACCTAAAGGTAAACAAGGTACATATTTATCTTTCCGGGAGTAAGTATGTACTAATTCTGTAACGGGAGCTACATACTAAAGTTTACATACTAAACATCTTTAGTATGATAATGCAATAATAATAATAATATTTTGATGCATATTGCAAAGTAATGCCTGCTAGTTATTACAAACTATTATGTGTACTTCGAATATTTAATATAATAGATCTTATGTGATTGGTTCGTAACCATGCATTTTACGTAATTTGGACATTCATAACCCAGGGACTGACTATATTTCAAATACAACATACTAATGACAAACACTACATTTCACAAGGTAAGCTGAAAACAAAGGAACTCATAATAGGGTCCAAGAGCTACAGAAGCGGGAGCTACAGAATTAGTACATACTTATTCCTGGAAAGTATGTAGTAATTCTGTAGCAGGAGCTCTGGTAGCATAGTGCCTAAGGCACTTGACTACCAACCAGCAGGCTGGCGGTTCAAACCCACCAGATACTCCTCAGAAGGAAGGTTGGGCAGTCTACTTCCATAGTGATAGCACCTTGGAAACCCAAGGAGGGATCACTATGAGTCAGGTCTGACTCGACAGCACATAACAACAACAGTTCTGTAGCATTTGGAGAAGGACTGATCATTTATTCCATGGCCAGTAATAAACACAAATACACAAAGATGAAATTATTCCCTTAGTGTACCACAGACCTCTTGCTCTCTGCTTTTGTTTAATAAATACCAATGTTTATGGCTATCAATGTCTTTGGACTTGTTGTCAGAAACAATCACAGCACTGTAATTAGCATTTATCCACACAAATGTAGCAAATTTCTTTGATCAGTGGCATATTTTAGAAATGAATTCTTTATGGATTATAAGCATCTCTTATCCTTTGTAATACTGAAAAGGCTGAACAAACTATAGACAGTCCCCAGATTACAAACAAGTTCTGTTCCTAAGTCTGTTTTTAAGTCATATTTGTATGTAAATTGGAACAGTTAGGTACGGTTCACACCTAACGTCACTTAGTCAAATGTTTGTCTTAGTATATAACCTTTCTATGCATAAAAAACAGTAAAGAAACACTACCAGATACACTAAAACATCTTTAGTATATAATGCAATAATAATAATAATATTAATATTTTGATGCATATTGCAAAGTAATGCCTGTTAGTTATTACAAACCATTATGTGTACTTCAAATATTTAATCTAATAGATCTTATGGGATTGGTTCATAACCATGCATTGTATGTAGTTTGGACATTCATAACCGAGGGACTGACTATATTTCAAATACAACATACTAATGACAAACACTACATTCCACAAGGTAAGCTGAAAACAAAGGAACTGATAATAGGGTCCAAGAATACATTGATAGCTTTGGCTCAACAAGGGAAGAAAAAATAATCATAGAGCTGAAACTGTTGATTTAATCTAATTCTTCATTAAAATCCATGGAATAGTCAAGAGTTGAAGACACCTGCCTCTAGGATATGGAAATCTGAATAAATGTTACTTGCCCTTGATCTAGATTGGAGGTAATTTAATTGCAATTACTGTGCAAAATTTGTTGGGTGACATTCCAATAAACTCTGCAGAGGTAAATATCATATTATTACAAATATAATTTCTGATTTTCCCTGCTTGAAGCAGATGAATGACAAAATTAAATACTATTTTCTAAACATCTCAACAACAGCTAAGATTCTGTTTGTAATATTCTTAGTCTGTTTCCTGATCTGTGACTCAGAAGTCAGAATGCCATAAACCTGTGTTGATTTACATGACTGGAAATAGAATTTATCTCTCTGGGAGGGATGGAGGAAAGGCATTTTTCTCAAGGCTTTGACTCTGGGGAAAATAGAACAAGACATTGAAGATTTGAGTGGAAGTGTTGGGCTTGACTTGGAGAGAATGGACATTCTATACAATGTTGAGTTCAAACATCATCTCCTAAGTGTTAGATTGAAAAGCCAAAGTAAGAGGTGAAACTGAACTTTGCCGTAGAGGTCTTATCAGTCCGAGAACATTTAATGGATACTAAGGAGGGATTGCTATGAATTGGGTCAGACTCAACAGCATATAACAACAACAACATTATTTAGAATTTACTCAAATCTTCAGTCACAAGGAGAGGGAAACACAGGATTTAACTGTTTCAAAATAGCACCAGGCAGAACATTTCAAGCTGAAAATGAGAGGAAAGTGTTGGAGGGGTAGGATATGGGAAGAGAAGCTTAACTGACTTTCTACCTTGATCAAATTCGCCTGGTCATTGTAAGAAAACACCTAACTCATATTTATGTGAGCACAGGAACTGTGTACTAGGAAGTATTTACTATGGATACTAGAGGTCTTTAACTCTAAAATTTATAAAACAGCTGAGCTATTTGATTATCATTTTGGCTAAAAGCAAATGGATGGGTTGTGGGTCATTTGGAAGTTTTATCAAGTACGATAATGCTATGAAATGGTTTTGTAGCCTGAATAATGGCAATTTGTGCTGTGGCTAGCCTGAGAAAGGTCAGTGGAGAGTTTAGGCAGCTATTATTTGGATTTAAAAATTCTCTAGAGAAGAATATGGTTATTTTGACCTTAGTCCCCTAAATTTTTCCCTAACACGCAGCTCTGTTCTTGGGTAACTCCAGAAGGAGGAAACAGCAGAGCCCTCGTAGGTGGAGTGAGTGAGATATGCCATCACTATCACGAGTAATGATGCCTTGTCATGACTCTCATGTTTTGGAAAAATGTCACTACTTTCTGGGTGTGAGGTTCAAAGAAGGGAAATCAACCAGGGCTCCTAGTTCCTGCTTCCTCATCTTCCTTTTGTAACCACCTGCTAAGCCACTAATTCTTGGATCATTCTGTTTAGAATGCTCCCTTATTAGCTAAGGCAAGCATGCTTTAGGAGAAAGTTCTGTGCTGACCCTGCTTGCTCAGTGTGTTAACATACTAATTATTCCATTAATCATTTGTATTAAATGTGTGTATTTCTAATCAAATCTATAATTTGTGGATAAGACTGGATTAAATTGTCCATTGATGGATTCTTTTAGCATGTAATAATTTTCTCACTAATTCTCCATTCCTCCACTCCTAAAATCTAATGGGGTTTCCAACCCTGAGCCAGGTACTTCCCATGCTTTCAAGACTCCATGAAGTGATACTTGTAGATGTTTACATTTAGGTTATATGTTAAAGGGAACTTCTAGCTGTGTGAACCTGTATAATATTTACCTTAAAATGCTTCTCCCTCTGATGAAGGTTAGAAGTTATGCAGACATGGGAAATGTTGAAGTCATCTTATATAAATATGTTTGACTTCACTTATGTAACCTGACCTTGAATGGGTCTTCACTGTGTGGGACTTCCCCTTGGCAAAGAGCTTTCACATTATTTGCTTTGAAACTCGTAGAATCCAGAGGAAGGAGATGGGGAACTTTGCAGATGAAGACATTTTACCTCCACTTAAATGATTTGTCCCAAACAATGTATCTATTAAGCCGTGGCTCTGAGTTCAGGGTTCTTCCTATCACCTCATACATACATCCAGAGAACCAAGTCAGCCCTTTAAGCCTGATTTACTGTGGAATAGAGCATTTTTCTTGGGCTGATCTTGATAATTTAACATAGTATGCTTAAGAAGACTGCCTTAGTTTTATATCTCCCATAAGACGGGGAAAAAGAATCATTTTATCTTCTATCTTCATTTGTAAATTTAAAAAATAATATCCTTGCCTGTTGCTAGGATATCTGTAGAAGAACGATATAATGGTACTCTGAAATTTCAAAGAAATTAAAACATTTCTCCTTTTTCTTGTTTGGGTATATATATTTTTTTCATAGTTGATGTAGCTGGGAATACATAATTACACTAAAAAGAAAACACACACAAAATGCTACTACTTTGTTTTGGGAGCTTCAGAAATTCCCTGGAGGAAGCACAATTAACTTGGGAATTTTACGCCTCAGGAATTTATATGCTCCAAATGTAGAATGTTGTAAAGTCTGTCAAAATCCTGCTTTAAAATTTATTCATTCAGTAATTAACCTCCTTGCCCTATTCTTTTTTTCTTTTCACGAACTATTTATTTTCTGCATTTTTTGTAGCTCTTTCTCAGAAGCATCCATATATATCCTTTGTGTTACTGATCAGTCAACAGTTTGAGGTATAAATGCTTCATGTGACAGATAAGAGATGAAAATCAGGACTTTTAGTAGAGGTTCAGAAACTTTCTTATGCCTGACACTTTGCAAATTCTAATATTTATTTGCCTTCTGTTTTAATGTTTTCCCCCTCTGAGAGACTTTAAGTCACATTTACAGTATCCTTGATAACATCCTAAGAGGCATTAGAGATCAAGCTGGTGTTAATATTTTGTGTGTCTCCTCTCTTCCTTTATTTTCATTGGCTGTACGAGATTTAAAAGTTGTTGTGCTTCGATTATTTAGGGTGGAAGTGACAGAAACCCATTTCAAAATCACTAGGCAAAAATAGGAATTTATTTTAGTTCATGTAACTATGATGTTTGAGATCTCACATGAAAACCCAAAAAACCAAACCCTTTGCCATCAAGTCGAATCCAACTCAGAGTGACTCTCTTTGGCAAGGCTATCTAGGGGGTTCAAAAGAAGTTGCCGGGGTGCTATCTTTCTCCTTCTTTTTCCTTTCCCCACCCCCAGTCTCTCAACGCTGTTATTTCTGCGTTGGCTTCTGTTCCAGTTGCTATGGCTGCATAACAAATCCTCCTAAACTCTCCACAATGCTCATGGTGCTCTGTGGGTCAGGAACTCAGGGAAGGCACTGCTGGGATGTCTTTTTCTGTTACACAATGTTTGAGGTGTCAGCTGGGAAGACTTGAAATCTGGAGGTGACTGAGGGCTGGAGGCTCATTCACTCACATGGATAATTGTAGCCGCTGGTGGTAGCTGGGACCTCACCTAGATTTTTGGCCAGAGTACCAATATGTAGCCTGCCTATGTGGTCTCGGCTTCTTCAGAGCATGGTAGTCGAGTTCTAAGGGCAAATATCCTAAGAGAACCAGGTCACCAATAACATTCTTTAATGATATAGAAAAACTAACCTCTACCTTTATATTGGAAGGAAGGAGGCCCTGAATAGCTAAAGCAATATTGAAGAAGAACAAAGTAGGAGGCCTCACACTTCCCACTCTTAAAACTTACTTTAGAAAACAGCCTGGTATTGATACAATGACAGACACATAGACCAATGGAATAGAATTGAGTCCTCAGAAGTAAACCCATCCCATTTGCAAACAACTGATCTTTAACAAAGGGTCAAAGTCCATTCACTGGGGGAAGACATAGTCTCTTTACTAAGAGAAGCAGGTGAACCTGGGTTCCCTTTTACACCCTAGCCTCAGAAGTCACCTAGTGTCACTCCTGCCACTTCCCAGAGGGAACATAGATTCCCACCTCTTCATAGGAAGTTTGTCAAAGAAGAACATGTGGCATGCGAGATAGTTTTGCAGTTATCTTTGCAAAGTACAATCTGCCACAGCTTCACGCTCATCCTGACTTTGTCCACATGATGAAAAAAGTGGTCCACAGAGCGCCAGCCACACATGGTCCTTAGTGATGAGGATTTCAGAAAGAGAAAGAGCCTTTCTCTCCCAGTTTCATTGTCCATCCCAAGAAAAGGACTCCTAATAGCCGGCCTGGGTCACATGCCCACCCAGCCGCACAGAAGTGGGGCCTTATGACTGACAGGCAGCAGATGCTGCCAAAGCCGTATTAAGTCTGTAGCAGCAGTTCCCAAGAGGAAAACAGTTCTAATACCAAAAGGAAACAACGAAATTGGCAGACCTAAATAACCAATTTCCATTACAGCTGTTTTTTTTTAATCACTAAATATTTTATGTTGTCTACTCCTTCTTTAGCAAACTTAGCTCACGTATCACCAAGAAGCCTCTGCTTTTCTCTGATTTGCACTTACCACGCTGCAGTGTTGATTTGTTTGTCTTCTCATTGTCCCCACTGGAGTCTAAGCTTTGTACAGTTAAAAGCGTGTGTGATGATGAATTTCACATGTCAATTTGGTTAGACTATGGTTACTAGTGGTTTGGCCAAATAGGAGTCTAGTTGCTGTTCCATAATGTAATCTGATACAATTAATACAATCAATTCATCAGTTGAAAGAGGAGTTTCCTTATGGTGTGGTTTGCTTCCAGACTATAAATAGTTATTTGACAGAACTCATTCTCTCTCTCCACTCTGCACTTTTCCTGTTGTCTTATTTATGAATCTTGGGATGCAAGCTGTAGAAATCTCCAGCCTGTCTGTCTGTATGTCTCTTTTTTTTTTTGTTTGCTAAATCTTGATTTATTAGGCTGCATGTTATCTTTTTTTTTTTAATTGTGATTTGGGTGAAAGTTTACAGAACAATTCACTTTCCATACAGCAGTTCACATACACTTTGTCTCATGACATTGACTACAATTTACCACAATGCAACAACTCCTCTCTCACTTCCTCCTGATAGTTACTTCTTCCGTGTCCATCCCTGCATGCACTCCTGCCCCCTGAGCTGTCTCCCTATGCATAAACAGCCCTTCTTTCTCCCATGATTGTTTTCTCCAAGGAGTGTATCTACCTCAGGTAAATGTTCAACTCATATGCCTGTCTTTTCTTTGGTTGGAAGCCACCGGTGTGGGTTCAATTCCAGACCTGAAGGGCAGCTAGGGGCCATAGTCTCAGTGATTCCACCTGGCTTTATCAGACCAGCAAACCTGGTCCCCCCCCACCCCCATTTGTTTTTCCCCGAATGATTTTGAGTTTTGTTACACATTGTTCTCTCTTTCTATCCAGGATCTCCAAGTGGTTGACAGTGGTAGCTGGGCACCATCTAGTTCTTCTGGTCTCATAGCCATATAGGCTGCGGATCACATGGTGTACCAGTTGCTATGATTAATTGTTTCCATAAATGTTTGGTTTTCTTCATTCTTCTTTGCTCTGGATGAGGAGAGACCCACTGTTGCATCTAGATGGCTGCTTGCAAGCTTTTAAGATCCCAGTTGCTACTCACTGAAGTAACCAGCCTATCTCTTGACCTATGGATATTGGACTTGCCCCCTCCCACAATTACATTAGCTAATCCCTTCAAGTAAATTTCTCTCTCTACACACTGTATTTTTATGCAAACAATGTGCATGCACATGGTTTTTGCAAACTGTGCAACTCCTCCTTTCATTAGTTTCCTGTGAGTGCTATGTGTGTTATATGTGTGTGCATGTTATTTATGTGTGCATGTTATATGTAAAAAATATGGTACATGTATGTCACTGGTTTTGTTTCTCTAAAGAACACCATATCTTAATTAATGTTGTATTCACAGTATCAATTGAATAAATTGTAGATCAGTGAGGTTCTCTATAGATAGTCCTTGAAGCATCACCATCAGCATTAACATCAGCATCAGCATGAGTGTTCCCTGGGGACTTACTAGATGTCTTAGTTTCTTAGTACTCCAGTAACAGAGATACCATAAGTGGGTGGCTTTAATGAACAGAAATTTAATTTCTCACAGTTTAGGAGGCTAGAAGTCTGAGTTAGTGTGCCAGCCTTAGGGGAAGGATTTTTCTCTCTGTTGACTCTGGGTAAAAAGTCTCTCTTTTCAGCTTCTGTTCCTCAGGCCCTTGGATATCTTCTTGTGGCATGGACCTTCCACTCTATTCTTTCTTCCTTTTCTCTGCCTAATCTGCTCTTTTTATATTTCAAAGGTGATTCGTTTAAGACTCACCCAACACTGATATTGTCTCATTAGCATAACAAATAAAGTCTTATTCCTAAATGATATTACACCTACAGGCATAAGGGATTAGAATTTACAACACATAGTTTTTGGGGACACACAAATCAATCGAAAACACTAGTTATGAAAAATGTTCAAGCTCCCATTCCATAACTACTGAATGAGAAACTAAAGGTGGGGCCTAGCACTTATCTATTAAGAAGCCCTGCAGGTGAACAATGCTTTTAGATATTTAAAAAAATATTTATTGATGGCTGAATAAGCAAAGCTAACCCCCTGAGGTCTTTATGTAAAAAAAAGTCCTGTGGCCAGTGGTTTGGGTTGGCTGTGCACTGGAAATTAGTTTGGCCTGAATGTGAGTGCTTAGCCAGGAAAAAGAGCTGTCCACAGCAGAATTGGAACTGAGAGCTGACCCTGAGGCTCCTCCAACCAGCTGTAAATGGAGCAGGGTCTCCTGGGAGTGGGCAACAGCAGGCAAGACCAGGCTCATGGTAACCAAATGTAAGTAGTAACTGCTAATGGAGTCAGTGTTGCCAGAAACCACGAGAACACCAAAAGCTATGGGGAGGGGAAATGCTGCTTCTCCTTCTCTTGACATTTTCTTTTCATCATGTGGACATGGCAGAAAGAGAACCTACTCCAAATAGCACAAGATGTTTCTGCTGCAATGCCCACCTCTGTGGCGGCTCTTTGTAGACACATGGAGACTAGCACATGTGGCCAAATTATCTCCTCACTTACACATGCACAGCTACTAACGATTTCAATGGGGGTTGCCCATAATAACTAAGGGTAGGATTTGGCCCATGCAACTTACATTGAACTAACTAAAAGCCCAATTTGTAATACTTTAGTTGAAAATCAATGGTGATTATAAGACTAGTGCGTGATTAAAGCTTCACCTTCAAAATGTGCGGCCCAGAAATTAAAAAAGAAGTTTAGAAAATCATTATGCTTTTTTTTTTTTTTCCCCAACTTGTAGTAAAGGATGAATTGTTAAAACTTCCAGGCTAAGAAAAGAATTAAAGTATTGGGGGAAATTGGATATTCAGGGTGGCTGTTTTTCATTACTCTGCAGCTAATGAAAAAAGTGAGACTTCAAATTGGATTCTGCTTTCATTGTTTCTCTTTTCCTCAAAAGGACCTTCATCATATTTTCTGAAACCATATCTATAACTTGTTTTCTGAAGTCAGTCGAATCCTAGGTAATAATATTTTGTGAATTTTCAAATTCTTAGTTTTTAATTTTTACTTTAAAATTCATTCTTTGTAACGAATAGCAAATATTTATTGTTATGGAATAAACTATCCCAAAACTTAGTGACTGAAGAACTGTAGTTTCTTTTGCTACCAACTGTGGGACAGAAATTCATGGAGGACTCATTCAGCTGGGCTCTCTCTGCTCTACGTGGCATCAACTGGGACAACAGGGATGAAAGGTCCACTTCCAAGATGTCTTCTTTCCTCCTTTGATGGCAGCCTCTCCATCTGGCTTGGGCTTCACACAGCATGGGAGTCTCACAGTAGTTAACCATTTTCCCCCACTGGCTGTCTTCCAAAAGACAGGAAATAGATGTGAGCTGGCTGATTGGTACTTTGCCTGAAATTGGAACATCACTTCTCTCGTGTCTATTGGAGGAGCAGTCGTAGAGCTTACCCAGACTCAGTGGGAGTGCTATGCACTGCATTGTATCCCCTCCAAATTGATGTTGAAATCCTGGGTCCTGGTATCTGTGAATGCGGCCTTGTTTGGAAATAAGGTCTTTGGAGATGTTATCAGTTAGGTTAACATGAAGTCTCACCAGAGTCAAAAATGAATGCTATTGCCTTCAGGCTGATTCTGACTTATAGTGACCCTATAGGATGTAGTACAACTACCCCACAGGGTTTTCCAGGCTATATTCTTTACAGAAGCAGACTGCCTCATCTTTTTCCCACTGGTAGGTTTGAACTGTGGACCGGTTAGCAGCCCAGAGTCTAACCACTGTGCCACCGGTGTTCTTTCCTACCTGAGTAGGAGGTCTTTACTCAGTCTTAGTGATAGATTGTGAAGGAGGAAAACAGACACAGGGAGACCTAGGGAGGAAAGGGCTGTGAGATGACAGAGATGCACTGTAGCTTCAAGCCAAGGAAGGCCTGGGGCCACCAGAAGCTGAGGGAGACCAGAAAGGACTCCCCTCGAGCCTTCCCAGAAGACACCAACCTACTCACACCCTGAATTAGGACTTCTGGCCTAAAGAATAGTAACACAATACATTTCTGTTATAAGCATTCTAGTTTGTAATATTTCACTACAGTAGCCCTAGGAAACTAATACAGGGAGGGAAAATACACTGCCTGCTGTTGAGCGAGTGCTAAGTCCAGTGCAAAAAAATGTAGGTGACATGGGAGGTGTTACTGTGGCCATCTTTGGAAAATGCAAGCTGCCACCTTAATACCTGAATGAGTTCAACATACCCTTATTTCAGTAGCCATTACAAACTTTCATATCTAGTTATTTGTACTATTTTCTGTTATCATCAAATAGCATATACTTTCTTATTGTAAAATATGCAGAAACCATTTTCTGCTTTATATCAAAGAAACTGTATAGGCAGATTTAAGTGTTCACTTTAAATTACTCAACTATGAAAGTATGTAATTGTTGTCAGCTGCTATTGAGTCAGCTCCCAACTAATGGCAACCTCATGTCTCCATAGATTACGCTTATCATGTGTTAGATGACAATGAGGACAAGAATAAGCCTGACTTTAGCATCAGTTGTCTGCTCAATACCCTGTTTTATAGATAAGAGGATCTGGTGAGATTACCTAAGCACACACAGCTAATTTGTCTGAGTTTGGGTCCCCTCCAATGCAGACTAAGAGCTCTAGTAGCGTAGTGCCTAAGACACTTGACTGCTAACCAGAAGACTGGAGGTTCAAACCCACCAGCCACTCCTTGGGAGGAAGGTTGCGGAATCTACTTCCATAGTGAAACCGTCTTGGAAACCTGAGGAGGGGTCGCTATGAGTCGGGTCCAACTCAGTGGCACATAACAACAAAACAACAACAACCAACGCAGGCTCTGTAGCAAGGACAAGTAGTTTACTCGGAAGTAATTTATTTGGAAAGTGATCTTAGAAAGCAGATGTCAGGAAATGGGAAAAGTGTAGAGAAGGGAGGAAACCCAATAAATGGCAAACCAATGAGTGAGTTACCCTGTGGGCAACTGAAGTTCAATGTTACTGGATTTCCCACCAGAAACTGCATGCAGCACACCTTCCAAATGATGCAGAGCCTGGTTTACCTGTCCTCTTAACCCCATCCTCCCATAGTAGATGGTTACCTCTGGCTGGGCAGTTAACGCCTGCTGATGGTGCCAGAGAACTTCCTCAGGCAGAGAAAAGAGATGCCTGTGCTTCAGGTGGAAAGTTGACAGTGTGCTGGAAATGTTCACACTCACTAGGCCACTCAGCTGGTTCAAGGGGATATGGTGTACAGCATCAACAACATCTGGTACATGGTTGATGGCCCAATTTGTGTGATGAATTTTCAGTGATCCTAATGTTTTCTGTTGTTGTTGCTAATTGTTGTCAAGTTGATTCTGACTCATGGCAACCTCGTGTGCAAAACAGAACAGTTCTATAGGGTTTTCAAGGCTGTGACCCTTCGGAAGCAGATCACCAGGCCTGTCTTCTGAGATGCCTGTGAGTGGGTTTGAACTGCCAACCTTTCTGCTAGTTGTCAATGACTTAACTGTTTGTGTATCATCATAATACATACCATTATTTTTAAATTTATTATAGTTCAAGTGCTTTATGTGTATTATTTCACTGAATCATTGCAGTGACCATATGAAATAGACATCACTACCACTCCTTTTTGATAGATGAGGAAACAGACACAAGGTTAAGTTCCCCAAAGCCATTTGGATAGGAAGTGGCAGAGTTGGGATGTTAACCTACATCTCTTTGATGCCCTAATTCTTGCTCTTTACCATTGTACTATTCTAACAAGCATGTTCATGGTATCACCATGATAGCTCATCTGGACTCCATCAATGGTTTCCTAACTGTTCTCCCTGATGTCACTCTTGCCTCCCACAGAGCAGCCAGAGTTTTCAAAACACAAACCCAGATCATGTGTCTTCCCTCCACTAGCTTCTCATTGCATTTGGAATAAAATCTAAAAGCCATCCCAAAGCCTAAGAGCCCTACAAGATCTAGCCCCTCCTTAGCTCTTCAATTGCAGCTCACCACATGCTCGCTAGCACTTTAAGCTCCAGTTACATGGGCCTGGTCTTATTTCTGTTTCTGGAACACTCTAGGCTTGTTCCTACCTTAGGATCTTTGCACTTGCTCTTCTCTTAGCTTGAAATACTTTCTCTTGTTCTCTGTATAACTGGATCCTTCTTATCATTTCAATCTCAGCTTAAATGTCATCTCCTCACAGAAGATTTTTGGCCAAAATTTGAACATAACAAATCAGACTAATTGTAAGGCTGAACTGTGAATCTTTAGTGGGTCTCCCTAGCTTTATTTAGAGGAAACTATTCTATATGCATATATAAAGTTTTTTGTTTGTTTATAGGGAATGACTTTATTGGGTTATTGTGTTTACAGATTTGTCATTGAGCAGCATTTCTGCCCTGGTGCTATCAGCACTAATACAAACATGTTGTTTTAATCAGGGAAACTACACTAAGGTATGTATGTATGTACTGTGTGTACACTTGAGTCTATAGGAAAAATGATCTAATTTAAGAAAAATACACAAGTCCTTCACATTCTCTATCATATTTATGGTTTCATCATCAAATATGGACATCCCTGAATTGTCTTTTTATTTTTGTTTTTTACAGCGTAAATGAGGCATAATTCGCTAGCTCTACAATCCATACATTCTAAGTATCGAGTTCGGTGATTTTTAGTTAATTTATATGTTTGTATGGCCATCACCACACTCCAATTTTAGAACACTTCTGTCACTCCATAGAGTTTTCTCATTGTTTACAGTTGATTCTCACTTCTACTTAAGCCCCAAGTAACTGCTGATCTGTTTCTGTCTCTGTAATTTTGCTTTTTCTAGAAATTTCATACAAACAAAATTGTAGTATACATAGTTTTTTTTTTTTTTTTTAATGTTTGGTTTCTTTCACTTAACATGATGTTTTAAGATTCATACATGTTCTTACCTATCAAGACTTTTTCCTTCTTTTTGATTGGATTTACTATATTGTTTATCCCTTTACTGGTTGAGGGGCATTTAGATCATTTCCATATTGTTTTGGTCATTATGAATATTGCTGCTATGAATGTTTGTATAGAAATTTTTGTGTGGACATATGTTTTCATTTCTTTTAGATAGGTGCATAGTAGTGGAATTGCTGGATCATATGGTAAGAGTGTGTTTAACTTTTCCAAAGTAGCTATATCATTTTAAATTTGTACCATCAGCACATGAAGGTTTAAGTTTCTCCGTATCTTCTCCAATGTGTGGTGTTCTCTCTTCAGTGCTCTTTTGAGTTACCATTAACTGCTGTCAAAATCTAAACAAAACAGGTGATGCTGAGATGCGTATAATCAATATCAGCCAGTGCTGTTGACACAAGATACCTTCCCAAAGCCTCCTCTTTCCCATCCAGCTGGTAGTGTACTGAATTAACCTACTACTATGCTTTTTCTCTGATCCCTTTCTTCCCCCAAAGGCTAATTTTAAATTCAATTAAAAACTCATATATTTTTACATTGTAGTTTGGGTGAAGGTTTACAGAGCATATTAGTTTTCCATTCGATGATTTGTACATGTTTTGTGACATTGGTTGCAATCCCCTCAATGTAACAGCACTTGTTCTACTTTCTGTGTTTACCATTTCCATCCATTTTTCTTTCCTGCCCCTTCCTGCCTCCCAAGCTTTGCATTTGGGGAAATACTGCCCTTTTTGGTCTCATATGGTTGATTGTACTGAGGAGTACATTTCCCTCTTGTGTTATTATTTACTTTATAAGCCTGTCAACAACAGTTTGGCTGAAAGCTTATCCCAAGGGGTGGGTTCAGTTCCAGTCTTGAAGAGTGTCTAAGGGCCACAGTCTCGGGGTTCTACTAATGTCTATCAGAGCAGGTAAGTCTAGTGCTTTTATGTTTTTGAAAAATTCCTATTTTTCATCGTGAGATGGGTTTGAGAAGACCCTCATTGGAAGCTCCTACAATGGAACTGACTGTGAAAGTCAAAATTTGGGTCTTAAACAATATTCTCTGGCTTTCTCTTTTTCTTGCAAGATTCTGTGATATATTCTTTCAACAAGTATCTCTTATTGCCAGCTGTGTAACAGGCATACTCTAAGGACGTGGAGCACAGCAGTGAACCAAGCATAGTCCGTGCCCTCATGGAGCTCACACTCTAATGCAGTCAGTTCAGAATAGAGACAATAAACAGATGTTGTTAGGTGCTGTTGAGTTGATTCCGACTCATAGTGACCCCATATAACAGGGTGGGCTTTCCTTGGCTGTAATCTTTACAGAAGCAGATCTCCAGGTCTGTCTTCTGTGGAGCCTTTGGGTGGGTTTGAACCACCAACCTTTCCATTAGCAATATCAGCCAGGGTAAGGGGGAAAAGAAAATTAAAGGCTTGATTGAGAATGTTATTTTTTTAGAGACTTGGGTGAAAGGAGAAAGATAAGCAAATGATGGTGTTTGGGAAAAGATTGGCAAGAGCAAAAGCCCCAGGATAAGAGCGGTCGGTGCACTTGAGTGTGGCTGAAGGGAGTAGGTGAGGAAAAAAGTGAAGCTTGGAGAGGCCATCAGAGCCACAGTGGGGCACATAAAGAACTGTGAGATGCAATGATTGCCCTCAAAGAGTTTACAATCCAGGTGGGGAGGCATAGTGTTAAAACATGAAAATAATCCTAAGCTTAGTTTAAATAAATCTATTTTTCTACATTTTTAATTGAAAATATTTATTCATTTAAAATAATCAAATAAACCCATTGCATATTAACATAATAACTGTTCTTTCAACAAGTATTTGTTATTTTTATGAAAAATAACTATTTTTCTAAAATAAAATTAGAGAGAACAGTGACATTATTTTATACATATATATATATTTTTTTTTGCAAATCTCTGTAAAGTTAGGCTTAATAGAATTCCATTGAGTTCTCCTATCTGCTTCTTTACTTGGAGGTTTCATGGATATGATTAATAATTGCTCCAAGAAAAGGTGGAGCAGAGAGGAAAGCTCTAGATAGTTTTGGGAACCATATACCATGTACTCATTTTGAAAATTCACAGGACACATGGACACAGATGGTTCTGAGAAGTACAGCAATGAAGAGGCATCTTAATTCATAATTTACCAAAGTATTTGATTGTGGAGGTCTTCTGTTTCTTTAAGAATGCTTACCAGCTCCTGAGAAGTAATAGTGTATATTAATCTATTTCATAAATTGGTGACTCACCCTGGGGATGATCAGAATTCTTAGGGATTGGTTTCTCCAGCTTTCTAAAGACGTATTTCTGTTTTGTTCATAGAAGGTGGTAGATGTTGCACACATGCTGTGCAATTATGCACTAAACCCATGGAACTAAGAGGGAGTATAAGGAATTTGAAAATGTTTATCTTTACTTGAAACTAGATAACTGACTTTTTTTTTTTTTTTCACTTTGAAGGACTCACAAACTTTTTATCAAATCAGCTTATCAAAATTAATAAACAAGGGATCTTTAATAGTCTTGTTAGATACTGGCTCTATTGTTTGGACAGCTCTTCTGAAGTCTAGTATTCTGATTTAAGACCCATCTGAAATATAATAGTTTAAAAGAACCCATTATAATGACATTGTTAAAATGCTAAACAAATTCCACTGGGGAAATAAGATGAGAAATGGAGCCTCTATGAATGGTATATTTCAAGCCCCCCAAAATGGAATTCACATGAAATTTTATGTGCTTCAGAATGAATTAATCCCTGATTCATGCAGAGAGACCATAAACACTAATGTATGCATATTTATGGGATGCAATATTGTGAGACTTGGCATGCTGCCCCCATGAGCAGTGGTTCTTCTGAAAATAGCAATAAAATCCACCTGTTCTGACTTCCATTAGTCCTTCTGTAAGTACAAGTGAGCCCAATGAAGTCCTAAAGCTGCCTTTAATATGTGACTTTTGGAAATCGGTCATATTACCTTGTACCCCACATCACAGAAAACTCAACAGCTCAAAACAAATTTGTCAAGGAAAAGAAGAAGAAGGAATAAAAAGGCAGTCAATCAAGTCAATGTCATGTTGCTCTTCACAAGTAATTCTTTCTTGGACATTAGGCAATGGTCATAATGTATATTCTGCCTCAGATATTCTAGATGCAATATTTTTCGAATGATGTTTGTGAACAACTAGACTGCTGTGGCCTCATGAAGGCGTACCTACATTGGTGGTCTTCTGAAGCCCTACAGACTTTGGGGAGTAGACCTGGAGGCCTGCTAGACACAGCATTAAGTAGCTACATAAAATTAACAGTCATCTCTTCTCTCTGGACCTCAGTTTTCTTCTCTGAATGGAACTTTCAAGCTCTGAAAGTCTTGTGAGTCTATATTTTTGAATGCTGACATTGTTTTCAAGTTATTGTTCCTCTAAATGCTTGTGATTATAAGGCCAAACAAAAATAATTAAGAAATTCCATTTGGGCAAATGTCTCATGTTTCTATAATTCAATATAATATCTTTTTAAACTAGAAACAAAAGTTCCAAATCGTTATTTTTCTGTCCCCCTTCTGCATTGTTTGGCCTTATAGGAATTCAAGAGTACGATACACATCTATCTCCTTGTGCTCTGTGGATAGCCCATTCTTCTAGTTCTCAGGGAGACGTGGGATGAGTTTGCTTTCTCATTTCTTCTAAATTGGGGCCACATGACCTTCTCTTCACTTCCTTTTGGAGAAAAATGGGATTTTAATCTATGCTAGTTAATTGTCATCAAGGTTGGTCTGTTCTACCAAAACCAGAGTCTGCTCTCCTTAGTCTCAGTCTTTTGAAGAGGCCATCTATCTAATTAGCCATACAAAGCAAAGGAATTCTATACCTGAAATACCTCTGCTCCTGCCTTCATCTGTTACTCCCCCCACATCCCTGATTTCTTCCATGTCTACCTCTTTCCCAATATCTACATTTGTATTTTCACATCCTCTGTTATTGTGTGTATGTGTGTGAGAGAGAAAGAGAGAGAGGGAGAACACAAGAACAAGAGTGCCAGGTCAGGCCAAGCATATTTGACTCTTGGGAATCAGTTTCATGACCATCCTGTCTGAGACACTATGGTTAATTATCCAGGTGAGAACATGATCGTGATGGGAGGTTAGATGACAGGTTATATATCCTCTTACAACTGTGTTTGTTTTCTAGGATAGCCTTAACAAAGTACCACAAAGTGGGTGGTTTTAAAGAAAAGAAGTTTACTGTCTCTGGAGGTTCCAGTCAACAGGTTAGCACCTCTGTGTGCTCTGGGGGAAGATCCACCCCGTATGTACCAGCTTCTGCAGCCCCCAGGAATTTCTTGGCTTGTAGCTGCATCTTCCCTTGACTACCTTTCCTTTGTCTCTCTCTGTCTCTCTGTGTCTTCTCTTTTATTTGACCACACTGAAATTGGATTATGACCCACACCGGTCTGGTATGACCTCATGTTAACTGATAACCCATTTTCAAAAACCCTATTTCTAAGCAAGGTCATGTTCACAGGTACCAGGGGTTAGGACTTAACATGAATTTTGAGGGGATACAGTTCAATCCATAACCAAAAGATCATGGAGTTCTCTGAGTCCTTTTGTGGCTTTGTAATTTTGTTTTACTGCTCCTTTAGTTTCTTTCTTTCTTTCTTTTTTTCTGTTTTCATAATTCTGTTTTGCTGAAAATTTCTTAAAGTGCCATCCTTGGTGCCATTTTGGTTGCATTCAGGTCTTTAGCAAAAGAAGTCTTTTGTAATGATCTTGAACTTGTTGCTCTTATGATAGGAATCTGCTTTCCCACTGCCTCCTGATTCCACGATGAGGGGCATGGATTAGAGCAATATCCCTATTACTTGATACCTCACTTTCACTTGTCCCCAGGGGATAAGGATCTGAAGGGTTCATTTGGCACAGAGAACATAATACAACCCTTTTCACTTTCTGCTTTCTGTTTTTTTCTGTATCTACCGACCTGAAGTGCATTATGGTTTGCTGCTGGTCAGGAGGTTGGCACTTGCCCAGCTCCAGCTACCAGACAAGTGAACCAAAAAAGAACACCAAAACAACAAACACACAAAATCCCCCAAAAACGAACTCGTTGCCATTGAGACAACTCTGACTCAACGGCAACTCCATGTCTGTCAAGAGTTAAACTGTGCTCCACAGGATTTTTAATGGTAGATTTCTCAGAAGTAGATTGCCAGGACTTTACTCCAGGGTGTCTGTGGGTGGATTTGAACCACCAAAATCTTTGTTAGCAGTCTAGCACTTAACCATTTGTGCCACCCAGGGATATTGACAAAAGGACAGGCCTGTTGACATCAAAGGTGGAGCATCAGCACAGTTAGTCAGAACTCTCAAGCTCCCCAAGCATTCGTCAATTGGTTTCCTTCTCTTTCCTCTTTCTTTCTCTCCTTCTCCCTCTCTCTCTTCCTGTCTTCTACCACCACTTCCTCCTCTTTGTCTTTTTTCATCTCCAAGTGTTTGATTCCTATGTCTGCTTCTCAATTGTTTTTGAACAACTGATCATATCTTTCAGTATATTGTCTCTTGATGATATCTTTCAGTGTGCAGACCTAAGCTGTCTGCTCCTATATTTCCCACTTTTAGGTATGTGTTGTGAGACTGAAAGAAACTTCCAGAAACTCTTTATAAACAGAAACTAATTACACCTTCAAAACTAGTTTAGACAAATAACGACACTAAGGAAGTTTACTTAGCAAAGCAACAATCACCAGAATGGAATAATTTGATCACCTTCCCCCAAAGTGGAAATGGTAGTAATGACCCAGCCTCAATTTCCAGAAATATTTAAGAATGTAAACATATGTCCTTATGGGCTGTACTTTTGCAGTAATCCCTTTCTGCTTCTTCCCCACCTGTGCAACAGTAAGGATTAGCTGAAAACTTCCAATTACGTATTGTACCACACACACGTAGTGTGAGGGCAATGCAGTAAACAGAAGACAGGTTTAGCTTACAAAAACATACAAAGAGATTATACAGAGTGACTTTGGAAATGGAAGAGAGAATATAATTGCCATGGACGTGGGAATGAATTGTGGGTGTTGAAACTGAATGGAAAGGAAACTGACACTGGCCCAGTGGGGGAGATGGTTGCAGAAGACATCCTTGAATGGCCAACTGGTCAATCCAGGTATTCTGCAGTAGTTCTCTTCTATGCACTATGATTGAGTTTTGATTTTGAAGATACAGCTTTATAGGTAAAAACAACTTTTCCAGAAAATATTTTGCTTTACTAACATTGTTGTTTGTCTTGACCACTAAGGAAAAATGGCAGTCAAAGCCTCTAGAAGAGAGCTTTATGTTGGTCTAAAAAAGTCTAGTGTTTATTAAGTTGGAACCATTTTAGAAATAGAAGCGTAGTCTTTTCAGAGAATTTCAGTTGATTTTCAAATGTTTTAGCATTTCTTACAATTATGAAGATGTGTAAGAATGGAAAGAGTTTCCAAAAACTTTGAGTTTTCTTATAAATATTTTACATGGCTACAGACAGAATATTTATTTTCCTTTCTCTGGTGTTCCTGGCAAATTTTCCTCAGTCCTTGCAAAAAAAGGGAAAACTAAAAATACTGGGGGAATGACTTCTCTGTTTGCATAGGTAAGGAGGGTTTTACCCGGGACATTGCTGATAGTGGGCTCCTAAAATGAGCATCTTTGGGTTGGAGGCTGAAGTTTTGTTCTGCATCTGGTACCTCATGAATTGTTGGCCAGGACCCTTTCCTGTGCACCTGTGAGAATGCTCAAGGAAGCAATTCACGGTTGTTCTCGGACTTCTTGGAGAGTTCACGACAGTCTGATTTCAAAACCATGGATGCTGGAGGACGGCCTGATTGTGAAATATTTTTAGCGCGTCATGATATGTTTTGCAAGACCTATATCTTACAGAAACAAATAGAAGTTCAAAATTGAGCTGTACACAGGTAGAAAGAAAATATTTGACAAATAGTAATAAAAAGTTAATAGTAATTTATAAACTCAGACTGTCTCCTTTCACGATTTGCAAAAAAAATTAACCGGACAGTAAATGAGTTTATGTTTTTCCCGCAAGTATCTTCACAGCCAACTCAGATAGTTACATGTGCTTGACTGAGGACACTCCTGGGTAGTGCAAATGGCTAATGTGCTCAGCAGCTAACTGAAAGGTTGGAGGCCGGCGTCTACCCAGAGGTACCATGGAAAAAAAGTGCTGGCAATCTCCTTCTAAAAAATAAGCCATTGGAAACCCTATGGCGTTCTACTCTGATACGTATGGGGTTGCCATGAGTTGGAATCAACTCCATGGCAACTGGTTTAGGTTATGTCTGATTGAAAAATGGTCCTGTACCATTTTTCATCTGGAAGTGCTGTGATTTTCAAGGGAGCAGGCATCATGGGAGGTGCTCATGGAATAAAAGAGGAAGAAGGTGTTATTCCTCCCTCTTGCAGTGAGATCAGTGAAATCAACCATGTGGTTGTTGGTACAGAAGCCTAGTGGCTTCCCATCATCTACTTCACCTCTTTCCCATCATATAGCAGAAATGGTTTCAGTACAATTGATGCCCAACTCTAGCTTCCTGGGTGGAGCCTGAATGGTCTGACCTCAAGGTAATTCTACCTCACTGACTGTTGTAGTGAGTTGTTTACTGGTGGGCATATGGCTAAACAGAGTGAGGTTCAGATCTTCTTTAATATCTGTTGGATTAGAAGTTCTGTCTCTTCCAAATGGGTGGTCCATGGATGTGAGGCCTGGGATTGCTTGAGCCATTTAGCTACCATGGGGGAAGCCAGTTTGAATCTAAGCCAACTAGGACTAAGCCAATCAAAGCATATTATTTTCCTGGCTACTGGGATTTGTTCAGGGGTGCACACATAGAGTGGGTCCATGGAGAGAGTAGCTGATGACTTTCCCTTAATGGTTGGAAGAAGATACGTTCTCACTTCTTCTGGGTGATATGGTAGGGGAATCTGAGAGTGGATATGCAGCAGGCATTTGTGACAATGAGGGAAGGTGACCCGAGGACACACTCAGCAAATGGAGAAGGCAGAGTTCGGAAGACTGCAGAGGAATGGAGCTTCATCCTTGTTCAAACCTCTCCTGAAGTTTTCCCCTTTCCTCAATTTTGAGTTTTGTGAGTCAATACTGTTACAAATAAATGAGTTAGTTGAGTTGGAAAAAGTAATTGATTTAAGTGAATCAATGTTATTCCCTAAAGAAGAGCTGATATCCTATACTAGTATATGCCAACATACATAAAAAATGCACATTAATGTTTTAGAAGTGACCTAAGAGGAAAATTAACATGTAAAGGCCATAGAACAATAAAACATGTAAATTTAAATCTACACCTTCACTATGTAGGTCAAATGTCATAATCATTTAGTTTCAACTGATTTACTGGAGAAAACACAAAAGCATATAATAAGAATCAGATGTACTACAAGTTGCATATAACTAATTGGATTCAACAAAATCTTGGAGACGTTTCTGCTTGTTTTTTGAGCAATCCAAGAATTTAGTCAAAATAGAAACTGTCTTCTTTCAATTCAGAGCAGCAAATGAAAAATATACACACAACATAAGAAAACAATGCAATTTTGTTCAATTGAAAGACACACACACATACCAAGAAAACTACAAACATATACACAAACACACAGAAAAAATTATACAATGACACACAAATGATTTACCCAAACACAAAAGTCAAACTGTCTCACATGCTGAAATGTATAGGTACCAATATACAAAGAAAGGGTGTCTGTCTTATCTCAACAATCACAGCTTTGTCTAAGTGACAGCCCAAATCACTGAAATACCCAGTGGTTATTAAAGTTATGATAAATACTTTAATATTTGCATGCCTTTTCCTTCTGTGAAAAAGCAAAGCACAAAGCCATTACATAAAATTGCTCGAGACTCAAGTCCAAGCCTAATGGAAAACTAATGGAATTAGAATGTGCCTTGAGTGCTTTTTCTTCTTTTTCTCCTTCTCCTTCCTCTTCTTCTTCTTCTTCTTCTTTTTTTTTTAAATTTAAGACCACAAGGTAGGTACAGCAAAAAAATAGTAGGAAGAAAAGACAGAGGCCTGGGTAAGAAGGAATGAAGGAGAAGGAAAAGGAAGAGATTGAGTTGTATTATAACTCAATTATAAATTGTTGTTGTTCTTGTTATGTGCTGTTGAGTCGGACCTGACTCATAGAGACCCCTCCTTGGGTTGCCGAGGCAGTATCACTATGGAAGTAGGTTGCCCCATCTTCCTTCTGAGGAGTGGCTGGTGGGTTTGAACTGCCAGCCTTCTGGTTAGCAGTCAAGTGCCTTAGGCACTATGCTACCAGAGCTCCCCAATTATATATCATATAATAATAATTATATTATTCAGTGTTATGGATTGAATTGTGTCACCCACAAATTTATGTTGAAATCCTAAGGCCTGCTATCTGAGAACCTGAGCTTGTTTGGGAATAGGGTCTTTGAAGATGGTCTACTGGTTAAAGTTAACATGAGGTTATACCAGAGTAGAAAACCAAAAAACAAACTCACTACCATTGAGTTGGATCTGACTCGTAGCGACCCCTCCTTGGGTTTCTGAGGCAGTATCACTACAGAAGCAGATTGCTCAATCCACTAGCCTTCTGGTTAGCAGTCAAATGCCATAGGCACTACACCACCAGAGCTCCTAACAGGTCCTAATTCAGTCTCATGGTTAACCCATAAAAGAGGACAACAGAGATAGAGGAAGACAGCCATGTGACAATGGAGTTTGGCTACAGCTGCGAGCCAATGAATGCCTGAGAGATACAAGGAAGTATCTTCTCTTAGATCCTTTGTAGAAAACATGGCCCTTTTGAAAACTTGAGTTTGGACTCTTAACCTTGAGAACTGTGAGACAACAAATTTCTGTTCATATAAGTCATCCACTTTGTGGTACTTTGTCATGGCAAACCTGAGAAATGAGTGCACTTTGCAAACGAATCATGGATAAATTAGAGCGTCAGAGGGAAATGCATAGACTATATTTCCATAGATTCTTTAAGTCTCATCATCATCATCAAATTCATCAGTTTATTATGCTAATGTTTATGTCAAAAAGTCATTTGTGTTGATCATCTTAAAAAAAACAACAAATTTTTGCAATTACAAAAGAAAAAAAATGGTATTCTAAGAAGATAATTGCAATACCTGTTTTGCCCACAACCCGTCAAAGGGAGAATGCTTTTTCCACAGTGCCTGTTGCCTAGGCTCTCAGATTTTTCATACCGTGTTCCTCTGAGTCCTGTGCTCATAGATTATTAAACCAGATATGAGCATCTGACTCCAGGGCAGCAAAGCCATAGGCTGTCCAGCAAACTTGAGCACGACATGGCTCTAGGAGACAAACCGGACTCAGCTTTCATCTCAGTGACTGAAATTAAGACAAAAGGAATCCGCCAGTTGGCAATGAGCAGAAGCTGAAAAGTTGCCTTGAGGTGAATTCGAGGCATCACAAGCCAAAGCTTTGTGCAGCCAGAAGTATGAAGGAGCAGATATTTGGATGAAAGACAGAGGGAAGCAGACTAGAGAGAGTATAGAGTTCTGTAGAGTGAGACTGCATTGTCACACTGATGGCAGAACTCAGAGTGAAGAGCCACAAACTTCTGCCTGTGGCATCCCTGGAGACACTGTGAGTCCCCAATTCTCTTGGAGATGGGGATCTATTACAACCCCTGTTTTGAGAGAGAACTCATCCCCCTGATGATGCCATGTGTATTTTTTCAATAAACTCTCCTATAACTTGAGGCAAGTCTGGTGGTGTAGTGCCTAAGGCATTTGACTGCTAACCAGAGGGCTGGCAGTTCAAACCCACCAGCCACTCCTGAGAAGGAATCTACTCGGAAGTAGGTAATCTACTTCCATAGAGATACTGCCTCGGAAACCCAAGAAGGGGGTGCTATGGGTCAAAACTGACTTGACAGCAGTGAGGTTTTTTTTTTTTTTTTGTATAACTTGTGGCTAAGGCACTTCACTGCTAACCAGAAGGCTGGCAGTTCAAACCCACCAGCCACTCCTCAGAAGGAAGATGGGGCAACCTACTTCCATAGTGATACTGCCTCGGCAACCCAAGGAGGGGTTGCTATGAGTCGGGTCCGACTCAACGGCACATAACAACACCAGCAACAGTAACATGAGGTAACTTGAGTTCGTTTCTAGTGGTTGAGATACTTTTCAACTCATTTTGAGTGTTTCTACCTCTATATCTCAGGTTTCATGTAAGAATTAGCTGGGGAGTTTATCAGAAACACAGTTTCCTGGCACAGAATCTGGAGATACTGATTCAGTGGATATGAAGAAAGCCCTAGAGTCCTTTTTTTCCCAACAGGTGTTGCAGTGATTCTGATCTAGTAGCTGTCAGTAGATCAGCATTTGGGAACCACCGCCATGGTTCATGTTGCCCCATTGCCAGCAATCTTCTAATGCCGTGATTATCAAACTTTTTGGTATCAGAACTCCTTCCACTCTTAAAAAATATTGAAAGCTTTTATGCCTTGAATTGTAACCCCCCCCCACCAAAAAAAAAAAAAAAAAGTCCTAAGAGGAGCTCTGGTAGTGTAGTGCCTAAGACATTTGACCTCTGTACCTGTGGTTAGGACCCTGTTTGGAAATAAGGGCTTTCTTTTGTTATGCTAATCAGGTCACATCAGAGTAGGGTGGGCCCTAAACCTAATCCTTTTTGAGTAATATCTTATAAAAAGAGCAGAATAGACACACACAGGGAGAAGACAGACACCATGTAAAGATTATCTACAAGCAAAGGAGCCAAGGTTGTCAGTAGAGATCGGAAACTAGGAGAGAGACCTACAGAAGTAATCAACATGTCCAAGGCCTTGTTTTAGACTTATAGTTCCTCCCAGAACAGTGAGAAAATAAATTCCTACTCTTTAGAGACACCTACTTCTGGCATTTATTTTGTTATGGTAGCACTAGGGAACTAATACAAGAACCCAAACAGATTTAGTTTATGTGCTTTATATCTATCAGTACTGATCATATTAGAAATTAATATTGAGAAATTAAAATATTTTTACTAATTCATAAAAAGTAATGGACCAATTCCATGTTAATACAAATGACATTTTTGTGAAAAATAACTATATTTTCCAAAATAAAAGAGATAGTGAGATTTTCTTGTTTTACATTTTTATAAATTTCCTTAGTGTCTGGCTTAACAGAAGACAGCTAAATTTGGCCTCCCAATTTGCTGGGATATATTATTTTGTTTAAAGAATATGGAGAAAATCTGGTCCCACTCATAAATGTAGTTGGAAAAGAAGGTAATTTTAACAGCCTTTTCTGATAGTTGTGGATAATTTTCTTTGAGACTACACCAAAACTTGACAAGTGTAAAGTCTTGAAGGTTATTGTTATGTGGAATTTGAAACCATATCAATAAATTTACACACTTGCTACATTAAAATTCATTGGTATCTCTTGCACTTTGTAAGGTTCTTTTACCCATACATGATTTTGTAACCTCATGCAATGATCATTTGGCAAATATTGGTTCCCTGAGTTATATAGACTTTTCAAATGTGCATTGGAAAACTCCATTGCACCCATGTGAGAGAATGAGAATAAAAAAGACACATAATATCTCATAATTGTTCTGTAAGTAATTTTGCCTTTGTGGACCCTAAAATGATCTCAGGGATTCCCATGAGCCCCCAGAATACACTTTCAGAACTTCTGTCCTAATCCATCCTTGCTTTAAGAATTCTACCAACACTTAAAGTATCACCTTAAGTTCCACCTTATCTACAGACATCTTTACTGATTCTCACAAGTAGATGAGATTGCTTCCTCAACTGTATGGCTCTATTTGTGTACTCATGTTACTGTCCACTTGTGAGCTCTAGGGACTGCATATTATTCACACTTTTATCACTGTATGTACAGAACACAGCGTCTCAGGACAAATCCTTTCTAGTTTTAACTAGATCAAATTCATTGACAAGTGGTAGTCTCAAATGTTATTGTTATGTGAAATTTGAAACCCTATCAATAAATACTGTGTGCTTTCAAAGGATGGGTGAGTGGTGGCTAAATGCTGTTCTCCTTGTTTTTCTGTATCAAAGCTTTTAATAATCAAGGGACCCAGCTTTAACTGTTGCTGTTCCCAATGTTTATCATAGTGCATGCTTTCTCATCATTTTTAAAAAATGTCTTCCCTGCCCAGAGAAGGACAATAGTTTGTAGAAATGAGTAAGTCATATAGTCTTTCAGTTCCATAGGAATACTTTGAAGCCTTTAGAATTACTTTTCCTCTCTTTAGATTGCTGTCTGCCTGGCAAGGATCTTCTCATCCTTCATGATGCAAGTCCAATGTTTCATGAGACACTTTTCACCTCCTGAAGTGATTTCTAAACATTCTTTGTTGTGCTCTAATGATGTCTTGCATTTTTCTCTCAAAGAAATTTCACAAAGATTTCAGAGTGGTTCAGACAGGGAGAGATCTATTTCTTACTTCTGTTGTGTAATTGGTTAGGGCAGGAGTTCTGTGCTGTGTTTTTCATAGCTATGTGAGTAGAAGAGATCATAGCACAAGGGATGGGGCTATTCCAGTCCTCTGAATGAATGATGGAGCATATTCTTAGCTGGTTTCTAGGGACAGAAATTCAACTCCAACTCAAGTAAAATGGAGGATTTATGAGTGCATATTGGATAAAGATTTCAAAGAACTGAAGGAATAGCTGAACCACAAGCCTCAGACATGTAGGAACCAGGGCTGCTCCAGGGAATTCAGAGACAGGAACTGATACATGAATGTTTTCAGAATGCCATTCCTCATCTTCTCTCTGTAGAGCAGCCTGTTCCATAAGGCTAGAACTGGGACTGTTAGTCACAAAGACTAGGATCATATCTTACCAGCTTTGTCACACACAGAAGGGACTTTTCTTCTAGTAATGGTTGGAAAATGTAGGGACCTTATTTTAGATTTCTTGTACAATTCTTAGACAAGTTGCCAACTAGAGTTGGCCCAACTTGGGTCACAGGCCCATTTTAGGACAATTTCTGTGCTCAGGGAGGGGGTACATGAGAAGAGATGGCAGTCTTCCTTTGAACTTAATTATTACAACTAGGGAGTAAGGGCATGAGGGAGTGGGAGAGAAACAACTCCCCAATAGGAGGCATGTGCTTTTCTCAGAAGGAAGGAGAGGTCCTAGATAGACTAATCATTAAATATCCACTGCCCAGTCTGTTTTTACAAAATCTCTTGTGAAGACATTTGAAAATACCATGTGAGCCAAGCCATGGCCAATTTAATCATGTTGTATGCTTTGGAGTAGTGACATCAATTAATGTCTGTGGCTGCCTGAACTTAGTTATTTAATAATTGCATTTTAATAGTTCAGGTTACATGCTTTCCTAGTATTGCAAATCAGTGCTTTATAGGGAACTGTTTTGTTATTATTTTCCTATGGTGAATGATGAGATGAAATTATATGGGTACCACTAGATTTTATAGAGAATTGGCATCTGCATTAGTTTCCACCAGTTTCACTAGGATGAACCTAGGCCTGCCTTAGAGCAAAAAAATCCCAGGGTAATACCAGAGTACCTATTGCCCTGGTAAAGCTTCCATGAGATCTAGACAGGTGACCCAGAGCCACAATATAATTCAGAGGAGTTGGCCATTTGAGTCTACCTTTGAATATCAAACACAGAGAGTGGCACAATGGGAATTGGTTGAATGACTGCTTCAGACCAAACCCAATGTCTAGTCGCTTTACCTAAATCAATTCAACATCACATAAGTGAATCTTATACTCCATTCCCACCTTAACCCTGTTGTTGCTAAGTGCTGTCGCGTCATCTCTGACTCACAGCGACCCAATCACAGCAAAACGAAACACTGCCTGGTCCCATGCCAGCTCCACAATCCTTGCTATACTTAAGCCCATTGTGGCAGTCACTGTGTCAATCCATCTCATTGAGGGGCTTCCCCTCTTTCATCGACCCTCCACCTTACCAATCATGACATCCTTCTCCAGGGAATGGTCCCTTCTAAACAACATGACCAGAGTAGGCGAGATGAAATCTGGTCATTCTTGCTTCCAAGGAGCATTTCAGCTGCACTTCCTCCAAGACAGATTTATTAGTTCTTTTAGCAGTCCATGGTACTTTCAGCATTCTTTGTCAGCACTACAACTCAAAGCATCAACTCTTCTTCAGTCTCCCTTATTCATTGTCCAGCTCTCACATGCATATGAAGTGATTAAAAACACCATGGCTTGTGTCAG
Organism: Orycteropus afer afer; assembly: GCF_000298275.1. Taxonomy (NCBI): domain Eukaryota; kingdom Metazoa; phylum Chordata; class Mammalia; order Tubulidentata; family Orycteropodidae; genus Orycteropus; species Orycteropus afer. Next base: position 6,937,275 of record NW_006921589.1, read on the forward strand.
GAGCACTTTAGTCCTCAAGGAGACATCTTTGCTCGTAACCACTTGAAAGAGGTCCTTTGCAGCCGATTTGCCCAGTGCTACCTTGGAGGGAAGGTTGGGCTATCTACTTCTGTAGTGATACCACTTCAGAAATCCAAGAAGGGGTTGCTATGAGTTGGGGCCACTTGATGGCACATAACAACAACAACAATATGTCATCTGATGTTATGACTGCTGCTTCCATTGGCATCACTTGTAGAACCAAGCAATGTGAAGTCTTTGACAACTTCAATCTTTTCTCTTCAATCTTATTGTGATGCTGCTTATAGGTCCAGTTGTGAGGACTTTTGTTTTCTTTATATTGAGATGTAATCCACACTGTAGACTGTACTCTTCAATCTTCATCAGTAAGTGTTTCAAGTCATCTTCACTTTCAGCAAGCTAAGTTGTATCATCAGTGTATCTCAGATTGTTAATGATTCTTCCTCCAAA
>NW_006921589.1:6938662-6939844 GCF_000298275.1 Orycteropus afer afer
GACTCATAGCGACCCCTCCTTGGGTTTCCGAGTAGAATGCCCCATCTTCCTTCTGAGGAGTGGCTGGTGGGTTTGAACCGCCAGCCTTCTGGTTAGCAGTCAAGTGCTTTAGGCACTATTCTTCCAGAGCTCCCACATTTCATTACAGTAATTGGCTTTGTCTGCTAGAGCTGCTGTTTGAAATCTACTGTTTAGGTCTTTTATCTTGTCATTTCTACCATTTGCTTTAGCTACTCTCTGCTCAATGGCAAGTTTCAGAGTCTCTTCTGACATCCATTTTGGTCTTTTCTTCCTTTCTTGTCTTTTCAATGACCTCTTTCTTTCTTCATGGATGATGTTCTTGACGTCATCCCACAACTCTTCTGGTTTTCCGTCATTGGTGTTCAATGCATCAAATCTATTCTTTAGATGGTCTCTCAGTTCAGGAGGGATATATTCAAGGTCATATTTTGGCTCTCGTGGACTTGTTTTAATTGTCTTCAACTTCAAGTTGAACTTGCTTATGAGCAGTTGATGGTCTGTTCCACAGCAGCTTCTAGCCTGGTTTTAGATGAAGATATTTGGCTGAAGTAGACTTACCCTTACTCCTTATTTATTTATCAATTACTTCTTAATTTTTTTGATTATTTATTATTTGTTGATACTCTAAGTATAATACTTTATACACAAAAAACCAAACTGACTGCCATGGAGTCGGACCTGACTCATAGCGACCCCCCCTTGGGCTTCTGAGGTGCTATCACTACGGAAGTAGATTGCCCAACTTTCCTTCCAAGGAGTGGCTGGTGGGTTTGAACTGCCAACCTTCTGGTTAGCAGTCAAATGCCTTTAGGCACTATGACACCAGAGCTATCAAATATTTTTGCTCTCATTATCCATTGAATCAGCTAGGATCCTCAATGTTAATCTAAGGTTAAAAGGCTGGGGAGCCTTTTCCTAGGTCTCAGTCTATATTAAATTCATTCTATTAAACTACCTCATCAATTTTTTTTTCTTCCTAGCACTTAATATAATTTGTTGTTAGGTACTATCGAGTAGGGTCCGACTCCTAGCAAACCTATGTACAACAGAACGAAACACTGCCTGGTCTTGCACCATACTCTCCATCGTTGCTATGCCTTAGCCCATCATTGAAGCCACTGTGTCAACCTGTCTCCTTGAGATTCTTCCCTTTTTTTTTTT
>NW_006921589.1:6957412-7006995 GCF_000298275.1 Orycteropus afer afer
TCTGTATCCTTCCCTTCAAGGCTCAGGGGTCCACGATTATCTTCTGTGTCTGTGTTAATTGGTTTCCCTTTTCTTTGTTGAAGAGGGTCTATGCAGTCCTTCTGCCTAGTCCGCCATCTTGCCGGAACTTGATCAAGATTCTTGTATAGAATTCTTGTTCAAAATGTTCAGTAATGGTGCCTGGGCTCCATCTAGCTCTTCTGGTCTCATGGCAAAGGTGCCATAGTTCTTGACATACAGGCAGTCCCTCGGTTACAAACATCTGGTTTATGTACAGCCCATAGTTATGAACCAACCCTTGTAAATTCTATTATATTAAAAATTTGAAGTACTCACAATACTTCATAATAACAAATGGATGCTATTTTGAAACATGCATCAAAACATTATTATTACTATATTATTATGTTAAAGATGTTTTAGTGTATCTGGAAGGGTTTCTTTAATTTTTTTATGTGTAGAAAGGTACACAATATCCTATTTACTAAAACAAACATTTCAGTACTGATGTGTGATACAAACCACATCTAACTGTTCTAACTTATGTACAAATTTGACTTAAAGACAGATTTAGGAGTGGAACTGGTTTGTCATCCAGGGACGACTAGTACTATAGACAATATAACCACAGATTTATGGAACATACAAGCAAAAGAGAACAGGTTAAACAATGCCACAAGGATAGAATCAGCCAAACACAGACTGTGGGAAGGTCTCCAGGAGAAATGATTCCATTTCTTCAACAAAAAAATAGCATGGGGGAAAGGGTGGGGACTATGCCTGTTAAGAGAGACTTAATATATATATATATAAAATGAAATGCATGAACTTTGTTTCAACCATGATTCAAGCAAAAAACTGGAAAGAAACTCTTTTTGAGAAAGATGGGGGAAAATTCGACCCATATAACTGGGTGTTAGATGTTATTAAGACATAGTTTATCTTGGGGATGTGATAAGGCTGCCATGCTTATATTAAAACAAACACAAGGATATCTTTATCTGTTAGATGATAGTGAATTATGTATAGATTAACTGATACAAGTTAAAGATTCTCTTCCAAGAAGCTTATGCCCGTCACTCCAAAAATGGGGATTAGGGATAGATAAAATAAGAATAAAAAGAATAAGTAAAAGTCAAAACAAAAGAAGGAAGGAGTCACTGGGCGGTGCAAGTTGCTGAGCACCTGACTTACTAGCCGAGGGGTTGATGATTCAAACCCACCTAGTGGCGCCTGGTAAGGCCAGCTGGCGATCTGCTTCTGAAAGTTGGCAGTCTTGAAAACGCTGTGGAGTGGTTCTTCTCTGCACACGTGGGGTTTCCAAGGGTTGGACTCCAACAATTAACAACAACTAACGTGCTGTAACAGGGAAATCCTCTACAAAACATAAGGTTGAAAACTAGACTCAGGCTCCTGAGTTCTCTAAGGGAGATTCATTGTGACTACCAGGATGACCGAGTACAGAATGGACAGGATGTGGGAAGAACCTCAACAAAGAGAGGATTTTATGTAAGGGGGTGGGGGGAACCCAAAAAACAACAAACTCACTGTCGTCAAGTTGATTGGACTGATAGCGACTCCTCCTTGGGCTTTTGAGGCAGTATCTCTATGGAAGTAGATTGCCCAATCTTCCTTCTGAGGAGTGGCAGGTGGGTTTGAACCATCAGCCTTCTGATTAGCAGTCAAATGCCTTAGGCACTATGCCACCAGAGCTCCCAGGAGAGGAAGAATGTGGTTTAACAGTGGCAATGGGGAGCAAGCCGAATGACGATGATGCTGAGTGATGAAGAGTGCCGGGAGGGAACTGGCACATGGTACTCATGCTGTACACAGTGTGCTAGCTCTTTCTATGAACTCTGGTGTTGCTGCCTTTCAATCACACTACTTTTCCCTTTCCTGTGTTGGTCCTTCCCATTATCACTGGTAATCACAGTGCTGAGCTTGCTCCTCACCTGCAGCCTCCAGCAATTTCACCCTACATGTAGAAGTCTGATTCAATGGCTTGTTTCAGAGCCCATTGTGCTGGATGGGACCCCTGTTGGCTGATGGGGGCCTTTAGTGCATGAGGATGTGCAGTAAATGTTGGTCCTCACCTTTCCCTTTCTCTCTCTCTCCTTGTACACTAGAGTGTGGAGTTAATGGGGATGGAGGCAGGGAGGCATGAGAAAGGACCTGTTAGGGGAAGAGCTGAGAGAAAGAAAGAGGTCAAAGACCTGTAGAGGTGATGTTTGACTCCTGGGATTTAAAACTGGGGAAGCATTGGGGGCTTTGGGCTGGCAAATGGCAGGACTGTCTTTGGGGGAAGATAACTCTATCGGTGGAAAGTAGGATGGACCGGCAAGCAAAAGGTTAAGTGCCATGAGATGAATCAGGATTTGAGCAATCTTTGTTGTTGTTGTTATGTGCCATCGAGTCGGCCCTGACTCATAGCGACCCATCCTTGGGTTTCCGAGGCAGTATCACTACGGAAGTAGGATTGCCCAACCTTCCTTCCGAGGAGTGGCTGGTGGGTTTGAACCGCTAACCTTCTGGTTAGCAGTCAAGTGCTTTAGCCACTATGCTACCAGAGCTCCTGAGCAATCTTTAGAGCAATTAAAAAACAAAACATAACAAAGAAAACAGTGATCCTCAGGTCTGATGGGATCCCACGAGGTCTGAATCAGAGAAAAGAGTTGGAAGGTAGTTTCAAATTGCTTGTGTAGCTGTGATGAAGAACTTGAATCAGGTAGGCCAGATCGGGAAGGAAAATGAAGGTGTTGAAGGTTAGTTCTTTCTTGCAACAGGTGGAGTTCAAATTGAGCTACAATTACCTTAGAACTTCTGATTTTCGTGGTTTTGTGTTTGTTTGCTTATGTTTCTGTGGTCCTATTTTACTAATACAGGAAGTGTATCCAAAGTTTCCCACCGATTGTTCCCTATGAAACCATGTGATTTGTTGCATATGAATCCAAGGAACTCAAGTGCTTTGATATGCATCACAAATTGGGATGTAAGCAAGGCTATTAAGAATACTTGTGCTTGTAGAATAAAGCTTATATTCTTGTATTTCTACAAGAATGTAACAGGTATAGACATATCCCAGCTACTTCCATCCTTTATCCCTGACTTCTGCACTGGTCTAAAGCAAATGATGAAAACGTATCTGTCAATATCATAGTCATGGCCACTGAACCTGTGAGCCATGGGTAGGGTGGGAGAGGAAAGAATTGTTTGTGTGATATAATGGAGAGTTATAATAGCTCCCCCATGAAATTTCTTTAACTAGACTTTTGATTTGCAAAAGATAGATCATTAATATGACGTGTTGTATAGGAGCACATATTTCTATTGATAAACTCAATCATAACTCTAGGTCTTCATTAGTGCTTTTTTTTAAAAAATGGAAGAATATATTCTCTGTATTTACTTCCTATGTGAAGTTCAGTGAGGTTTATTTGGGGAAATATACTTTAAGAATGAAGCAGAGCGTGATAGCTGAGGACTAGTTTCTAGGGTCAGATGACCTATGTTGCAGTATCAACTTTCTGCTTTCTTAAGCAAGTTACTTGTCCTTTCAGGCCTTCATTAGTTTCAGTTGTAAAATGAGGATAACAACAGAATCCACCTCCTAGAGCTGTTAGGAAAATTAAATAAGATCATGTGTACTCCACCTTGCCACACTGCCTGGCATGTAGAAAGGACTTATCGTTATTAATTACTTTTGATGTGCCTTTTCACAGAAATCTATAGGGTTTATAGTGCTATAGCTGTTGGGTACCATTGAGTTGCTTCCTACTCACAGTGACCCTGGAGGACAGAGTAGAACTGCCCTAGGGCTTCCCAGCCTGCAAATCTTTACAGGGGCAGATTGCTAGGTCTTTTCTCCCATGAAGCCACTGGTGGGTTCGAACCACTGACCTTTCAGTTAGCAGCCGAGTTCTGTAACCATTGCAACTCCAGGGCTCCTTGGGTTTACAGTAAAGGAAGTTACTTTTTTATTCAAACCAATAGCACTGTAACTAGAAAATGTGAAAGAATTTTGGGAAAGAAATGAGATGAAGATATTTCTAGATATAAGAGACAGAAAAGGGTTGTGGGGCAAAGGAAGAAGGATTACCAAAATTGAAGGAGACCAGAGTGCTGGAAAGAGCAGTGAGAAATAAATCTAAGTCTTGAGCTACATTAGAGTGTGGAAAGAACGTGTGGTCAACAGATCTGGGCTCCAGATCACTCATGTGGTCTCACCAAGTCCCTGGCTTTCATGTGGCTCAGTTTTATCGTAAATAGGGACGTTATTTCCTGTCCTACCCAATTTGTAAGGTTGCTATGAGAAATGATAAACATATGAAAGTATTTTGTAAATGCAAAATGGAGTGAAAATGTTGCATAAGTATAGGCATTTAAGAAATGAGTAGGATAGCATCTTTAGTAAAAAAACAAACAACAATAACAAAAAATCCTACATATTTTCCACCTTTTCTTACTTAAGGGACACTTACTTTTTGACCTCCATGCTATCAGCACGATGTAAGAGTGATAGCCTACACTGAAGTCAATAGAATAATCCAGGAGTTCAATGTTGGGTGATGCTCACTGAAGGCAAGGGCTATGACATGAACATACAACTTCTAGAACAGGGATTTGGTCATTAGGCCTGGATTCTCTCTCACCTGCAATTTCCTGGATATGCAAACATGGACTTCCATCCCACTGGGCCCACTTCCTTGTCTGTAAAATGATAAAACTATATGGTCTTTAATAGTCACAGGGGACATCAAGCTCAATTGGCATAATATACTATATAAAACATTGTTCCACCTCCTACTTTGGTGAGTAGCGACTGGGATCTTAAAAGCTAGCAAGCTGCCATCTAGATGCAACGATGGGTCTCTCCTCATCAAGAGCAAAGAAGAAAGAAGAAAACCAAAATTAATGGAAACAATCAGTCCTAGTGACTGGTACACCATCCGATCTGCAACCTATACAACTATGAGACCAGAAGAACTAGATGGTGCCTGGCTACCACTGTCATCCACTTGGAAGGGATGTAGGAGATCCTGCATAGAGAGGGAGAACAATGTGGAACAAACTTCAAAATCATTTGGAGGGGAAAAAAAAAAAAAAAAAGAGAAGGTGAGGACCAGGTTTGCTGGTCCAATAGAGCCTGGTGGAACCACTGAGACTATGGCCCCTAGCTGCCCTTCAGGTCTGGAATTGAACCCACACCTGTGGTTGCCAGCCAAGCAATGTACAGACATGTGAGTTAAACATTTACCTCAAGCAGACACACTCCCTAGAGAGAACAATCATGGGAGAAGGAAGGGCTTCTTATGCACAGGGAGACAGCTCAGGGCGCAGGAGAGTATGGAGGGATGGTCACTGGGAAGAGGTAACTATGGGGAGGAAGTAGGAGGGGAGCTGTTGCATTGTGGTAAACTGTGGTCAATGACATGAGACAAAGTATATGTGAACTGCTGTATGGAAAGTGAATTTGCTCTGTAAATCTTCACCCAAATAAAAACAAATAAATTAAACAAACAAACAAACAAAAAAACTATATGGTCTTTCCATCTCATGGGGCCAAAGAGAGCGAAAGACCCAACATTAATGCTTTATACAAGTGACCCATTGATTATCTTATTCCTTTGAATTGTAGATATTATGAAACTCTGGTGAGGGAAAGCCTACATGCAGACAGTGGTTCAGTGGTAGAGCTCTCACTTTTCATGCGGGAGAGGCATGTTTGATTCCTGGCCAGTGCACCCAGCTCGACCACAACCTGTCTGTCAGTGGAGGATTCAGAGCAGCTTCCAGACTAAGATGGGGTAGCAAGAAAGGCCTGGGGATTACTTCCGAAAATCAGCCTGAAAACCACCTGGATCACAGTGGTCCAACCTGCAACTGCTCATGGGATGTGACCAGTCTGGTCCGTGAGCCAGGGACTGAGTGGATGGCAGCTAACAACAACAAAAGTATAAAAACTTATGGTCGCTCCATAGATGGACTATTATACCACCCCACCGAATGTGCTTGTGTGAGAAAATGTTTCTGAAATAACATGAAATGGATAAGACATACACATACACACATACACAGGTGAAAACAAGGAACCCACAACCTCTACAGTGACTGTTTTTGAGTATTGGGATCAGAGGTTCCTTTCTTTCATTTTAATTCTTGAAAATTTCCACATTTTTAATAACAAGTATGTATTTCGACTTAATAGGGAAAACAGTTATTATTTTTTTTTATCTGAGATAATTCAAGGTCTGAAAACAGTGTCAGGCACACATGAGTAGGTGCTTCAAAGATTTTAGTGGAATCTGAATGTAAACTCTGAAATAAGGAAGCTTGGACGAAGCACGTGTGTTTGAGCCTTTGCATCAGATGATATTGTTCAAAGGGAAAAGACATAAAGACACAACCATCAAACGTGCTACTGCTATGAAGCTAGGACATAAACCTTGAAGTGAATGTTAGCCAAAACCTTGACCCCTAAGCCCCAAAGGGGTGCTGTGACTCCTTCTACTTCCGTCAAGACAAATAACGAACATTTAGGATGCTCTTGTTCTGGATCCGATCAGAACCATGTGAAGGATTTAAAATATCACTGGGACAACATGGCACAGAGCAGCTGGCTAGAGGGGTCCCATAAATGTCACAAGAAAACTCATACCAACAGGGAAGGCAGGAGACAAAAATAATAACAATAATTCTTTGTATTCACATGGCATCTTTCATCTGAAGAGCTCAAAGTATTTTACAGATGTTATAGCCATTACAATTTATGTGGCAAGCATTATTCTCCCTGGATTACAGATGCAGAGGGGACTGTAATCCTGTCACTCAGACTAAAACTGGAATAAACATGTAATTATCTTTGAGAGGAAATCTTTCTAATGTAACCCTTTCCTTCTGTAGTTGCCTATTGCTTCTGAGTGAATAGGACAGGTCACATCCTTGGGCCTGGAATATCTGCTGCAGGTATCCAAACACTGAAATGAGATCACCTCTCAATCTTGTTTCCCAGACGAAACATATTTAACGTTTCAAGTCTTTCTTCAGAAGCCGGACCTTCCCCTTTCTCATTTCCCTACAACCTGGAGGTGGTTTTCAAGTTGAGTAACTAAAACCAGTGCCCGGCGCTTCAGCCTGAATCCATCAGTCACTTTACCTGCATTAACCAGAAGTTTTGAGGTTAGATATGTGTTTCTGCAGCTGGGCCTCCCATGAAAATCTGTTGTTGTTGGATTTGATGTTTTTCAAAAAAAGCAATGACTTCTCTCTCATTTCTGATTTCCAAAATCTTTATTGTTCTTTTTCTTTGATTTGGGAGTTGAACTTCTAGAATGCAAAGTAAATTGGCAATATTGGAAAGAGGAAAGAAGAAAAAATCATTAATCCTATTATCCTAACATAGCAACTATTACTAATTTTACACATTCCATTTGGTCTTTATTCATATTCCTTGAACTTAGTTCAAGGAATACTGTATATGTCATTTTGTATTCTTCTTTAAGTTGTAGTCAGCTTTTAAGATTTACATTATATTATACACATTTTTCTCCGTTGCTTCTTGGAAAATTAGCACAATATGGACTATACAGTAACAATTCTGTTTGTATCATAACTTGCTCAGTCAGAATATTGGAAGATATTAGGGTCACTCTCAATTTCCCTATTATTGTAAATTGTTCTTTGTTGAACATCTTTGACTTTAAAACCACTTTTATATTATATTTTCTTAGGAACTTACAAAAACACACTGTGTATATATTTCCAAATAACTTCCCCAAATGACTGAACCTAATTACAATGCCCCTCACAATGTTTGCCAATATCAGTTTCAATGCACTCTGCTTAGAGTGGAATTTTGCTTTACTTTTTTGAATTGGTGACATATTGACCTTACTTTAAAATCTACCTTGAATTCCTTTATGATTAGCAAAATGATTATTTTACCTTTTTATTTATTTCTCAGGCTAAATGTACTCCCTCTTTTTTCAGACTTACACATCGGATGAAAGAGTGTGTATAAACCTAACTCAAAAATCTATTGATATGAAAATCGCTGCTGTTGTTGGGTGCCATTGAGTCAGTTTAACCCATAGTGACTCCATGTGACTGAATGGGTTTTCTTGGTTGCAATCTTTATGGAAACAGATCTCTAGATCTTTCTTCCACGAGCTGCTAGTTAGTTTGGAACTGCCAACTTTTTAGGCTACAGCTGAGTACTTAACTCCCGCACCACTAGGGCTCCTCATGAAAATAGTAGCAATAAGAAAAATTTACTTTATACGGTTCCTTCTACTTCAAGGGTTCAGCATGTTGTCTTATTCTTAAGAGGCTTTTGTGAGGTAAATTGAGACACGGTATGGATCAGTTTTAAAGCTGAAGAAAGAATGGCACTTCACCCCATGATTAGATCAGTTGCTATGTTTTGGCCAATGACACAGATCACATTTTCTCATCGGTTCCTACTTATTCTCTCTGCAACAGCCCCTCAGGTTCCAGTTTAGCCTTATTCCAATGCTTCAAGCATTACTACATCTCCCTTGGTGGTTTGAATATACATATAATTATTAATCCTATGTCTGAATAGTGGAAGGAAAAAAAATCAGGCAGGCCAGTTGTTTGGCATTATGTAGGGGAGGAAAAGGCACTTGTGAATTTAATCTGCTCTTAGAACTAAAATGATTTTCATACGCCTCACATAGCCCAACTAGTTTGTGCATGTAGACACCAGCTCAGACAGGCTGATCGCCGGTAATGATATTTTTAATATTTGCATCTAGCTCTGATCCCGTAAGGCTTGCTTTTGATTTAGCTCTATGAGAAATCCTGGCTGTGAACTGTAACGCTGCTGATAGATTTTTAATTCTTTGTCAGAGACTTATCCTTTCCAAAATTGTGTTTTCTCATTATCTTAGTGCTAAGTTGCCTCAGCTTACAAATTTCTCCCTTCTGCCAGCATGTGAACTTGTAAACCAGTGCCTATGTTAACTTTCTCCTGCTGCGTGGGGGACCTTGGGCGCTACTCTTTCAAGATAGCGCTGAAATGATCTTAGTCTTCAGCCATCGCGAGTCTTCGGTGCTTTTTCACTGTGCGCTACACTTCCGTTGCACCACTGGGAGGGAATTTATTTTTAGTAGGATGGTGCCCAGTGAAAAACTGGGAATTTAATGACATTTTTTGGGGAAATAACCGTCTAAATGATGCAAACTTGCCACATGCTTTATTTCCCTATGGTGTGTCTCCTAAAAACCTCTGCCTTATTCATGCTGATGTCAAGTGGAATGAGGGAAAAAGCAGCTTCGGGACATACTCATCTTACAGGTCCAAACACTGGACTGGATTTATTAGTAGAAATGCCACAGATTGTTAAACAATGAAACCTTTTCGAGTGGGAGATAAAGGAGTGATAAATGGCAGGAGAGATGTAGGGACGCAGACAGCAAACTAGCACAGGGTGACTCTGATAAGATCGTTGGGAATCCGAGACAAATGGGAATCAGGTTTGCCATGCCCTCCACCTAGTACCTCCTTCCCTCTCTGCCTGTGACTTGGTCCTGGCACTTTCTGGTAACTTCTGTTGTCAGACGGCCCTGGCCCAGTTCCTTGCCTTGCTCTCCATAGCGTAGCCTTCCAGAGGACTCAGGGCAGCCCGGCTTGCCTCCCTGCTCCTCGCAGGCTCTGATTCTTGCAAAGCTGAGACCCTGCTCCTGCGCTTCCCGCTCTGACCACCTGAGAGTAATTACACGGCCTCTTCTACCTAGAGCTGAACCGACTGGTTCCAAAACTGTATTTTCCTGGAACATCGTGTTGAACTGGAATGCTGTGGCAGTCGGGAAACCACTGCTCACACTTGAAGAAATCAGTCTGTTTTTGCTGAAATGTAGTACACGGTCGCCTCCTGGCACACACTGCGGTACTTGGCAGATCCAGTGGTCTGGCTTAAGCAGACCATGGTGATCACTATATCATCCTGGAGCCTTCAGTTAGAGATCGCAGAAAATCAAGAGTTACATTGATTGATCTGTAGTCCAATCACGCGAGTGGGTCAGATTAAAAAGCCCAGAGAAAGGACAGACTAGTGGGTCTATCCAAGGCTATTTGGATAAAGGTGAGTCAGCCTCCAACAAAGCTGATTTTCTAGAGAAACAAAATTCTTGAAATAGAAAAGTAACTCTATGTATGGATATACACAGCCATATGTGGCGCGTATATGTAGTGTTTATATATAATCACACACAGAATGTGTCTTGCCCATACACCATCCCTTCTGTTGGAAAATAAGTAAACTCTTTCAAGACCCAGGCTTCTAGTACCACTATAAAGGAGCTCTGGTGGCATAGTGGATAAGGCATTTGGTTGCTAACCAGAAGGTCAGCACTTCAAACCTACCAGCTGCTCTGTGGAAGGAAGGTGGAACAATCTAAAGGAAGGTGGAACAATCTACTTCTATAAAGATTTACTGCCTTGGAAACCCAATGGCGGTCACTGTGAGTCAGAATTAACTCAATGGCAGTGAGTGAGGGAGTGATTACTGCTATTACGATTCTCCTTACCATCATTACCACTTGCCATCTCTTTCTCTTTGGGCAAAAATATATAATTCCATGTTAATTTGTCAGGCAATCTGAGAAAAAGAGTGTGGCTGACTTGAGGCACAAGAAATGCTTACAAAGCACTTGACCAAATGAACTTTTTAAAGAGGTTCTCTCCATCCAGACCTGAAGGTAATAATTTGGTGGTGGTGGTGGTAGAGGGGAAGGACACAAATAGGAAGTATTTACAAAGTCAAATGTATTCAAACTAGAGGTATAATTTTTTTTTTCCCTAATACTCCATCTCTAGGGATCAAGGTTGAGCCTAACTGTCCCCTCACTAGATAGAAAACCCCTCTTGAAATGTTTCAAAGAACCACTGGGACTAAGGCATTCTGAAATTGACCCCCTCATCCCTCCCTGCCCAGGAAAATCCCTGCCATAGCCCCATAGAGCAAGATTGAACTATGGGGCCACCACCTGTAGTCAACTGTGAAGTTTGCATACACTTTGGTGCCCTGGGAACTGGCACAGTGCCTGGGAATATTAGACATGGCAGTCAAATGCTTTCCAAATGCCATGTGGAAGTAAAGAGTCCATCACCAGTCAATGGATAAACCAGCCACAAGAAACCCAGGAGATGAGAGAAAACTCTTTCTGGGATTAACCTATTCTACTCATTGAAGCATTTTTCATTTTTGGCTAATGCCAGCCCTCTCTTTTCATTGGAGTACCTTTCCCTGCATGATCCCATAAGTGTCTGCCTCAGATCAGTAGAGTGACAGCAAACATTAAGAATGGTCCTGAGATTTAAGAGTTCCTGTCCCCTTTTCTTGTTGGTAAGGAAGATCCATGTCATTAGAAGTCTTATAGAGGAATTGGTGGCTCAGAGGTAGAATTCCTGCCTTTCATGAGGAAGACCCGGGTTCAAGTCCCAGCCAATGCACCTTAAGAGTAGCCATCGCCTAGTGTCAGTGGAGGCTTGTGTGTGGCCATGATGTTGGACAGATTTTAGTGGCTCTCCCACTAAGATGGAGTAGGAAGGAAGGCCTGGAGATCTCCTGAAGATCAGCCAAGGAAGATCATATGGGTCACAATTGTCGGATCTGCAACCGGCCACGGGGGTGGTGCAGGATGGGCAGCCTTTGGTTTCATTGTGCACGGTTTTGCCATGGGTCAGAGGCTGCCTCAGTGGTGGCTGATGCCAATAACAGAAAGCTTGTATTCTTAATAATCTTAACTATAGAAGAGGTAATAAACATTTTGCAGGTTGAAGGCTGCTAGCTATATTGTGGGATGAAATTTTAGAGTATGGAAGCTGAACACAAGGTTGGCTTTGTATGGTTAATGGAGGGGCTAATATTCAGAATGAGTGATTCCAAGCACTCAGATGACAGGTTGTCAACCAGAGTGCCTGCGGCGCCTCCTATCAGAGGCAGGATGAGCCTCTCTCTCCTCAGTGATAACCATTCATCGGGATTCTTTTCTCTTGACCCATATGACAAAAGCAATGGGTTGCACTTACTGACTTAGCTTGTGAAACCTTATATTCAATAGAAAAGGAGTTCTGGTGGCATAATGGTTAAAGCATTCAGCTGCTAATCAAAAGGTTGGTGGTTCGAATCCACTGGCCACCCCGTGTGAGAACAATAAGGCAGTCTGCTTCTATAAAGACTGACAGCCTTAGAAACCCTATGGGGCAGCTCTCCTCTGTCTTATAGGGTTGCTATGAGTCAGGCAGTGGGTTTGGTTTTTGGTTTGGTTATATTCAATATGCAAAGTTATGAAAAATTAATAGGAATAATATGTTTTATACCAAGAACTACAACTGTGTTGTTGTTGTTGTTATGTACTGTTGAGTCAGACCTGATTCATAGCGACCCCTCCTTGGGTTGCTGAGGCAGTATCACTATGGAAATAGATTGCCCAGCCTTCCTTCTGAGGAGTGGCTAGTGGGTTTGAACTGCCAGCCTTCTGGTTAGCAGTCAAGTGCCTTAGGCTCAGTAACCCAGCCCAGTGCTGTCAAGTTAATACCAACTCACAGTGACCTGGTGTGTAATAGAGTTGAACTTCTCTATAGGGTTTTCTTGGCTACAATCTTTATGGAAGCAGATCACCCGGCATTTCTTCCATGGTACTGCCAGGTGGGCTTGAACTGACTATTACTGGGAATATTTTAGGGTGTTTCTTGCTAGGGTGCTTCCTCAGTTGCTAATATAATGACTGTGCTTATTTTAAGAGACAGTTTTATAACACAGTTACATTTTATCAATCCTTTAAAAATACTTCTCACAAATCCCGTATTACTGAGTAATATGTCCATCCAGACTTTTATTGAGCACAGCTCTTGTCCTATTTTAGGATCTGCACTTGGGGCATCAGTCCATAAATATGGTTTCCCTGAAGCAATACGGAAAAGTACCTCAGCCCCTGTGACAGGGAGGCATTTAATACAATTGTTTTTGCCGCTCGAAGAATGCTTCTGTTGCCAAGGCCCCGGATAGGAAGCAAGGTCCCCCACGGGCTGTGTTTCTACTGGAGGACCAGTGTTTGCGGGAAGGTTGTCCCAATCGGTGTGAAACATCTTGAATTGCTGAAGTTCTAATGGACTTGAAAAAGCCTCTGGAGAATCAAAGGAAAGAACAAAATGATGTAATGGTCTTTAAAACATAAAATAAAAATGGAATAAAAAGTTTGAATTCATTTCAGAAAGAGTTGGTCCACTCTTAGTGTTTGTGGATAAAGTTGCTAGATAATTTAAAAGCACTTAGGGGGAGTGGGAGGATTTGGGCAGAAAGAGGAACAATTAGTGCCATCTAGTGGTATAGCAAAGATTGTGAGGCCGGCACAGGAAAGGGCAGCTTTTCGTTCTGTTGTACATAGAGTTGCTATGAGTCAGAGCCGACTCCACGACATCTCACAACAAACAAATGGTTTCATAAGATACAAGGAGAGACTTTTAGCAACCACAACTGTCAATTCTAAGGAGGTCTGGTGGTGCAGGGGTACAAACATTCGGCCGCTAACCAAAAGGCCAGTGGTTTGAACTCGCCAGCAGCCTGTGGGAGAAAGATGAGGTGGTCTTCTTCTGTAAAGATTTACAGCCCTGGAAACCCTATGGGACAGTTCTACTTTGCCCTGTAGGTCTCAATGAGTTGGAATCAACTTGATGACAGTGTGTTTGATTTGGTTTAAATCTGAAATTTAGCATTTCTCTCAATTATTAGAGCAGGCTATACACCACAGCAGAGTTAGCAATATCTGGAATTTTGACATCAGACAAAACCACAGATGCATTAACATCTCATTTCTCAGGTCTTCACCACTTCTGAATGTTGGTGGTTATCAAACCTGAGAGAGTTCCTGGGTGGTACAAATATTAAGTGCTTGACTACTAGCCCAAAGGTTGGCAGATCAAACCCACCCCAGGTACCTTGGAAGGCGGGCCTAGTGATCTGTTTCCAAAAGGTCACCACCTTGAAAAGGCTAAGGAGCAGTTCTACTCTGCACACGTGGGGTTATCACGAGTCAGAATTGACTGGAAGCCAACTGACAACAATTAGACCAACATTGAGTCTTGTTATTTAATGGCTAGTCAAAAAACATTGTGTATCACCATGTCCTACAGCTGGCTTCAAAGACATTGAAATAACTGCTTTCAATATGATTTAATCCTTTTTCAGTTTTATGTATTTTATGTCCTGGAAGAAGTGCAGCCGGAATGCTCCTTGGAAACGAGAATGGCCAGACCTCACCTCACTTACTCTGGCCATGCTGTCAGAAGGGACCATTCCCTGGAGAAGGATATCATGCTTGGTAAAGCGGAGGATGAGCGAGGCAGAGGAAGGCCCTCAACGAGATGGATTGACGCAGTGGCTGCAATAATGGGCTCAGGTATAGCAAGGACTGTGAGGCTGGTGCAGTGTTTCATTCTGTTGTACACAGGGTCGCTATGAGTTGGAGCTGACTCAAAGGCACCTAATAACAGCAAGGTGTATTTTATTTAGAGCATTTATAAACCTTACTCCGAGCTGGGGGCATAGGCTTAGACTGCCAAAGGTAAAGAACCCTGTTCTAAAAGGAGGCTGAGACCATGACATTGAAATGTACATAATTTAGGAGTCTCTGGATGCAGTTACCTGGGTTCAAATCCCACCCTATGGCTGAGTCTTTGTCTAAGCCTCTCTGTGCCCCAGTTTACTTACCTGTTAGACCCCACTCCCAGAGGGGTGTGAGGTTGACATGAGTGGGTACATGGAAGGTGCCCAAGTGAACACAGCCCTCAGAAGGTCTCAGTGAACATCCGTTATCATTGCACAGTGCAGTCAACAAGTTTAAGACCCTAAAAAATGACCTCAACTTACAAGAAGAACTGATTTAAAAATATGTCTCGATACACGTTTTTCACTTTAGCAATTAAATTCATGTAGCTCATACATTTTTCTAAACTAATACTTTAGGAGCTCTGGTAGCATAGTGCCTAAGGCACTTGACTGCTAACCAGCAGGCTGGCGGTTCAAACCCACCAGCCACTCCTCAGAAGGAAGGTTGGGCCATCCTACTTCTATAGTGATACTGCCTCGGAAACCCAAGGAGAGGTCGCTATGAGTCGGGGCCGACTCGATGGCAAATAACAACAACAACAACAACAACAACAATGCTTACAGTAATCTTTAAGAGTGTAATACCATAAACCAAAGCTAACTCACTGTCAGCGAGTAGATTCTAATTCACAGCAAACCCCATTGGGTTTCCAAGGCTGTAAATCTGTTTGGAAGCAGACTGCCCATCTTCCTTCCACGGAGCAGCTGTGGGTTCAAACCACTAATCTTCTGGTTAGCAGCCAAATGCCTTAACACTTACCCCACCAAAGCTCCTAAAGAGTATAATAAAAAGAAAACAAAAACCAAACTCACTGCCATTGAGTCGATTCTGACTCATAGCGACCCCCATTGGGTTTTTGAGGTAGTAAATCTTTACGGAAGTAGACTGCCCTGTCTTCCTTCCATGGAGCAGCTGGTGGATTGGAACTGCCAACCTTCTGATTAGCAGTCAAATGCCTTAGGCACTATGCCACCAGAGCTCCTAAGAGTATAACAGTGTCCCCATTTTCGGAAGCACAGTTAGTTGAAAGCCTGATTCAAAGTCATATAGACTAGACAGCAACTTAAATATTTTGTTGTGTTTCACTCATCCTACCCCTCAACATCTGAAAGCTTTATGAGCCCTCTAAGTGTACTCAAAAGACTTTTTAACAGTTGAAGGAGAATCTCTATCTGGTTGTATAAACAGGAGTAGTTTGCATGGCTTCATTAACCTAAGGGGCCCTGGTGGTGCGGTGGTTAAGTGCTTGGCTGTTAAAGGAGGACAGCACAAGGATTCAGATCGAGTTCTTGCTGATTCTGTCATTAGCTGCCATTAGTCCACTGTGACTCAGGGCAACCCCACATGTGCACAATGGAATGGATCCACAGGGCTTGTAAGGCTGGGACTCTTCGGAAGGAGATCGCCAGACCAGGACTGTCTTCCATGGTGCCTCTGGGTGGGTTTGAACCGCCAACCTTTCCACTAGTAGTCAAGTGCCCAGAGACTCCTTGTTGACTCTCAGCTATGACACTCCCACTCCCAGCTGCTTTTTGTGAAAACCCTGGGCGTGACTTTCAGGGTGGAGACTCACTCCTTTGTGCTCTCCTGCAGCATATGGAAGTGAGTGTGGCCTGATATATTTCTGATTTGAGATACAACTGAATTTTAGTGCAAAAAGCACTGGAATTAGATCTATGTTAGATTCTCAAGTTTGCCACTTGTTAGCAGCGTGGCTGAGTTTTGCTTTTTCAATTGTCCTATGGTGAAAATAAAAGTTATTTCACTAACTAAATAAGTCAGTGTTTATGAATGTTATGAACAGCTAGAAGGAGCTCTGGTGGCACATTGCCTAAGGCACTTGACTGCTAACCACAAGGGTGGCGGTTCAAACCCACCAGCCGCTCAGTGGAAGGAAGATTTACTACCTAGGAAACCCAATGGGGGTCACTATGAGTCAGAATTGACTTGATGGCAGTAGGTTTGATTTTAAGGTCTTATGAAGTGCCCCTACAAAAGCTTATCTTCTCGTTTCAATGTTTTCTGGCTTCCTGTACACACGGGAAGTTATGTATACACCACCCCTGAGGGGCTGGATATCTCTAAAAGAGAATCGATGCTTATGGGGGCATATTTTCTGAAAGCCTTCACAACCATCTCATAAGTGTACAGACTGCTTAGAGTTGAGATAGTTTGGTACTACAGGCATAGTCAGGCTATTGTTGGGGGGTGGGGAGGCAAATACCAGGGCAGTTTATTAAAAAAAATTAGTTGGGAACCCCAAGATCAAATGTAAATACCTGGCTTCACACTATGTTTACAGAAGTGGTGGTGTTATGTGCCTGTCAAGTAGGCCTTGACTCATAGCGACCCCTCCTTGGGTTTCACAGGTGGTTCACTGGGGAAGTAGATTGCCCCATTCTCCTTCCGAGGAGTGGCTGGTGGGTTTGAACTGCCAGCCTTCTAGTTAGCAGTCAAGTGCCTTAGGCACTATGCTACCAGAGCTCCTTGTTTACAGAAATAGTGCCCAAGAACCCACTCATCCAGCTGAATATAAGGAGTTGGTGATTAAGAACATATTAGGACACCACTGAAGGCTTCCTGTTTGGGTGGTGATTTCCTGTTCCCAATACAGTGTGCGCACACACACACACACACACTCACAGGCACTCCCTCTCTCTGTCTCACACACACACACACACACACACACAATACCTTCAACTCTTCTTACTGTGAGGTAATTGCAAGTCAGGAGCTCAGACCTTGTGGTGTTCCTCAGGGAGAAACAAGGAGCTTCCCTCAGCAAGAAAGACAAGGGGGTTAGTGGCTGCCCGCTGAGCTCTTCTTTCCAATGAAGTCAGTTCCAGCTCTGTTTGAAGATGCTCCCTGAGGGCAAAGCCTGGAGACTGGGATGGGACTTCAAGGACTGCTCACAGCAGGATGCAATCAGAACTGGCTTCCCTCCTCTCCTCCTTCCTCACTACTTCCTGGAACTCCCCTCTTAGGAGACCACTGGCTATTTCTGGCTCCTATAGCGCTGCTCCCTGCTTAATTAGGGCATTCTTCCCTCCACACCAGCCCAAACACCTGATCTCTTGCCTGTAATTGTGACTCTGCTGGGTTTAATTGGCCCAGCTGGAAGCCCGCGTTGCAGGCTGTCTGCTCCTGTTCTGCTGCCTTTCACTGCCCCCTATTGGCTAAAGAGGATATTTTCGATAACTCTTGAGGTTGAGTCTCCATAGGAAAACAAATAAATTAAGGCTTTTGCAGGTTTCTGACACACCGGCTTCCACGCAGATAGTTAGACTAGAAGAAGAAGGAGAAAGACAAGAAGGACAGAGGCACAATATAAAGGTTGGGACACTTGTTTTCATTTGAAACACACATACCCACGGCCGTCGAGTCAGATCCGATTCATAGCGACCTCTCCTTGGGTTTCGGAGGTGGTATCACTACGGTAGATTGTCCGGTATGATCGTGTTGAAAAAGATACTGTTTCAGTAATGCATGAAGGTAATCGTTTGATTATATAGTGCAAAACCCTCTGCTACTGAGGCTGTGTATGTTTGTTTCAATGGAGTAAACAAAACAGTGGTTTATTCAGTTACTCAGAGTGGCATCTATAGATGCTAATTCTTTAGTTAATCGCACAATCCTGCATTTTACGTGGTTTGTGAAGGTGTTGGCATGCTCATTATAGTTTCTCATGTATACTCACAGGAATTAGAGTGTCAGGTTCCCCTTATTCCTGGGGGTATTTGACTATCATTTAGGTACTAGGGAGTTACATAATCTCTCTTGCCCAATGTTCCAGCTGGCCAGTTGATTACAAAGGTTTTAGTTGCATTAATTCTTGTACACGTGTTGCGTCCATGGTCAACATGTCAACCAGGGCTACCAGTTCAGTCATGTCCGATGAAGCAAAATCAGAATGGACTCGAATTTGTGAAATGTGGGTAAACTAGAGCGGTAATTGAAATGGGAAAAATGTATGGATTGATGCCTTGCTAGAAGTGTCATCTCCCCCTTAGAAAACAAGGGCAGCATGTGCATTGCATAGCAACCAAATCTTTTGCCTGTTGGATTTGGAAACAACAGTGTCCTGCTCAAAGATGGGGCCAGGCTCTTACAATAGGCCCAGTACGCCTCTGCTGAGTCTCCCATGCCAGCTCTTTGACCTGTATTTTTTCCCATTCTGGTTATCTTTCCACTACACCCAATACACCCGATCAATTTGAGTCTATTCCGATTTTGCTCTGTTGGCCAAAACTGAACCAGGTCAAAGCCCTGATTTCACCATAGTTATTGTGCTTCTTCAGATGAACCCGCAGGCTTTAGCAGCCTACCACACTCTCAGATGGTTTCCAGTGGAGGCAGATGTTTGCAGGCCACGGAGCCCTTATGACACATGCTAAGAAGGCAAATTTGTCTCTGGCATGGTCTCCGTCCCCCTCCTGTGCTCTAATTCCTTTGTAACACTCCTCTTGCCCAAGCCTTTTTTGAACCAAAATGGTCTTTTGCTCTACCAGTCAAAATTGCCCTTCCAGAGTGACGGAAGCAGGGCCTCTCCAACGTTACTGTGTGTGTGTGTGTGTGTGTGTGTGTGTCCACCTGGGGGTCTCGGTGAGGATCTGCTTCAGTTGCTCTGGGCTGCATCCGAGAGACCGTAGTTCTCACAAACTCCCAGATGCTGCTGGTGCTGCTGGTTCTCCATGGCCCACACTGTGAGTAGCAAGGCAATTAACTCATCTGATTAAAGAAATTCCTTTCAATGAAAGAGTAAATGAGTGTTAGACCCAACACAGCTGTTTGCACTTTCATGGGAATTGTGTTCCTTCCAGGAACCCATTGAAATTTTAGAAAGTGATGTAGCTCGTGCTCTTCATTTTAAACCTTTTTTTTTTTTTTTTTCCTGAAGGGATGTGGGGACAGGGACAGGCTTGGTTCCAGGGAATTTGAAGAGGTGTTTCTTTGGCTTCCCATCATCTTCTTCTGCTGCCCCTTCCCACCTTTTGACATCCTTGGCTGCCTTCTTGCCATACTCTTTTTCTAGTTTTTGGTATTTTGATACAAATCTTAAATACCATTTATATTTAGTATTCTTTTGCAAGACACAGATGTTAATACATTAATAGTAACGGGTTATTATGACAATTTTGCCAAAACTTCACACATATTTATGGCCTGTATTTTGTGTAGCAAGTGTTAGCTTCCAAAGACTAATAAAAGCCAGTAATTTTAGAGGTAAAGGATCAGTAAAAATAAAATTTGAAGTGTGCTATTTTGAATTAACCAATATCTATAAGGGCTTTGCTCTAGTAGAAAGAATACTGGATCGGAGCTAAGAGAGTTTGTTTTTAGTCCCAACGTATTGTACTCAGGAGCTCTGGTAGCATGGTGCCTAAGGCACTTGACTGCTAACCAGAAGGCTGGCGGTTCAAACCCACCAGCCACTCCTTGGAAGGAAGATTGGGCAATCTACTTCCATAGTGATACTGCCTCAGAAACCCAAGGAGGGGTCGCTAAGAGTTGGGGCCGACTCGACGGCACATAACAACAACTACAACGTATTGTACTCAGCTGAGTGTTCCTGACCAATAGAAATAAAAACTGGGCCTCAATTTTCCCATCTGTCAAACCTATTCATTAGTTGAACAAATATTTATTGAGTACTTACAATGAGGACTTTAGACTGCTACTAAGTGCTAAATGCTCAAGTACTGATCATGTGATATATATTAGTTAATAGAGTTTGAAGTTGCATTTATTTGCACTTGTTGTTGTTGTTGTTGTTGTTATGTGCCGTCGAGTCAAACCCGACTCATAGCGACCCCTCCTTGGGTTTCCGAGGCAGTATCACTACGGAAGTAGGATTGCCCAACCTTCCTTCCGAGGAGTGGCTGGTGGGTTTGAACCGCCAGCCGTCTGGTTAGCAGGCAAGTGTCTTAGCCACTATGCTACCAGAGCTCCTTATTTGCACTTAGGAAATGATTTTGGCATATAGAGTAGAGAGGCTAGTTCTTGCTATGTGCTTCTTGATGTGGTAGGAGGCAGCCTCCTCCTGCTTCCTGTTGCTTTGCTGAATCTAAGACTATGTTTGGAAGCCCTAAAGAATCAGCAGGCTGGTTCTTGTATCAACTTTCTCTGTTGGGTGATGGCCAACGAAGGTGTCCAGTTGCACATGAGTAAACCGTGTCTAGTGAGCTGAGGCTGTTATAACTTGGGTGGGCTCAACTGTCAGGGATACTGGCACTGGGCAGGAGGAAATGTTCGAGAAACCTGGGACCAGATGGGGCCAGGGCTAAAGAAATTTCTTAGCTAAAGGGCTCACTCCAGAGCCAATGGATCAATCTGCAGTGTCAGAAAGGTTGGCCACGTCATGGCTCTGGAGGATAAGCACATTTGGAATGGTATCCCTGCCAGCAACCAGGAATACAGGGAACAAGCTACAACCTCCAGCAGAGGGACAAGGGCAAGGACTCAGGAAGGTGTTGGGATTTCTGCCAAATGGGTCTAGGCAAAGCTCCAGACCCAGCAGAGGACTGGAATACTAAGCAGGAAATGGAGGCTGCAGGCTGGTGCGTAGGGCTCAGCAGACACCGGGCCTACAGCAGCAAGATTAATTCCAGACTCCTCACACTAGTGTGAATTCCTGCCCTGGCCAGGGCTGATTGACTCAGAGCCTGGGTAGGGTTCTGTCTGTAATTGGCCAGGACTGGGAAGGCGGGATGGAGAGGGAGGCATCAGTGGAGGGATTCTGGTTAATATCTTCAGTTCCAATATTGCCACTTCCACCCCATTCCCTACTTAGGGCATTACATTATGCTTGTAGGGAATTACTGCTTTGGCTCTTGAGGGTTTTGTTAAGCCCCAAGAGTAATTTTGTGAAGTGTAAATACCTCTGAGATATGTAACATCTTAAGCTTGGCTTCCCTTCTTCTGTTTTCAAGTGTCTTGTGAATGTCCTCCAGCCAGAGGCTGCTAGCAGCACCCCAGTAGTTGAACAAGTTGGGTTTATTACTCATCACAACAAGGGAGAAAGCTCAACATGAGGTTACCTGGGGCATCTCAGGGAGAAGGTGGTAGAAGGGGCTTATAAGGTTTGGACTTTGGTTGGGTGATTTTGGGGAGGGTAATGGGAAGTAGGGGTCTTTTCTAGAGTGAGTGCTGTCAGAAAGCTGGAACAACTCTTTGATCAAGTACCTCAGTAAATATTATCTGTAGGGAGGGGATACGAGAGTGAGGCTGAAGCTGTAATTGATAAAGAAGCTAAGAGAGAGGAGGACGTTTGATATTTTGTGAGTTTCACAGTGACCATAATTTTGTCTGTCCTTAGATAAAATGGCTCAGTTTCGTCTCATTTTATTGTGATCTCAGTGACCTTGTCTAGTGGTGGTCTGTGAGATCATCAATGTCCGTCAGGAGATAGCGTAGCTCACTGAGTGCCAGGCCAGCAACTAACAATACCCAGGCCTACCTGTAAGGGCCAGGCCAGGTCCCAGATGCCATGGGCTGCTTTTCCCTTCCTCAGTGTACTCTGACCCATGTATTCCTACTCGTTTAGAAGAAATCAGGTTCAGTGTATTTCTTTCGATGGTCAACGTTTTGAGACCACAGGGAGACTTATGTTCTCATGCTAATAATTTGCTGTCAGTTCTCATATTTCACTTTGTGGTCAGGAAATGCAGGAAATCCCATAGTGCTTCATCAACCTTACTGAGACATTTTTATATTTTACAAAGGAAGAAATGGTGGCATGGAAAGCTAAGAAAGTTATCACAGATCATGCAAAAGGTGAATCAGGCAGAACCAGGAACAGCACATCACAACCTAGTGATTGGTTACCAGAGTTACACGTAGTAGCTGCTAGTAACACACCAAGGTGGCTTTGTTGGAGAGCAAGGTGGGTCCTCACTACCCATCTGTTACATATGGTACTGTGGTGGCTTGTGGGTTTCTGTGATACTGGAAGCTATGCTAACAGAGTCACCCGTGGTGGACAGGTTTCAGCAGAGGTTACAGACTAAAACAGACTATGAAGGGAGGCCTGGTGACCTACTTCTCAAAATTAGCTAATGAAAATGCTATGGATCACAGAATATGTCAGACACTTTGACTCCTTTACTTTGGACTTATCATGAGGAGGGACTGATTGCTGGGCAAGGACACTATGTCTGGTAAAATAGAGGCCACGTAAATATGGTAAACCCTCAATGAGATGGATTGACACAGTAGTCTTAACCATGGACTCAAATGTGCCATCAGTCGTGAAGATGGCAGAGGACGGAGCAGTGTTTCATTTTGTTTTACACAGGATCGCCATGAATTGGAGTCAATTTGATGGCAACTAACAAGAACAACAACAATATGGTGGGTCCAGTTGATGATGACGATACTCTTCAGGCCATAGACATACCTAACTTTTCATTGATATTGCCCTATTCATTCTTTAACAAAATACAACACATTATATCATTATCTACAAACATTTTCTTGAGCCAAATTATAGTTCTGCAAGTTTTATCTTTCTGGGCAATGAGCCTCTTGAATTTGTTGCACATTCTGTTAAATAGTGTATCTTCATTCAATTCTTTCTCATTTTTTGTTTTCTTCACTAGATTGTGCGCTACTTAAAGGCAAAAGCAATATCCTCATTAGCTACTAAAGTTGAAAACTGAATAAATGACTTATAAATAATAATGCTTACTTATTTTCCACAGAACTATATCATCTGATACCAAGGAATTATGCAGAATTGTATCACTACCCTAATTTAAACTGCAACTGCTAAATTTTTTCCTTCTTAAACCAAAAACCCTTTCTTGATTGAGAACAGATATCAATAAAAGACTTAGACAGGAATGTTCATAGCATCTTTATTCATTAATACCAAACCTGGAAATACCAAATGGCCATCAACAGATGAATGGATGAGAACCCTGTGGTGAATCTATACAGTGAATCAGATTCAGCCATAGAAAGGAAGTAAGTACAGATTCAGGTGTTATCATGGATCGTTCTCCAAAGTATTATGTTGAGCAAAATAAGCCAGACACAAAAGATTATATACTATAGAGTGTTGTTTATGTGAACTCTAAGAAAGACAAATCTGTAATTACAGAAAGTAGACCAGTGGTTGCCTGGACCTGGGGGTGAGAAGCTGACTAACTGATGGGTGCAAAGAAATTTATGAAGTGATGGAAGTGTACTACCTCTTGATTGTGGCAGGGCTTACACAAGCATATAAATTAGTCCAAATTCATTGAACTTGTTGTTATGTGCCATCGAGTCATCTCTGACTCATAGCGACCCTACGTGCAACAGAATGAAACACTGCCTGGTCCTGTGCCAGCCTCACAATCCCTGCTATATCTGAGCCCATCGTTGCAGTCACTGTATCAATCCATCTCATTGAGGGCCTTTCCCTTTTCTGTTGACCCTCCACTTTACCAAGCATGAAATCCTTCTCCAGGGAATGGTCTCTTCTGACAACAGGACCAGAGTAGGTGAGACGAAGTCTGGACATTCTCACTTCCAAGGAGCATTCCGGCTGCATTTCTTCCAGGGCTGATTCGTTGGCTCTTTTAGCAGTCCATGGTACTGTCAGTATTCTTTGCCAAAACCACAACTCAAAAGCATCAAGTCTTCTTTGGTCTTCCTTATTCATTGTCCAAATCATTGAACTGTATACCTAAAATGAGTGGATTTTATTAATTAGATTAAAAAAACAAAACCCTCCTGACTTCACATCCTTCTTCAGCTTCTGTTGCTTTTCCTCATTTCCTGCTTAGAGCAATACTTCCAAAAGAGTTGTTTGTGCTCCTAGTTTCAGTTCTTCTCCATTCACTCCTTTAGAGTTTCTGCCACTTAGGTTTTTGAAAAGACTCTTGTCAAGGTCATCCATGATGCTAGTGTTGCAAGTCCTCATCTCATGAGACTTCTCAGAAGTGTGTAAGGGAGCCGACAGCCCCTCCTTCTGGACACAATTTCATCAGCCCTCATTACGTTCACTGGCAACTCTTCCTCAGTCTCTTCCTCTAGTTCTTCATCATCACTTAGACTGCTTATGTTTGGAAGACCACCCCTGGGTGATCTCATCCAGTTTCAGGATTTCAAATGCTGTCTCTCTGGTGAGTCTTAGAGTTCATTTCAGTGTAGACCTCTCTCTTGCATTCCAGATTCATGTAGCCAGCTACTTACTCACCATCTTACTTGGATGTTGTGATGGTTAATTTTATGTGTCATCTTGGCTAGACATGGTACCCAGTTGTTTGGTCCAACTCCAGTCTAGATGTTGCAGTGAAGGTAATCTGTAGATATGACTCACATTCAAAATCAGTTGACTTTAAGAGATTCCCCTTGATAATATGAGTGGATTGCATCCATTCAGTTGGAGGCCTACACAACAACAACAACAACAAAGAGATTTCCTGGAGACAAAGACATTCTGCCACAAGACTATAACACAGAAATCCTGCCAGACATTTCAGCCTGTCCACCCAACAGATTTTGGACTTGCCAGAACCCATGATCATGTGAGCCAGTTCCTTAAAATCAATCTCGTTCTCTCAAAATATATTGATATATATTATATAGAGATACCAGTATGTGCAGTGAGAGGTGAGATAAGTGTGGATGTCTATATGTGGTTATCTCTATCGTGTCCTATTACTGCTGTTTCTCAGGAGAACCCTGCCTGATACAGACATCTAATTTACCCTTAACACATCCAAATTGAACTGATTTAGAAGATGCTTCCTCAGTGCCCAGACCCTCATGTGCCTGCTTCTTCCACTGTCTTTGTCCTTTCAGGAAAGGGCACTTCTGTTCTTCCTGTTCCTTGAGCTCAAACCTTGGAGTCATCTTTGACTTTTTTCTTTCACATCCCACATCCATGCTGTGGAGAAATTCTCTTGGATCTACCTTCAAAAATATATCTAGGATCTAATAACATCTACCAGCTTTATTCTAATCCAGACCATAGTTATGCTAGGATTATTTCAATGGCCTCCTAATTGATGCTCTTTATGAGTAAGCAGTGGGATTTATGTTCCTTTGTAGTCTAATCTAGCATAATCCTTTTAAAATACAAGTCAGATCACGCACTCTACTGAAAAGGTATGCGCTAAGCTCCAGTGCTTTTAGCCAACATCCTTACAATGATCTTCAAGGTCTAACATGACCTAGCCTCCTGTTACCTCCCCTTTGCTCACTCTGTCCTGACCACCTTGCTATTCCTGGCACATACTGGGCATCTTGTACCTCAGAGTCTTTGCATTTGCTGTTCCCTCAGCCTGGAATGCCCCTTCCCTGATATCAACATGGCTCACTCCTCACTTCCTTCAGGATTTTGCTCAAAGGTCACCTTCTTAGGAAAGATCTCTGACAGTCCCCTTTAAAAACAACAGTCCTTTTCATGCTCTTCTCTGCTAGAATTCCCTATTTTCTCTCCTTATTTTTGCCCCCTCCCATAGAATTTATCACTCTCTGACGTATATTTTACTTATGTGTTTGTTGTATACTTCCCTCCAATTAAATGTAAGCTCTGGAAAGTAGATTTTGTGTGTGTGTGTGTGTGTGTGTGTGTTTGTGTGTATCCATTTCTTTACTGTTTTATCCACAGAACTTAGATGACACTGCATGGCTTATAGGAGATTCAACAGGTATATTGTTAGTTAATGACTGGAAGGAAATTGAGGTAAGGGAAGGTTAAAATACAAGTAAATTGATAAACCATGCCTAAGAATGAGATAGACTTGTTTTTAGAAAAATCACTACCCTGGATTTGGACCTGACCCTTACACTAAAATTCATTTCTGAGACACTCAGGTATGTATAATATACTTCCCCACACTGTCAGGGTGGCTCTAGATGTTGGGTCCATTTCTAAGTTGATTGACTTCAGCAAAGTGTTCTGAACATTTCTCAAATACAATCACTGAATAGTTGGTGAATTTTCTAGTGCCAAGCAATTTGTGATCCCTGATAAACACAGACTAGCTATTTTCCACCAGTCTTTGAAATAACTGTATTTTTAAGTGTTCCTGTGTTATTTCTTTGTGAAAAAGATGAAAGGGTGCTGTATGATGGAAAGATTGGTGGGGAGTTTCAGGATTCATTCTCCAAATAGGCACGCTTGGTCTTGAAGCAAAAGGATTCCCAGCCCTGGTGTCCTTGGGCAGGGGGTGTTGTCTCTTGTTTGGAGGTTGTGAGTCTGGATCAAACTCTTGTGGGTATGTTCTTGAACTAAACTTGAGGGTAGAAAACATTTTTAAGATCTGCAGTACCTTAAATGAACTACAAATATGGTTTCAGAGCAGGTGGTTTAAGTATGCACACAAAGCAATAGTGTTGACATCTTCTGGTGACTGAAGATAATAATTTTTTAGTGACTCCAGGCTTACTCAGGTGTGCTGTTTGTTCAACACTGTGTTGTAACATGCCACCTAGGTCTCTAGACTATGCAGGTTTCTCAGTAATTATCTTAGTGAAAACCAGATTGCTTATTGTTTGGATGCAGCTACCTGAGAGTGTGCTGAGTAACTTGCAAACAACTGGTAATGACCAACAGTATTTACCTGATGAAGGTACCTGCATTTTTTTCAAGTCAGTTGTACTGCCAGAGTGGACAAGTTCAGGGAAATTACCTTCACTCCATACTGTAGCAGACCTTCATGCATCCACACCACCCTGGCCGAGGAAATACCAAGGTGCTCATTTTATTTGATAGACTGAGGCTCTAAGGTCACACTTGAGGCTTCAGCCAAAAAGAACATATAATCCGACATTTGTTCTAGAAGTTTCCCTGCCCAGGAACTTGTCAAATGTTATTGACATATTGACATCATAAAATATGATATTCTAGAAATTAGATATGTTTTAAAAATGTGAACACATACAGGATATACATTTTTTTCATCGATGTAAGAACACATCTTAGAAATGTTAGTTTGCTCTTTTGGTGAAAAGTGGTTAAAAGTTAGGAGTCAGACTGCTGGACTGAAGTCTGCTTCAATGCCCTACTTGTTACTTAATCTGTCTAGATTTATTTTCCTCTTCTTGAAATGGTTATAAAAGTAGTAATTCCTCATAGTTGGTGCTAATGATTACATGAGGATGAAGACATGCAGAAACTGAACTCACTGTGTCTGACAAGGAACCACTCATGACCGTATTTTTGCAAAAACAATGTGCATGTTACATGGTTTTTGCAAACTGTGCAGCCTCCTTGTGTGTTAGTTTCCTATGTATGCTATATGCATATGCAGATATGTGAAAAATACAGTAGTTATGAACACTAGTCAGCATTATTGGGAATGTATGGTCAGCCAAGGTCTTTGGGTTGTACAAACGGTATCCACTCATCTACTAACTTAAAAGTTGAGTCTATGGGAGTGTTATCCATGCGACTTCAGATCACTTCTATTGTTTCAAGGGAGGTTGCATGAGTTATACTGGTGTTTTTATATTTATTTATCAGTTTCTCTTACCTGAATTTTTTGGAGAGAGATGCAATGGGAAAAGATCTAGCACAGTGGTTCTCAACCAGGTAGATTTGGGCCACAGGAGATATTTGACAATGTCTGATGACATTTTTGTTGTCACAGCTGGGGGTATGTGGGCTACTGTCATCTAGTGGACAGGGGCCAGGGTGCTACTAAACATTGGGTAATACAAAGAAGAATTCCTCTTTCCCCCATCAAAGAATTATCCAGTCCAAAATGTCATTAGTGCCAGGGTTGAGAAACCTGACTTATTTATATGTAATTTCTCTCATTCTCATTCCCTTGGGTTAGATTATATGGCATGGCCAAAGAAAGCTAAGTCTTTGATGATATAACTTGTTAATTTTCTTCCTTCATTCTTTCTTTACTATGTCATCCCACTGTAAGCCTGTTTTCTGAGGCTGTAGTAGAACCAGAGCTACTGGTAAACCCTGCTTCCCACTCAGCTGACACACTCTGTTTGTTTTTAACTTAATGCAAGTCAAGTTGACCATAATGATTGGTCTTAGTAAGTTGCAAAATAAAAGGGTTGATTGAAACTTTCAATTAGAACTAACTTAACTGCCCACAAGTCAGAGGTTTCACTTTTTCCTGGGTGTAAGGTGCTGTTTCAGGAGTCCATCTCATCCCTCATTTATTTATTTGTTATTTATATTATAGCAAATATTTATGTAACAAACACTTGTCATTTCCACATTCTTCACATTTGAGTGACATGAATTATGCCCATCATGCTAGTAGGCCATTACCATTAGCTATTTTCAAATTTTTTTGTCATCAGAAGCTCAATGTCTCTATGTAATGAGTCCCCCTTTTCCCCTCCATCCTGCCTGATACTGGTAACCACTGATAAAATTTATTAGTCTCTATGTTTATGTTTGTGTCTAGTCTTTACATTTTTTAATGCTTTTTCTAAAATTGCATTTCATCAGATTTAATCAGTCATCAATTCTAAGACACACTTCTTTCTCTTAGTGTATTCCACTAAGAAAGAGAAAAAATTATTGCTAGTTTTAATTTTGCTGAAATTAATTCAAAAGCATGTACAGCAGTATATTGACAGGGAACTGTCAGAAATTCAAGCTGGATTCAGAAGAGGGCATAGGACAAATTATATCATTGCAGATGGCAGATGGAGCTTGACTGAAACCAAAGAATACCAGAAAGATGTTTACCTGTGTTTCTTTTTGACTATGCAGAGACATTTGACACTTAACTGTGCTCATGAGGAACCTGAACATAGACAAAAGGCAGTTGTTTGAACAGAGCAAGTGGATACTGAATGCTTAAAAATCAGGAAATGTGTGTTTCATGGTTATATCCTTACACCATGCTTATTCAATCTGTATGCTGAGCAAATAATCCAAGAAGTGTGACCATATGAAGAAGAATGTGTATCAGGATTGGAGGAAGACTTGTTCACAACCTGAGATATGCAGAAGACACAATTTTGCTTGCTGAAAGTGAAGAAGACTTGAAGTCACTAAGCAATGATTTCATTTTACTTAGATCTACAGTCAATGGCCATGGAAGCATCAATCAAGAAACTAGACATTGTATTGCACTGGGCAAATCTGCTGCAAAAGATCTCTTTAAAGTGTTGAAAAGCAAAGATGTCACTTTGAAGACTAAGGTGCACCTGACCCAAGCCAGGGTATTTTCAGTAGGCTCAGATGCATATTTCTATGCTATTCATAAGGATTCCCCAGGCCAATTCTTTGAGAAGTGGATGGCCTCTTCCTTCTTCCTATACTGTTTCAGTCTGTAAGCTGTGTTGAAACCTATGCACCATGTGCAACCGTGCTGGCATTTGAAACACCGGTGGTACAGCCTTAAGCCTACAGCAACATGCAAGCCACTGCAGTATGACAAACTGACAGACGAGTTTGTCTCCCTTAGCTGTTCAAAAACTCTCCGCCCTCCCCTTATCTGGATCCTGCCGCTGCTGCTCAATCAGTCATAGCGTGGCTTTTCTTTCCCCTCCTTACTTGACTATTGGGTATGGGGCCTATGTCCTTTCCCTTACCTGGATCTCTGCTGCTGCTCTATCAGGAGATCACACTTTGAGGAGAAACAGTTGCAAACATCCATTAATAATTGGAACAATGGAATGTACAAAGTATGAATCTAGGAAAATTGGAAGTAGTCAAAAATTAAACGGAATGCATAAAGATCTATATCCTAGGCATTAGTGAGCTGAAATGGACCAGTTTTGGCCATTTTGAATCAGACAAATTGATCTACTATGCTGGGAATGACAATTTGAAGAGGAATGGCATGACTTTCATCGTCACAAAGGATGTTTCAAGATCCGTCCTGATGTACAATGCTGTCAGTGATAAGATAATATACATATGCCTACAAGGAATACCAGTTAATACTACTGTTATTCAAATTTATGCACCAACTACCAAAGCCAAAGATGAAGAAATTGAAGATTTTTGTTAACTTCTGCAGTCTGAAATTGACCAAACATGCAATCAAGATGTGTTAATTAACACTGGTGACTGGAATGCAAAAGTTGGAAACAAAGAAGAATCCCTAGTAGTTGGAAAATTTGGCCTCAGTGACAGAAATAACACTGGAGATTGCATGATAGAATTTTGCAAGGCCAATGACTTATTCATTGCCAATACCTTTTTTCAACAACACAAATGGCAGCTATGCACGTGGACTTCACCAGATGGAGTACACAGGAATGAGATTGACTACATCTGTGGAAAGAGGCGATGGGAAAACTCAATATCTTTAGCCAAAACCAGGCCAGGAGCTGATTGTGGAACATACCATCAACTGCTTATATGCAAGTTCAACTTGAAGTGGAAGACAATTAAAATAAGTCCACGAGAGGCAAAATATGACCTTGAATATATCCCTTCTGAATTTAGAGACCATCTAAAGAATAGATTTGATGCATTGAACACTAGTGACTGAAAACCATAAGAATTGTGGGATGACATCAAGAACATCATCCAAGAAGAAAGCAAGAGGTTATTAGAAAGATGAGAAAAGAAGAAAAGACCAAAATGGATGTCAGAAGAGACTGAAACTTGCCCTTGAGTGAAGAGTGGCTAAACCAAATAGAAGAAATGACAAGATAAAAGAGCTGAATGGAAGATTTCAAAGAGCAACTTGAGCAGACAAAGCCAATTACTGTAATGAAGTGTGCAAAGACATAGAGTTAGAAAACCAAAAGGGAAGAACACATTTGGCATTTCACAAGCTAAAAGAACTAAAGAAAAAATATAAGCCTTGAGTTACAATATTGAAAGATTCTATGGGTAAAATATTGAATGATTAAGGAAGCATCAAAAGAAGATGGAAGGAATACACAGAGTCACTGTACCAAAAAGAACTAGTCAATGTTCATCCATTTCAGGAGGTGGCATATGTTCAAGAACCAGTGGTATTGAAGGAAGAAGTCTAAGCTACACTGAAGGAATTGGTGAAGAACAAGTCTCCAGGAATTGATGAAATACCCATTGAGATGTTTCCACAAATGGATGCCCCACTGGAGCATTCACTCAGTTATGCCAAGAGATTTGGAAGACAGCTACCTGGCCAACTGACTGGAAGAGATCCATATTTGTACCCATTCCAAAGAAAGGCTCCACCTGATTTACTTTTTCCTTTGCAGCTGTTGCAAAAATTACAGTGAAGAGCCAGAAATGTCAGGATAGATAACATAATGACTGAAAACAAGGTTCAAATCCAATAGTAGGTAGCTGGCTAGCCATAGAAAGGAAGCCTGAGTTGTTTGTGACTGAGCCTTGCATAAAACCTAGCAATCTGAGGACAATTATTGTGAAACAAGTCTATAATGCATCAGTAAGAGGCTCATCAGCCCTACATCATAGGCAGTTTACACAGAGTAAGAGTTTTGTTTGGATGACCTACTTTCAGATTAATCAGGGGAATATTAATTTTCAAAAATTAGGATTTGAATGAAAACTTATCTCTTTGCAGCTATTTTTATGCTTAATAATTCCTTTCTTCAAGTTGTCTCCTTAAAGTAAACAGAAATATTTTTCATTATAAATTCAAGTAAAATTGTAAGGTGATGAGTATAATTTATACTCAAGATGGCTGATCAAACTTTCTATCTCATGTACAGCTCCACTGTCCTTTCCTGAGAAAATAATCCAAGAGATTTGCTTCTGTGTACAGAGAAATCCTAAAATACAGACAATGAATCATTCTCATACATTTGCATCTAAAGAGGAAAAACATCTTATTTAAAAAATATATAATGTAAATAAACGTTTGTAGCTGCTTAGCTTAAAATGTGGAACCAGAAGATAAAAACAATTCATATGGGAGGTTTAATGGAATGACTGAAAAATAAGCTTGTACGAATTGATTCCTGACATAGCTAGGGATGTAGAGCATCAAGACTGGTGAATTTCTGAATCAAAATGAGAACTTCAAAGTTTATTTTAAACAGTTTCCTTTTCACAGGGCAAAATTAAACCCTCTTGTGGCAAATGTAGTTATTAACAGAATGGATATTCTACAAAGAATTGTACAAGGTGTTTTTTTTTTTTTTTAATAGAGTTAGATTTTTCTCTTACACCAAATTTCAGAGCATGTTTGCTTTTTATTTTTATTTTTTTAAAATAAATCAATATAGGTGCAAAAGAAAAGGATGATGTAAAGTGCCTAGACATTTGTGTCAGGAAACTTGTTGGCAAATTTTTTTGTGTTTTCAATATTAACATGAAACAAGGATAGGATTATTGTTGATAAACCCAGGATCAATTGGAGAGTCAAATGTGGTAATGTATGTAGAAGAATTTTGAAACTGTAAAGTTCCACAAATGCAGTGTATTATTCAAAGACCAAAAGATGTGACTAGTTATAAACACCCTTAAAATATTCCAAGATATTGACTCGAAACATAGAATATTTTAATACACTGTTATCAACTTTTTGATGGTCCAGGTCCAGGGCTTAATAATGTTGAAGTATTTCCCTTCTATTCCTATTTTGCTGAAAGTTTTTTTTATCAGGAAAGTGTGTTACATTTTATCAAATGCCTTTGATCTTGTGATTCTTTTCCTTTGTTTTCTTATATAGTGAATTATGCTGTTTGACTTTCTAATGTTGAAACACTTTCATATTCCTGATACGATTTCACTTGATTGTGATGTATTATTATTTTTTTTTTTTTTTGATATGCTGTTGTATTCTATTGGCTAGATTTTGATGAAAATCTTTATGTCTATATCCATGAGGCATATTGGTCTGTAATTTTTTTCTTATATGATATCTCTGCCTGACTTTGATATCAGGATTATGCTGGCTTCATAGAGTGAATTAGGGAACATTCCATATTTTTCTTTGTTCTGGGATAGTTTGAGTAAAATTGGTGTCAACTCTTCTCTGAATATTTGATAGAATTCTCCGCTGACAACACCTGGGCTGGAGTTTTTGTTGTTGTTGTTGTTAAGAGTGTTTTTTAAATGACATCTTCAATTTTTTTGGGGGGGAGGTCTATTTAGATTTTCTATCTCTGTTTGTGTTAGTCTAGGTAGATATCTTCTATTATTTTAACCTTTAAATTTTTTTTAAATGTTACCCATTTTGTTCCAATTTTTTATTGGTTTTGATATTAAAACTCACTGCTGTCGAGTCAGATCCAACTTATAGTGACCCCTCCTTGGATTTCTGAGTTGGTATCACTATGGAAGTAGATTGCCCAATCTTCTTTCTGAATTAATGATACAGTTTGACAGTTTTTGCATTTTTCCAGTCAGTTGGCCAGGTAGCTGTCTTCCCAGTTTCTTGGCATAAATGGGTGAATGCCTCCAGGGCTGTATTCATTTGTTGAAACATCTCAGTGAATATTTTGCCAATACCTGGAGTTGTTTTGCACCCATGCCTTCAGTGCAGCTTGGACTTCTGCCTTCAAAACCATTGGTTCTTGATCATATGCTAGCTCCTGAAATGGTTGAATGTTGACCAGTTCTTCTTAGAACAGTGTGTCTGTGTATTCCTTCCATCTTCTTTTGATACTTCCTGCAACATTCAATATTCTGCCCACAGGATCCTTCAACATTGCAACTTGGGGCTTGAATTTTCTCTTTGGTTCTTTCAACTTGAGAAATGCTGAACATGTTCTTCACTTTGATTTTCTAACTTCAGGTCTTTGCACATTTCATTATAATACTGTACTTTGTCTTCTAAAGCTGCCCTTTGAAACCTTCTGTTCAGCTCTTTTATTTCATCAATTCTTCCATTCACTTTAGCTACTGTCTGTGCAAGAGCAAGTTTCAGAGTCTCTTCTGACCTCCATTTTGGTCTTTTCTTCCTTCCCTGTCTTTATAATGACCTTTTAGTTTCTTCATGGATGTTGTCCTTGATGTCATCCCACAGCTCATTTGGCCTTTGATCATTGGTGCTCAATGTGTAAAATTTATTCTTAAGATGGTTTCTAAATCACGTGGGATACACTTAAGTTTGTATTTTGGCTCTTGTGGACTTGTTTTAATTTTCTTCAGTTTCAACTTGAACTTGCATATGAGCAACTAATGGTCTGTTCCACAGTTGGCCGCTGGCTTTGTTCTGATTGATGATATTGAGCTTCTCCCTCATTTCTTGCCACAGATGTGGTTGATTTTGTTCCTGCATATTCTATCTTGTGAGGCCCATGTGTATAGTCACCGTTTATGTTGTTGAAAAAAGATATTTGCAATGAATAAGTCATTGGTCTTGCAAAATCATACCATGTGATCTCTGGCATCATTTTTATCACTGAGGTCATGTTTTCCAACTAACCTAACACCTAACAACAACAACATAATCATACAAATTATGAAGAGTTCTGGTGGCATTGTGGTCAAGTGTCCAGCTGCTAACTGAAAGGTTGATGGTTCAAGCCCACCAGTCATTCTATGAGAGAAAGATGTGGCAGTCTGCTTCTGTGAAGATTAAAGCCTTGGAAACCCTATGGGGGCAGTTCTACTCTGCCTTGTAGACTTGGAATCGACTCAACAACAATGAGTATTTTTTTTTAAATACTTCCCTATAATTTAGTAATGTCTTACTGTCAGTGCTAAGGGCTTGGGGCCATCTTTCTACTACTGTGGAGATATTTTTTGGCCACTTGTCTTTTAATTAAAGGGATCTACCATCTGCTACCTTTCAAAATAAAAGGGGAGGAAGGGAGAAATTCAGTATCTGAAGCAAGTCCCTTCAGGCCCATGAGTGCCAGAGTTGTTGTGTGCTCTCAAGTAAACAGCCAAGCACTTAACCATTGCTCCACCAGGGTTCCTTGGAGGCTGGAGAGTGGACCCGAAATAAAGCTTCCACTCCACTCCCTAACCTAACTCAACTGGTTGAGGCCAGTTACTTTGGTTCATTTTTAGCTAAGTTGCTTCTGCTGGTACTGTAAGTGGCTCTGTGTGTGTGTGTGTGTGTGTGTGTGTGTGTGTGAGAGAGAGAGAGAGAGAGAGAGAGAGAGGGAATATGTGTGTGAGAAAAAGAGGGAGTGTGTGTGTGAGAGAGATTTTAAAAGAGAAAATCCAACATACTAGAAACAAAAAGTAATGAAAATATAAAAAAAAGAAGCAGAGAAATGAAGATTCCCCAAACCCCTAAGAAAGCTAGCATGACAAGTTATATTTCTGGTAGCGTAGTGCCTGAGGCACTTGACTGCTAACCAGAAGGCTGGCGGTTCAAACCCAGTAGCCACTCCTTGGAAGGAAGGTTGGGAGATCTACTTCTGTAGTGATACTGCCTCGGAAACCCAAGGAGGCGTCACTATGAGTCGGGTCCGAATTGATGGCACATAACAACAACAACAACAACAATTTGTCCAATAAAAGCCACTTGCCTTTATATACATCTCCCTCTTACATTGCCATGAAAATTTCCCCCTTGCATCTCTGCCCCTCCCTAGTGCCACTTCAATTTCCCCCCCCCCTTTTTTTTTTTTTTTTTTTTCTTTTCCTCTGTCACTTTCTTTTTTCTGGTTTTTAGTTTGCTTGTATTTGTCTGTTTTACCCCCTCAGATTTCACACAATCTGCTCAACTCTGGCCCAGGAGGAAACTCTTTGCAGCCTATATTTTTGACTCATCCTCACAGTCTCCAGTCTTTTTGGTATAATCCCAAGGGTTGCTCAGGAATTTCTCTGGAATGTTCCATCTGGGACTTCCAAAAAGTTTCTCTGTGGTTATTACCTGGGGTTTTCTTCTTCTTAAATATACTAGATCTGCTGTGTCTAAAAAATTGCTGGGTGTGTAGGTGTTTGGAGAATTGCAGGGCAGCCAGACTTCTTCATGCCCTTGCTGGCGGTGACGCCAGTGTGAAAAGAAATGCCGAAAGTCAAAAAGGAACAAAAGCAGAGTTGGAAAACAGTGAAAATCCTGACACAGCAAGCCTGAGGTGTTTGTGTAAGAGATTCTCTCTCTTCTCTAGCAGTGGCATGAGTGGGAGGAGAAGAGCTCCCACTCCCAGTTTCCCACTCAGCCCCCACCTACCACGAAAGATGGGTAACAAAGGGAAGGTAGAGTGCCAGACTCTTCTGCACCAGAAGAGAGGCAGTGTAATGGCTGGGCAGTGACTCCAGTCACCAATATTGCCAGATAGGATTTTAATTTAATTCAACTAAAATGTGTGAAGATCCTACCAACTACTGCAACCTCTGCTAGGCACTCTGTCCTAAAAGATACATAAGGTAGAGAGGAAACCACAGAATTTGGGCTCCAATGGGCTTGGGAAGTTGGAGTGAGGGTGAAGTGGAGGATGACTATCAGGCATCTGGCTTGGGCAATTAGGAGGAAGGTGGTAATGTTAGTGAACAAAGGACTAGAAGTAGAGCAGGTTTTAACAAGGTGGGGCAGGGAGGGGATGAGAAATGAGATGTTTGGTTTTGTAGGTGTTGAGTGGGGCATGCCATTAAGGCATCCAAGTGGAGATTGCAGAAAGGGATGGAAGTATAGGTCCAGGATTCAATAGGGAGAGAAACAGGATTGAAACTAGGCATCTGAGTCATTAGTGTAATTATAGGCAGTTACTAAAGTCTCTCTGATCCTTGGGTTTCTATTCTGGGAAAAGGGAATACATACCTGTCCTGCCAATCTCATGGGTTTATTGTAATCACCAAATGGGACAATTCACATAAAAGTCTTTTTAACATGCGAAGGAATGTGATCGTAAAATCTTGGAATTATTCATTGATCACTGTGTATATGATAGCCTTAGCAGTGTTGGAAGCAAAGTGAGAGATATAACCCTTCTTCCAAAGAATTTGCAATGAATTATTAGAGAAGCCTGTCT
This sequence comes from Orycteropus afer afer, assembly GCF_000298275.1. Taxonomy (NCBI): domain Eukaryota; kingdom Metazoa; phylum Chordata; class Mammalia; order Tubulidentata; family Orycteropodidae; genus Orycteropus; species Orycteropus afer. The sequence continues at coordinate 6,994,808 of NW_006921589.1, forward strand.
CTGCCTTCAACAAAATGAGGAAGGCAAATTTTCCAGGGATCTCCCTAGATTTGAGTGGAACACAGGGTTGCAGCACAGCGAAAATATCCTGGTGGGGAAACTATTATAAAACGTTTAGGGTCTGGCTTCATGAACAAAAATGTCCAGGGATGTATGACTGTTGGAAGAAGCCTTGGCGTAATTTGACTCACTTTTTTCAGGCCTTCTTCCTGGGCATTACAATTAAGTGTTCAGCTACTAACTGAGAGGTAGGTGGTTAAAATCCACCTGGAGGCCTTTTGGAAGAAAGACCTGGTGATCTACTTCCAAAAGATCACAGCCATTGTAAAACCACATGGCACATAGTTCTCCTCTGAATCACACGAGTCTCCGTGAGTCAGAATTAGCTTGATAACAACTGATCGAGTTTGATTTTTGCTTTCCATTTTGCAGGCAATTTATAGACGACTTCTCTATTTGGAAGATACCCACTTGTCTTAAGCTCTGAAACAGTGTGCCAGTACTTTCTCTGCAGAAATTAGTAGGGCCTGTTGATAAAACATACATGTTACATCCAGAACTGCCCACACAATTTTCAGGGCTCAGTGCCAAATGAAAATGTTTGCAGATGACTAAGAATTTCAGGATGGTGACAGCAGAAAACAAAACCAACTATGGGACCCTTCTAACTCAGTGCACCTATTCAACAGCTCACGTTTCGTGCTAAGGAAACCAAGCTTGGAACCTGCCACAGACACATCATCAGGATCTGTCTGGATCAGTGAGAGAACATGAAAATTTACATAGTCAATAAACATCCGCTCAATCACAGCATGTTACGTTCTGGGCCAACTCAGATGTTGTGTATGAGTTGAGAGCACAGGGAAGAGATTTCTCCAAGCCTGAGTACCAGGAAGAGGGAGGCCTCTCTTGAAGAACTGATGTGCTTTTTAATCTGACATAAATTGTGTAACTGACCTCGTTTCCCCTTTTTGGTTAGATTGCTGAGAACTGAACCTGTGCCAGATTTCAGAAACCTGCCTGGATTTTAAAAGATCAAGAACTCTAACAAGATATACAGAGCTTTATCTTGTATTTTTGGGACACTGACCTTGTTGTCCACCATTCGTCTGTAAGTTTGTCATACTGTCGTAGCTTGCATGTTGCTGTGAGGCTGGAGGCTATGCCATCAGTATTTCAAACACCAATGGGGTCACCCATGGTGGGCAGGTTTCAGTGGAGCTTCCAGACAAAGACAGACTTGGAAGAAGGAAGAACAAAGAATTGGACAGTGAAAACCTTATGAATAGCAGTGAAACACTATCTGACATATTACTGGAAAACTTTATGAATAGTCATGAAACATTGTCCGGTGTAGTGCTGGAAGATGAGCCACTCAGGTTGGAAGAGCTGCCTTCTAAAAGTAGAGTCAACTTTAAGGACATGGATGGAGTAAAGCTTTTGGGACCTCCATTTCCTGATGTGGCACCACTCAAAATGTGAAGACACAGCTGCAAACATCCATTCATAATCAGAACATGGAATGTATGAAGTATGAATCTAGAAAAACCGGAACTTGTGAAAAATGAAAGGCAACACATAAAGATCAATATCCTAGGCATTAATGAACTGAAATGGACTGGAGTTGGCCATTCTGAATCAGACAACCAGATGATCATCTATGTTAGAAATGACAAATTGAAGAGGAATGGTGGGGCATTCATCATCACAAAGAATGTTTCAAGATCTATCCTGAAGTACAATGTTGTTGTGATAGGATAATATCCATGCACCTACAAAGAAGACCAGTTAATACTACTATTACTCAAATTTACACACCAATCACCAAAGCCAAAGATGAGGAAATTGAAGATTTTTTTTATCAACTTCTCCATTCTGAAATTGACCAGACATGCAATCAAGATGTGTTGATTGTTACTGATGATTGGAATGTAAAAGTTGGGAACAAAGAATCACCAGTAGTTGGAAAATATACCCTTGGTGATAGAAATGATGTTGGAGATGGCATGATAGAATTTTCCAAGACCAACAACTTATTCATTGCAATTACCTTTTGTCAACAGCATAAATGGTGGCTATACACATCCACTCCACCAGATGGAGTACACAAGGAATCATATTGACTACATCCGTGGAAAGAGGTGATGAAGAAGCTCAATATCTTTAGCCAAAACAAGGCCAAGAGTTGATTGTGGAACAGACCATCAATTGTTCTTGTGCAAGTTTAAGTTGAAGCTGAAGACAATTACAACAAGTCCACAGGAGCCAAAAAATGACCTTGATTATATCCCACCTGAATTTCAAGACCATCCAAAGAATAGATTTGATGCATTATCACCAATGACTGAAAACCAGAAGAATTGTGAGATGGCATCAAGAACATCATCCATGAAGAAAGCAAAAGGTCATTAAAAAGACAGAAAAGGAAGAAAAGACCAAAATGGATGTCAGAAGAGACTCTGAAAGTTGCTCTTGAATGGAGAGTAGATAAAGCAAATGGAAGAAATGACAAGGTAAAAGAGCTGAACAGAAGATTTCAAAGAGCAGCTTGAGAAGACAAAATCAATTATTTTAATGAAATGTGCAAAGACCTGGAGTTAGAAAACCAAAAGAGAAGAACACACTTGGCATATCTCAAGCTGAAAGAAGAAGAAAAAATCAAATCTCAAGTTGCCATATTGAAAGATTCTATGGGCAAAATATTAAATGATGTAAGAAATATCAAAATAAGGTGGAAGGAATACACAGAGTTACAATACCAAAAAGAATTGGTTGATGTTCATCCATTTCAGGAGGTGGCATATGATCAAGAACCAGTGGCACTGAAGGAAGAAGTCAAAGCTGCACTGAAGGAATTGGTGAAAAACAAGGCTCCAGGAATTGACGGAATGCCCACTGAGATGTTTCAAAAAACGGGTGCCATGATGGGAGCACTCACTCATCTATGCCAAGAAATTAGGAAGACCTGGCCAAGTGACTGCAAGAGATGCATATTTGTACCCATTCCACAGAAAGGTGACCCAGCAGAATGTGGAAATTATCAAACAATATCACTAATATCACACACAAGTAAAATCTTGCTGAAGATAATTTTAAAATGGTTGTAGCAGTATATTGACAGGGAACTTCCAGAAATGCAAGCTGTATTCAGAAGAGTACATGGAACAAGGGATATCATTGCTAATGTCAGGTGGATCTTGGCTGAAAGCAAAGAATGCCAGAAAGATGTTTAGTTGTGTTTTATTGATTATGCAAAAGCATTAGACTGTGTGGATCATAACAAATTATGGATAACTTTCTGAAGAATGAGAATTCTGGGACACTTAATTGTGCTCATGAGTAACCTGTACATAGACCAGAAGGCTGTCATTTGGACAGAAGAAGGGGACACTGCATGGTTTAAAATCAAGAAGGGAGTGCATCAGGGTTGTATCCTTTCCCCATATTCAATCTGTATGCTGAGCAAATAACCCAGAAGCTGGATTATAAGAAGAATGTAGCATCAGGATTGGAGGAAGACTCATTTACAACCCATGATATGCAGATGACACAACCTTGCTTGCTGAAAGTAAAGATGACTTGAAGCACTTACTGATGAAGACTAAAGACTACAGTCTGCAGTATGGATTATACCTCAATGTAAAGAAAATGAAAGATTTCATATTACTTGGTTCCACTATCAGTACCAGTAGAAACTGCTGTCAAGACATCAGATGACATATAGTTCTGGGAAAATCTGCTGCAAAAGACCTTTTTAAAGTGCTGAAGAGCGAAAATGTCTCTTTGAAAACTAAGGTGCGCCGAACCCCAGCCATGGTGTTTTCAATCACCTCATATGCATATGAAAGCTGGACAATGAATAAAGAAGATGGAAGAAGAGTTGATATTTTTGAGTTGTGGTGTTGGCAAAGACTATTGAAAGTACCATCGATTGCCAGGAGAATGAACAAATCTTTCCTGGAAGAAGTGCAGCCGGAATGCTCCTTGGAAGTGAGAATGGCCAGACTTCATCTCCCCTACTTTGGTCATGTTGTCAGAAGAGACCATCCTCGGAGAAGGATATCACACTTGGTAAAGTGGAGGGTCAGTAAAAAATGGGATGGCCCTTAATAAGCTGGACTGACACGGTGGCTGCAACAATAGGCTCAGGTATAGCAAGGACTGTGAGGTTGGCACAGGACCAGGCAGTGTTTCATTCCGTTGGACACAGGGTCATTGTGAATTGGAGCCAACTCGATGGCACCTAACAACAACAGCCTTGTTGTTTGTTGCTGTCCAGTTGGTTCTGACCCAGAGTGACCCTGTGTCCAACAGAACGAAACACTGCCTGGTCCTGCACCAGCCTCACAATCCCTGCTATACCTGAGCCTATTGTTGCAGCCACTGTGTCAGTCCAGTTCATTGAGGGCTGTCCTCTTTCTGACTCTCCACTTTACTAAGTGTGATGTCCTCCCAGAACTAATCTTACCTGTATTTTACTTTCCTTTTCCCTCCTTCCTTCTGATTTTCTATTTTTATATTGATGTAGTACTAGAATCATGTGCTGACTCAAATATCTTTTTGGAATAAGGTGAGGGAATAATAAATATATAAATAAATGAATATACAAAAAAAATAGAAAATGAATGACTATCTTCTAACATGTCCTTCGAAACTGTTTCTGTTTTGTTTTGTTGCCCTTTCCTTCCCAATGTACCCATTTCACAAACCCTATAAAGAAGGGAGAAACACAAAAGACCAAACCAAATGTGTAATATGCTTGTGAGTATTTGCTAAAAGAGGAGCTCTGGGGCGTAGTGCCTAAGGCATTTGACTGCTAACCAGAAGACTGGCGGTTCAAACCTATCAGCCATTCCTTGGAAGGAAGGTTGGGTGATCTACTTCTGTAGTGATACTGCCTCAGAAACCCAAGGAGGGGTCTCTTTTAGTCGGCTCCAACTTGACAACAGTGAGTTTGGTTTTTTTTTGGTTTATTTGCTAAAGGATAACCGTAGAACATGTGACTAAATCATCCACTCACGTGTGTTTTGTTCAGGCTCTGTTGGTGATTTCCTTGCATTCTGTGTGAGAAGGCATTTGTACTCCTGTGAGAGCATTAGCTCCATGAAGGTAGATAGTATGTCCTTTCATCAACTCTCAGGCCCCCAGCACACTTTGGCCATGTGTAGAATGTGTTGAAGATGATGTGATTGAGGCTTCTGTGGGGGCTGTGGACGTCTCTCTCTCTCTTTTTAAACAATAAAGTGGATAACTTTGTCTTTAAGATAACTTTGTCCAAGGTTTGCAACTGGGGGTCTAGGGGAAGACCCAGATGAACATTTAGAATTGCTTCAGCCTCTTAATTAGTGGGCTGAAGATGGCTTTGGGTGGAGTCACTCTCAAATATAGATGCACTCCTGTGTGGTATTTTCCCATAAATTTAAATCTGTTTTTGGAATAAAGTGCTAATCCAAATTACAGTGCAGATGCATCTCACTTTGTGTAACCGATATGTTTCTGGGCATTTCCATGTAAATTGAGCCCTTGTACAGTAAATGGAATCATTTACCGTACAGCTGGGAGGCTTAGTTAGAAGGGACTCTGGAAGAAATGGATCCTCTGTAACTTAAGTCACCATATTCTAATATATATATATATATGTATTTTTCCTTATTTGGGATTTTAACTGAAAAAGTTTCTTCACAAATCTTTACTTAATGTATATTAATAAATTAGACCATATCTTATGATGTCTTCCTCAGGGGCAACATAGTCATGGACATGTCATTCTTGTAATTATATTTTAAGCCAATGATTTAATCATAGCCTTAGGAGAGATACAGGCATCATGGAAGGTTTCTCCTCATTAGCTCTTATGAATCAGGGAGGGCCAGAGTCTAATTGTTCTTCTCAGAATGCCTCGCCTGGGTGTTGCTTTGGACTGCCCCATGTTCTTTGATGAACAGCCACAAGTCACCATGGGGGTGATGTAATGAGCTGAACTTGGAGAACTAAAAAATGAATTCAAACCACATCTTGATTCACTCACTTGCCTTAAACTTATTTGATACTGAGCCCTTCTTTTGAAATCTCTTAGCCTACATTTCCTCAGCTTAAAAATGGTCTCTCTGAGACATTTTTACAATACACTTTATAAAGTGCAATGTTCAATATATATATATTAGTCATTGATGGAGGACAGTATTGTTCAATTCAAGGTTTCAACCCGTTCTTCTCACTTCAGTCATGACTGACAAAATGAGACCAGATGGACCCAAATTTTTAAAACATGTGTGAACTGGAACAATAACCAGAAACGGAAAAATTACAGGTTAATGCCCTGCTAGAAACTTAATCTCCCCCTTAGAAAACAAGTGCAGCCTGTGTGTTGTATAGCAACCAAATCTCTTTACCCACAGAATCAGAAATAGCAGTGTCTGGCTCAAAGATGGCGTCTGACTGTGCTGCTTTGAATGCGTGTCGCCTTCCACAGTTCTGGCAATAATCCAGGGCCACGCATCAGGCTCCAGAAAGGGGTCACTAGACCTCTTTGAATCTCCCATTTCAGAACTTTGACTCATAGTTTTTACCATTCAGGTTATTATTCTGCTTAACCCAGATTTAAAAAATTCTGCTCTGTCCTGATTTCACTTCCTCACCCATGACTGAACTGGTTCACACCATTTTGAAGTCCTGGTTAAATTGGCCTTTACTCTAAACACAGCTTTCTCCGCGAGGCCTGTGATTCAGGTTTTTCTAGTTGAGCTGGCTCAATCCTTCTCAAGATTTCCTGGATAATTAGCAATCTTTGGAACAGACCTTCTTACCCTTTTGGAAGGATTTACGTCAGGAAGATTTCTAGCAAAGAGAAAGTGCGCCCTCTAGTGTGGATCGTAAGAAAAAGCAGCAGCTGCTCTCTTACTACGGGACAAGCAACAAGGAAGACAGAAGAATTGATGCCTTTGAGTTGTGGTGTTAGTGGAGAATATTGAAAATACCATGGATTTCCAGAAGAATGAACAAATCTTTCCTGGAAGAAGTGCAGCGGGAATGCTCCTTGGAAGTGAGAATGGCCAGACTTTGTCTCACCTACTTTGGTCATGTTGTCAGAAGAACTGGTCCTTCGAGAGGGATACCATGGGTGGTAAAGCAGGGAATCAGAGAGAAAGGGGAAGGCCCTCAGTGAGATGGATCGACACCGTGGCTGCAAGGATGGGCTCAAGCACAGCAACAATTGTGAGGGCGGTGCAGGACCAGGCCACGCTTTGTTCTGTTGTACGTAGAGTTGCTGAGTTGGAGCCCGCTTGGCAGCACCTAACAACAGTAACAACTAAGTGGTGCAGTGTTTAAGCTCTTGGCTGCTAACCCAAAGGCCTGTGGTTTGAACCCACCAGCCGCTTTGTGGGAGAATAATGTGGTAGTCAGCTTCTGTAAAGATTACAGCTTGGGAAACCCTTAGGGCAGCTCTACTCTGTCCCACAGGGTCACGATGAGTCGGAATGCACTCTGTGGGTTTGCTTTTGCTTTACGTGGCCCAGTGGTTATAGCATGAGGCTGCTAACCCAAAGATCAGCAACATGGGAGAAAGGGGGACCTGGCGATATGTTGTGGTGAAGATTGCGGCCCAGGAAAACCCTCAGGGGCAGTTCCACTCTGCCTGTAAGATGTCTTTAAGATGTCAAACAACAACTAGATATCAACGCTGCTGCCCTTCACATTTTCTAATGTACATTTCTCTAACTTACTGAGCTACTGCAGACAAGTAAAAAATTTTCAGAATTAGTTCATTTTTATTCTTTCTGGGTGCTATTTTTATAGTCATAGTGGTCATCCAAATGCTAAGTAGAATCATGCCTTGTGTCTTAAAATTAAATAACTTCTGTCAAGATTATGAACTAAAGAGGCTGATGCTGTGAATTGTAAAAGGCCCCTGTGCTGGTAAGTAGAGAACCAGCGGAGAAATGGATGTTCTTTTATAATTTCAGATAGTGCCAGACATTTAATCACATTATTATACATTGAACGAATCCATATGATTTTGTCCCTGGAATCACTGTCTGCTTATATTGTTTTAAACTGACATGGGCTCATCTTCCTGGAGCTTTGAGCATTAGGCTGACACCTTTCGTTCATCTCTGGTACACCTTGATAAGGAAGATGCGGCAAGCATGTTTCACAAGCCACACAGTTCAATGCACACATATGCTACTACCTTTATTTTCCTATTATTACATAATTTGCATCTGGAATCCTACTTCTACCTCTCAGCACAAAACTGAACCAAGTCACTTCCAGATCTGATGGTCAGTTCACATAGGCATGCAAAAGCAAGTGCTAACTTTTCAGGGATTTTGTGACCTGGTTGTTAAACATGTTGCTGTGAAGTTCCTGTAGAGTTGGCTCTGACTCCGGTGACCTTAGGTGTAACAAAATGAAATGTTACCTAGTCCTGCCTCATCCTCACAATCACTGCCACGTCCAAGTCCATCTTTGCTGCTATTCTGTGAATCCATCTCACCAAGGGTTTTCCTTGCCCCTGCTAGTCCTCTACTTCATCAAAAAAAAAAAACAAAAAAAACAAAAACCTCTCCTCTAGCAATTGATCCCTCCTGACAATGTTCTGTTGTGATCCACAAGGTTTTCTTGGCTAATTTTTGGAAATAAATCACCAGGTCTTTCTTCCTAGTCTGTCTAGGAAGAAATACTGATGCCATAGCTTCTAGTGCCATAGCAACACACAACCATCACAGTATGACAAACTCACAGATGGTGGTCTCACCCTGGGGCAGGCAGTAAACTCCACTCAGCATCTTTTCTCACCATGGATACTTCTGGCACCATGGCATGGGCTTGATTGCTTTTCCCAGTGGCAATGATGCTCACAGTGCAGCCTGGACCTCCTTTAGAACCCTTTCCTGCTTTAGGTCCCAGTCAAAGGTTGCAGCTTTTCATATTGTCCAGTATGTGAGCTACAGCTGTAATCCTAGATGGAGAATATGCTGTCTCCAGCACCCAAAGAGGCCCATTAGACACTGTGCTTCCTTCCTTGTTATTGGGGGGCCTGGCGTGCTCAATTGCCTTGTACTTTGGAATAGATATCCCAGCATGCCCCAACCACTGAATTTCTAAATATTTTGCAAATGTGGCCAGCTATGAACTTTCAGGGTTTGTTTTCCATGCTCTGTGGCCATGTGTAGCATGAAAGCCACCACTTGCTCATCCAGCCCAATCAGCATAATTGCCATTGATGTAATGAATCAATATGCTCTTCCGAGGGAAGATGATCAGATGGTCTAAATCTTTTTGGACTATTTTCTGTAAGAGGGGAGGATAATTTACATTTAAATATATTCTGTTCTTTAAACTTTAAATATATTCTGTTCTTTATTCCCTTTGAGTGCAAAGTACTTTTTATTCTCTTTTATGATAGGTGTAGAAATGAGCACCTTCACCCAATCTATGACAACATGTCATGCCCCACAAAGATCCCACGGTTAGCATGCAGTTAGGGTTGAGCTTGCTCTGGTCTGCAGGCTTCCTCCAGGATTCTTCTGAGTTCTGCAGGAGTAAAATTGATGAACTAAAATGGAAGTATCATGGGGACATGAAGCACTTACTGATGAAGATCAAAGGATGTAGGTTTCAGTATGTATAATAACAACTCAACATAAAGAAAACAAAAATCCTCACAACTGGACCAAAAAGCAACATCATGATGAATGGAGACCATATGGAAGTTGTCAAGGATTTCATTTTACTTGGAGCCAAATCAATGCCCATGGAAGTAGCAGTCAAGAAATTGAATGACATATTGTGTTTTGTAAAGCTGCAAAAGACCTCTTTAAAGTGTTATAGAGCAAAGATGTCACTTGGAGCACTAAGATGCACTTGACCCAAGCCATTGTGTTTTCAATTGCCTCATATGCATGCCAAAACTAGACAATGAATAAGGAAGACCAAAGAAGAATTGATGCTTTAAAATTATGGTATTGACAAAGAATATTGAATATATCATGGACTGCCAGAAGAATGAACACATCTGACTTGTAAGAAGTAACTTTATCTCAAGTACTTTGGACACGCTATTGGGAGGACCAGTTCCCAAAGAACAGCATCATGCTTGGTAAAGTAGAGGGTCAGTGAAAAAGAGGAAGCCCCTCAACGAGATGGACTGGCACAATGTCTGCAACAATGTGCTCAGACATAGCGATGAATGTGAGAATGGTGCAGAACTGGGCAGTGTCTTGTTCCATTGTACATGGGGTCACGGTGAGTCAGAGCCACCACCACCACCACCAACAACAGCTTTATGGAGACCATCATCCCCACAGTCTCTAGATCTTTAAGGAGGTCACTCCCATCTGCCATCCCACAAGATTGCAATATTGCTTTTGATTTATTATCTTAGCCTAAGGGGTTCAGCTTCAGAGACTTTCAATTTGCTTTCTCTATTCACTTGTTGATCTCAGTTAAACATTTGGAGGCCGGAGGGAGAAATGGTACCCAGTGGGTCCATAGACTCAGTGTTACCCACTAACAGCCAGATTCTATTTATTACATATTCTATATGTGTGTGTAGGGAATCCTAGGAATTTTATAAATATGGTTAGTGTGTGTGTATTCATGACTGAATGAGTGAATAAATTAATCCTAGGAGTTATTTATGGGGATGCTAAGCATTTTGTAATCCCATTCTTTTTGTTACAGGCATATTGCATTACAGATTGTTCTTAATTCATACACCCTGTTAAAGAAAGGCTGGATCTTCGCATTTTAAGCCATTATTGCAATCACCTTTATAATTATCTATCTGACTAGTAAACAAGCAGTATATTTTATGGAGCAGGATATGCACAACACTATTCTACCTGAACACCAGACTTGTTTTATGTTTGCACTCCTCCTCTTGCAAGTGCAAATCAATTTTTTATATCTGTCAAATATCAGCACACATTCTGGTGATTAACAGCCCAGTGTTAATGTGATGAAAGAAATTAATTTTAGATGTGTTTGAGGGTTTAGAAGTAATTTGTGTAAAACTAAGATCCTGCTGTGATTCAACTGGTTCTTACTTGTCTGAAATATGCTGCCCTGGAAAATGGGTTATTGGCACATTTATCATCGATCACAGCTCATTATTTCCTGGGCTGACAAATGTCTCATTGCACATTTATTAGGGAACTGAGCCTTAATCATATCTGTGGTTTTAAGAGTTCCTGTCCTATTAGATTTGTGACTTTTTTTTTTTTTTTTTTACTGAAGAATGTTGAAAAGGAAGAATCTCCCAGATCTGGAACTGAAAGGATGATAATTTTAAAGAGTTTTAAAAAAGAGTTATAAGGACTCACCTACATAAAATAGATGGCTCCTATTTTATTTTTATGTTCTGATGAGCAAACTCAATTTTTTTTAATTCCATTTAGTGGTTCTAAGCACAGCTGTGTTCTGAGTTTATACAACTTTGTGCTTCTAGAAATTTCACAATACTTGCTTTCTTTTTCTTTTTCTTTTTTTTTTAGATTTACCAAATAGGGAAAATAATAATAATAGCAGTAATTCAGAAACATAAAATCAAGAGCAAACCTGCATTACTAAAGCCAAACTTGCTGCCTCTAAGTTGATTCCAACTCACAGCAATCCTATGGGGCAGAGGAGAACTGCCCCATAGGGTTTCCAAGGCTGTAATATTTACAAAAGCAGCCTGCCACATCTTTCTTCCATAGGATGGCTGGGAGGTTGGAACCACCAACCTTTCGGTTAGCAGCTGAGCGCTTTAACTACTCACCACCAGGACTCATTTACTAAAGCCAGTACTTCCAAAATGGTGCAGTTCTTAATTTTAAAATGGTGAGTCATGTTTTATTTGAACTTCTATCATGTGTCAGTCACTATTCTTGATGCCATAGTTATTACAGTGAAGGCAACAGTTCCAAGTCTGGGTCCAGGGGAGCTTACGTTCTATTAGAAGTACATGAAACAATAAACACAACAACTATTCAAATTTTAAAGTGTGTTAGAAGGTGCTAAGTGCTATTGTGGAAAGTGGAACAAGAAGGGAAGAATCAGGTGGTTGTATTTAATGGCCCTGTTACTCGTATTGAAAACCAGTTGCCCTTGAGTTGATTATGACTCATTGCACCTCATGTGTGTAGAGTAGAACGTGTTCCATAGGGTTTTCAATGGCTGATTTTTGGGAGGTAGATGACTAG
>NW_006921589.1:7012085-7013384 GCF_000298275.1 Orycteropus afer afer
GTCATGCTTGGTAGGGTGGAGGATCAACTTAAGTGGGGGAGGCCTTCAACGAGATGGATTGACACGGTGGCTGCGATGATGGGCTCAAGTATAGCAGGGATCATGGAGCTGGCACGGGATTGGGCAGTGTTTCATTCTGCTGTGCATGGGGTCGCTATGAGTCAGAAAAGACTTGACGGCATCTAATAACAACAAATCTTTATGGAAGCGGGCTGTCATATCTTTCTTTTGTGGAATGGTTGGTGGGTTTAGACTGCTGACCCTTTGGTTAACAGCCAAGTACTTAACCACTGTGCCACCGGGTCTCCCTTCAAAGGTAGGAAGGAAAACATATTTGTCCCGTCTGTGTTGTTGCAGTTCTGACAGTGGCTGTTTTTTCACACCCACAGTTTCTGTTGAGCAGTGGCTTCAGCTTACATCTGTGTTCCTGTTGCACCATTTCCTCCCTTTGTCCCTTGACTCCAAGGGGTGGCATTGGCTTCAGCCATCAGCAGCCCTTGGGGGGCTAAGCATCTTGTGTCCACACTCTGTCAGGGTCCCTTCATTAAGTTTTTTTTTCTTTCCTCCCTGTGGAACCCTTCGAGAATGCTGTCTGTTTTTTGGTGGGATCGTAGCTGATAGAGGAATGTCTCAAGAGAGTTACCTTTTAGTTACGTAGAATAGCAACTAATAAACACAAATGACCACTTTCTTGACTTCCCTTTCTCCTAAGATTCCCTCACTGGCTCACCTCACAGGACATCCAGAAGAAGTCACTGGGTAATTGCACATTAACTTAAGAAAAAACATTTGACAAAAATATGATTGTTAATACCATACAGGAAGATATAGAGACTATATATATAAATAAAAGTTACTATTTGAACTGAACAGTAAATGTCATCGAGTTATTCATTATGTTAGGAACAGATATTTGTCAAAAATAAATCTCCGAAATGTCATCCTAGTTTAAACATTTATGAGGAAGAAATTCTCAAATGTGTTCTGCTGCATTACCCCACAAAATAGTCAAGCTTACAGAGAGTCTTCAGTAACCAACAACCACCATTCTTTTATCCATTCCATGAAGTTTTATTGAATACCTTTTATATTGCCATCCACAAAGATAAATACAACATAATTACTGCCTCAAGGATTTTACAGTCTTGAGAGAGGGCTATATAAATGGATAGCTCCCATCCAATGTGATAAGGGCTTTGATTGAGGAGAATTCAGGGTACTATAACACAGAGTGGGAGCTCTGGTAGCATAGTGGCTAAGGCACTTGACTGCTAACCAGACGGCTGGCGGTTCAAACCC
>NW_006921589.1:7013920-7033618 GCF_000298275.1 Orycteropus afer afer
TCATTGTGTTTGGCAATTAGGCCATCCGTGTTGACCTTCACAAACGTAGAGTAAGTAGTGAGACGGCAAAGAGGGGATACAATGTTTGTAAACCCCTATTTTGAAGAGACTGGCTCTGAAGGTAATTAGATGAGTAATAACTAGAAGGGAATATAAGGATATCACAATGGCTACCTTAAGAAGCATTGAAGATTTCCAGAGGCAGAGCAGAAGGAGTCTCAGAAGCACCATGTTCCATTCCTAGGCCTAGCATGTGATTTCCTTCAACAGCATCTCAGAGAAGAAGATAATCTAGTTCCTGTTTGAACATTTCCAGTAAAAGGGAGTGTACCACCTTGATGAGATAGTCTTATTTTGGGGTAACTTCAAAAGTAAGAAAGTTCTTCCTAGATTATGCTGAAATATACCTTCTTCTTGTTTCCTTCCAATGGTCTTTATTTTTTCCTTGGGACATACATCTTCAGAGTGGCATCAGAACCCCTGGTCTTTTTCTCCTCCAAGTTCAACCTGCCCTTTCCCTTCTCCTGCTTTTGGGGTGATGTTAGGTGGACCCTTTGTGATGTGTAGTGGCCAGAATTGAATACAACCCTCCATGTGTGATCACTGAGGGCCAGTCCTGAGCCAGTGGTTGTGCCACCCAGCCTCCACCTCTCCCACCTCCCTTTGGATTCTGTGGGATCCAAATGGGAATTGAATCCAACTTTGTCTTTTCCTGTCTAAATACTTTGGCTTTAAAGGTTAGAAGCTTCTACAAACCAAATAAGTCAATCCTCCAAGTTTTCTTATGCTGCCCTACTTCCTCAGTTCAAGTTGGTTTCTATGCCTGGCATTGTCATTTCTATACAAAATTTATAGTTAAAGTTGACATACAATCTTTAAAAACAGTGGATCAGCAGGCTGTTTAGAGTAAGTCTATTGAGGCCTGAAAATTGAGGGCAAAGGAAAAGAAAACACTTCTTTTTTTTTGCACTCTGAGGGATCAAAAACTCAAAAATGCCTCTGCTATGCCATTGAAAATCCCCTGGTTTTGGAATTAAGAGTTCAGACCAAAGCCTCATTTGAGAACCCCAGTAAAGTGAATAGTTCTGTTAAAAGAAGAACTTTGTTCTGTATCAGGGCATTTGCCACACTCATTTATACCCAGAAGAAGTCATGCTGTTTTTAAAAATACATTAAATTTGCAAAATTGAAAAGGTATGAAGGGAATCTGAAATTTAACCTGCAAAACGATGGAGATGGTGTGCCAAAACATCAAAAACCCAAGCCTACTGCCATCCATTCAGTTCTGAGTCATGATGACCCCGTGTGTCACAGAGCAGAACAGGGCTCCACAGAGCTTGCTTGGCTATGATCTTTATGGAAGCAGATCACCAGGACTTCTGTGGAGCCTCTGGGTGAATTTGAACCACAAACATTTTGGTTAGTAGTTGAGTGCAAACCCTTTGCACCACCCAAGGACCTAATAAACTAGTTGCCATCAAGTTGATTCTGAACTACAGTGACCCCATGTGTTTCAGAGTAGAACTGCACTCCATAGAGTTTTCAAGACTGAACTTCCTTCTGAAATGCAGATACCCCGGCCTTTCTCTGAGGCTACTCTGAGTGAGTTTGAACCAACAACTTTGTGATTAGCAGCCAAGAGCTTAACTATTTCTATGGGGTGGTTATTTTGCTTTGCTTGTATCTTCTGGGTAAATTATGTTAAATGAGTAAGCAAACTGCTTGGAGAATAGATGCTGAGGAATTTGCTCTGGAGTTACTCTCTCTATATTTGCTTAAGTTTATGTATTTGTCTGTTTCAAGGGTCCCTCTTACCTCATCACTGTCAGGAAATGACAGCTTCTTAGGAAGGATGTAATAACCACACACACTAAAGGAAAAGCAGTAGAATTTTTGCTGACTGATTTTTTTTTTTCTCACTATTAATGCTTCCTTATGATGGTAATGAAAACTTTGAAATATTAACTCGATTAAATGTTTTATAGTGGAGAAGGAACTAACATTTTATGGAAGTGGAGTTTGGGGCCTGACAAAGGTTTTAGTGGGTTGGCAAAAGCAAGGGAGATGGTAAAAGAATCAATGAATGCAACACAAATCCTAAGTGCGGACTTTGGAGGATTTTTAACGGCCATCTTTTGTTCTGATTAACTCTCCTTTTCCCAGAAGTATAGAGGATGTCCTTTGTGAGGGCAGTGCAGCTAGGACAATCCGTCATCTTTAATGGTACCACTGATAATAAGAAACCCATTTTCAGACTCTCTCGTTTTAATTAGACGCTGGGTAACTATCATCATATCTCATTCTATTCTTTCCTTGAGAGCTTATATATTGTAGCTTTTGTGAAAGTTGAAACCTCATTTTATAGACAACTGTTTGAAGTACTACTAGCAAAAGCATATAACTCATTTATGTTGTTGTTGTTAGCAGTTGGTAGCTGTGAGGTGCCCTGACACATAGTGGTCCCATGTGCAACAGAAGGGCACACTGCCTGCTCCTGCTCCAGCCTCACAATCCTTGCTGTGCTGTGAGCCCATCGTCGCAGCCACTGTGTCAGTCCATCTCATTAAGGAGCTTCCCCTTTTTCGCTGACCTCCACCTCACCAAGCATGATATCCTTCTCCAGGGACTGGTCCCTTCTGACAGTATGGCCAAAGTTGGTGAGACAAAGTCTGGCCATTCTCACTTCTAAGGAGCATTCTGGCTGTACTTCTTTCAGGACAGATTTGTTCAATCTTCTAATAGTCCATGATATTTTCAGTATTCTTCATCAACACCACAATTCAAAGGCACCAACTCTTCTTTGGTGTTCCTTATTTATTCTCCAGTTTTCACATGCATATGAGGCAATTGAAAATACTGTGGCTTGGATTAGGTGCATCTTAGTCTTCAAAGTGACATCTTTGCTTCTTAAATATATAAATATACTTCTCATACATAAATATACTTTTATATATTATTAATTAAAGGAGGAATTTTTTTATGTGAGTGAGCCTGCCTACAAAAGACATCAGATGTGAATGGACCCTTGCCAGTATAAATCAAAAAAACCAAACTCACTGCTGTCGAGTTGATTCCAACTCATAGTGACTCCCATTGGGTTTCCAAGGGAGTAAATTTTTATGGAAGTAGATTGCCTAGTCTTGCTTCTGCGGAGTGGCTGGTGTGTTTGAACCACTAACCTTTGAGTTAGCAGTCAGATGCCTTTAGCACTGTGTTGCCAGAGCTCATAATTGGAAGTGTTATTTTGGTCAATGTCAGAAGTCTTCAATAGTTTGAGATAGATGAAGGCTACATAGATGAAGGCCACCTCCCCTGCAGCCAGGTGGTATGCTACAATGAAAGATGCGTCCTATTGAAGTCTTCCACTCTTGCAGGTGGGGGACATTGGTGGTTCAGTAGTAGAACTCTCCCCTTCCTTGGGGAAGACCTAGGTTCAATTCCCAGCCAATGTACCTGCACAGCCACCGTCAGTGGAGCCTGGCATGTTGCTATGATGCTGAATATGTTTTAATAGAGCTTCCAGCCTAGATGGGCTAGGAAGAAAGACCTGGCTATCTCCTTCTAAAAATCAGCCAATGAAAACCCTATGGATCACAGTGGTTTGATTTGTAACTGATCACAGATTTGACACAGTATTTTGTTGGTGGTATTTTGCTCCATTGTGTCTGGGATTCCATTGTGTGTGGGGTTGCCATGTTAGTTGACAGCAACTAACAACTCATGGATACATTTATCTGCAAGAAGCCACAAAGCGATCATTCAATCTGCTCTTGTAAAGTCATAGAGGTTTTATTCTCTGTCCTTCAGTCTCTGTCTTTCATTGTAAGACACCATCTGGTATTGAGTTCTCTGAATGAAAGGTTTGCTGGAGGCAGAGTCAGTGCTATTCCAGCAGCAGGATTCAGCTAATTAGTTGAAATTAGGAGACAGAATTTTCCATTAAGTTGTGAGACTCAGGAAAGAATGGGAGGCCAAGAACACCATTTGGGAAGGTGTCAGGTTGCTTGGTTTGCTAGATACCTATACCCAATCCACTGCTACTGAATACCACTCATTTCATCCATAAAACAGTATTTCTAATATTCCTTCTTCAAATAAGAAAACTCTGTAGTGCTGGTCAAGGATCCCTGGTGAAGCAGTGGTTAAGCCCTTGGCCACTAACTGAAAGGTCATTTGAACCTACTGGCCACTCTATGGGAGAAAGATGTAGTAGTCTGCTTCTGTAAAGGTTACTGCCTTGGAAATCCCACAGGGTACTCTGTTCTATAGGGTCACTATGAGTTGGAATTAACTCAGTGGTACCCAACAACATTATGAAAATAGCTTTGACCTCGAGGACCCTCTGTGACACTCTAACGCTTAAAAGACTTGACACTGGTTTTGGCAGGACCATGTCTGCAACAAAAGATCGCCTCCACTGTTGGTGTCACGCTGAGCTGTGCATTCTGACAGTGCAGCCTTTGTGCTCCCCTTCTCACCTGTTCTTCTTCCTGCTTCCTTTAGTGGATCTAATGACCTTATTCCCACTAATACAGTGCTTAAGGCCAAGAACTCTGAAGTCTGATAATCTTGATGCTACCATCTATTAACTATAACTTTGGGCAAATTGCCCTCTCTCTCTCTCTCTCTTTTTTTTTTTTTTTTTTGCTTCAAGGGGCCCTGGTGGTGTAATGGTTAAGCACTTGACTGCTAACTGAAAGGTAGATGGTTTGAACCCACCAGCTCCTCCTCAAGAGGTAGATGCAGCAGTCTGCTTCCATAAAGATTTACAGCCTTAGAAACCCTATGGGGCAATTCTACTGTGTGCTGTAGGATCACTGAGTCAGAATTGAGTGGACAGCAAACAACCACATAGCCTTCATCTAGATGAAGATAGTTCAAGTGTTTGTTGTTCAAATACTAAGTTACCATCATGGGTTATTCATGATTAAAGATCCTTCAAATAGTAAACAACCATCCCTAGAATGTGGATTCAAACATGTCTCTGTACATCTATATTCATGCACACTATATGTATATGTGTGTATAATGATAATAAGCGTCATGAGGTGTTTAATAACCATGAAACTTCTATTTTCATTGTTTTCCCTTCCTTCTTTCTTCCCTTTTAATTGCTTGCTCTCTCCATTCATTCATTCAACAAATGTTCATGGAGTGGCTACTTCAGAGAGTTAGATGAACTGGGTTGGAAACCAAGCATTACTACTTTACTGGTGTTAGGGTGACTTACTGTGCTAGTTTGCCCAGAATACAGAGTTTCTCAGCATCTGGAACTTAGTACTAAAGTAAGGACAGTCCCAGGGAAACTGGGATGGTTAGTTACCCAAGTTGTAAGCCTGTTGTTGTTGTTGTTGTAATGTGCTGTCGAGTCGGCCCGGACTCATAGCGACCCTTCCTTGGGTTTCTGAGGCGGTATCACTACAGAAGTAGATTGCCCAACCTTCCTTCTAAGGAGTGGCTGGTGGGTTTGAACCGCCAGCCTTCTGGTTAGCAGTCAAGTGCCTTAGGCACTAGGCTACCAGAGCTCCCAGTTGTAAGCCTAGGAAATATTATTTAACTTCTGAAGCTCAAGCCTCTCATCTTCAGAACAGGTAGTGATACAACCTAATCAAGTCGTGATGAAAAATCAATAACTTAGTGCATGAAACGTGATGTGACAATGGGGAGAACACTCCATTTCTTTGGCAACATTTCTCCCCAAGGAGGAGATGTGTTGGTTGGGTGAATAATTTGATAAGCAGTTAGAGATAGAGACCAAAGGACCTAAAGTCAAGTGTGAGAAACAATAGATGGCCTTTAACAGCTTTCTGAGTGATGCAAGTGGTTGACGGGCTTGCCTGCTAAGCAAAAGGCTGGTGGTTTGAGGCCACCCAGAGGCACTTCAGAAGAAAGGCCAGCAATCAAACTCCTGAAAAATCAGCCTTTGGAAACTATGGAGTACAGTTCAGCTCTAACACACGTGGGGCACCATGGGTTGGAATAGATTCCATGGCAACGGTTTTTAACCTACTTTCTAAGGGGAAGTTTGGTCTAACTGGATTTTGTCCTGCTGAGTGACTCCAAGCTAAAGGCCTAGATAAGAGGTGGATTTCTAGAGGCTCATTGTTTGAAGAGTGCAGTGGGAGGGGTGGCAGAGGAGGAGAAACTTCAAGGAAGCCTGAGACTGAAGGTGAGAACCTACATGTCTACTGAGGAAGTGGATGAAGTCTTGTATTATGTGCAGTGTGTTCTCCTGGCTTCCTGTGAAATCCTCTCTAAAAGATAGACTACTTCCTCACGCATTTGGAGTTACATCTGTCTCATTTTAGAATACGATGAAGAATGGAATCTAACAACAAGGAGGACACAGGACACAAACAAAGGCTGCCCTCTGAAAGACAGTAATGTTGTTGTTGTTGTTGTTATTTGCTGTCGAGTTGGCCCCGACTCATAGCGACACCTCCTTGGGTTTCCGAGGCAGTATCACTATGGAAGGAGGATTGCCCACCCTTCCTTCCAAGGAGTGGCTGGTGGGTTTGAACTGCCAGCCTTCTGGTTAGCAGTCAAGTGCCTTAGGCACTATGCTACCAGAGCTCCTATAGTAATAGCTACCTCATAGATTGGGGAGTCCTGGTGGTGCTGTGGTTAAAACACTCCTGCTAATCAAAAAGTTGGTGGTTTGAACCCACCAGCTGCTCTGTGAGAGAAAGATGTGGCAGTCTGTTTCTATAAAGATTTACACCCTTGGGACCCTTCCAACCCTTGGAAACCCTGGGAGGGCAGTTCTACTCTGTCCTGCAAGGTCACCATGAGTCGGAATCAATTTGACAGCAAGGGGTTTGGTTTGGTTTACTTCACAAGTTTGTTGTGAGGATTAAATGACTTTGTGTATATATGAGACATGATGTCTATAGAAAACTCATAGAACAGTGCCAGACACATTTTATGTACCCTGTAAGTGCTAGTTATTCATTTTATTATTATTGTTATTACTGGTTTCTCTCAGCAAACACTAATTTTCTTCTCTTTCCATTACTCTCAGCCCTTTCTCTCATACTCTGCACATCTCTATTTTAATTAGCTCTTGGTTTTGGATTAAAATCTCGATACTGTTGTTGCAAGAACTTCACCTAAATAAATAAATAAGTAAACCGAACCCATTGCTGTGGAGTCTGTTCTGACTCATAGTGACACTATAGAACAGAATAGAACTGCCCATAGAGTTCCAAGGGTGCAATCTTTACAGAAACAGATGGCTACATCTTTTTCCCACAGAGCAGCTGGTGGGTTCAAATGACCAAACTCTCAGTTAGCAGCCAGGCACTTTAACCACTGTACCACCAGGACTCCTTTAAGAACCTCACACATCCTGGGAAATGTAATCTCTGTTTCCTTGCCTCAGTAGGGATTGACAAAGCCTTTCTCCCCACAAGGACTCAGGCTGGTTATTCTTGGAGGCCCCTTCTACACATCTTCTCAGTTCACAGGACTGGTCTGAGATTGTTGCATGTAGTGTTCAGTTCTTTTGTCTGAATTTGGGGAAAGGAGGTAAAAAAGAAGCTTGGGAAAGACACTTCCAGCTGACATATAGAGCAGGAAACACAAGTAATTTTTGGTAGTTAATGAAGTCCTGGATAGAAGCAAAGCCTCTTGACCTTCAAGATTTCATAGGTCAAGCTTCCACATCCAAAGCCTCATGAATAATTGAAGTAATTACACAGATAGTTCTCTTAGCAAACCTGCTTGATTTATTCAGCTTCTGGTTGTCTCACTCCTGGGTTATTCATTCAGGCCTGCTTCTAGATAAACCCGACAGCTTCAATTACCCACACCCCAGAGCTGTGTATTGATGCATATAGATTTGAGTAATTTAAGGGGCAGCTCTTTGAGTTAATCCAGAATATACTGCGATCATAAAAGAATTTCAAATGTTTTTATATCCTATCCCAAACTTCCCTTGTACAATTGCTAAAGTACCACTAGGCAGTTACAAAATGCCTGGTGTTCAGAGACTAGATTCTGGTGTGTAATCTGTGTCCATTCAACAACCCAGCATCAAGCTAGACCTTCTAAGTTCTACCTTATGTTACCATTGGTAGATATAAGCCCTAAGGACTGTGTTGTTGTTGTTATGTGCCGTTGAGTCGGCCCTGACTCATAGCGACCCCTCCTTGGGTTTCCAAGGCAGTATCACTATGCAAGTAGATTGCCCAACCTTCCTTCCAAGGAGTAGCTGGTGGGTTTGAACCGCCAGCCTTCTGGTTAGCAGTCAAGTGCCTTAGGCACTATGCTACCAGAGTTCCCCTAAGGACAGTAGGCAGGTAGGCAGGCACCATTGGGAAAAAGTAATCTTAGGATAATATTAGAAAGGAAATCTGTCTAAACAATGATGCCTACTGTAGACGTTTTTTATTATTTTCTTTCTGTGCTTCATAACACAACAGATATTTAAGAATCCTTGCATAGAATGGGATGTGGTTACTCATGAATGCATATTTTTCAGTTTTTTTTTTTAATGTGGACAAAGTATTTTGGAGTCATAAAAAAATGCCCTTTAAATATTAAACTCAATTCAACCATTTTGGTAGCTTCCTCTGTGGTGCTGAGAATCAACATGACCATTCATGCATGCCTATAATTTATGACATGCCAGATAAACAGAGAAACAGAAGAATCTGTCTAGTGCTTCCTTATGCTTAAATACAATAATAAGAAATATTTTCATACTTTTTATTAGTTGAAGAATGAGGCTAGTGCTTTTTATGTGCAGAAATGTATCTGTACTCTAATGGAAATATTTATTTGTTATTCTCAAGCTTTTGCCAATAAAGCCAGCCTTGCAGTTTTTCCTAACATAGCAATTTTAATGCAAATGTCTTCTTTATTTTATAAAAAGCATGTTTTGATTGCATACCAAGAAAAAAAAAAAAGGCAAACAATTTATGTGAGATCAAATTTCATTTGCTGTGCAGAGCTAAAGTTTGATGGAAAAGCAAACTGGAGAATATGACAAAATGCATTTTCTGAGACTCCCATTCCTTTCAGAAAGGAACAAGATTTTATCAAGGGCTCCACATCAATTTTGATAAACATGAAACACCAGAGATTAATTTACCTGACAATTCAATCTGGAAATTAAATAAATCTTTCTCTTTTCATTAGAAAGCTGCATAACTCAACATGTTTGAGAATGCTAATAAATACTAAGCTTATCTCAAATCCTCTCATGTTGCGGAAAGAAAAGAATTTATAAAGCAAGGGACGGTGTGTAAACATGCTATGAATTCTATTCATAAGTTAAAAAAACACATTCTTTTGAATGGGTCATAAAATCAGCTGAGTAGATTGCAACCACTATTTAAAATAATAATAAAAACTAAATAGAATAGAAACTACCAGAGTATGTGGCACTTAGGAAGGGTAAGGGTAAGTCCTGTTACTTGAAACTTTAGTGTCTAAATTAATAACTGGGTTAAGATACAAATCATATTTTCTGTCAGTTATACCCCAAAAAAGAAGCGTTGGTGGCATAATGGTTAAGCATTTAACTGCCAATTGAAAGGTTGGTGGTTCAAACCTAGCACTGGCTCTGTCGGAGAAAAGATCTGGCAATCTTCTCCCATAAAGATTAAAAAAAAAAAAACTCACTGCTGTCGAGTCAGTTCTGATTCATAGGGACCCCTCCTTGGGTTTCCGAGGAGGTATCTCTATGGAAGTAGATTGCCCGACCTTCCTTCCGAGGAGTGGCTGGTGGGTTTGAACAGCCAGCCTTCTGGTTAGCAGTCAAATGCTTTAGGCACTACGTCACCAGAGCTCCCCCCATAAAGGTTACAGCCTAGATAATCCTATGGAGCTGTTCCAATCTGTCATATAGGTCACTATGAATCAGAATCAACTCGATGGCACACAACAACAACAACATGGCCAAAAAAAGTTTAGTGATTGCTTTAGACCACTCATCTCTTCCTTTAGCCATGAAGACTAAGAAGTAGCAACAATACAAGTACCGTAAGCTTACATAGTACCCTTTCCTCCTAAGCATGCCAATACTTCATGAATTATACAACCTCATTCATATTGACAGTGGTCTATGAACTATGCAGACAGGAGCTGTAACCAATGGGACCCAGAAAGGTGGAAAGCTGAAGAGTGACTCATCCAAGGCTGAGAGTGAGCTGGCTATAGTCCTTAATTGGATGTACATAAGAGCTAAGATGCAGAAAACCAAAAAACTCACTGCCATTGAGTTGATTCCAACTCATAGTGACCCCATTGGGCTTCCAAGGCTGTACATCTTTACGGAAGCAGACTGCCTCATCTTTCTTCTGTAGAATAGCTAGTGGGTTTGAACCACTGACTTTCTGGTTAACAGCCAAATGCCTTAACCACTATACCACCAGAGTAGATGGGTCCCTCCAAATCATGTGCTCTACCACTTGTCCAAAATATATATTCAATGCTTTAAATAAATCTGAACATCTGGTATAAAAAGTATTATCTTCACCCCCTCTAGAAGCCACAGAGAAGGTTAGAGAGACATATCTGCTTCATTGCACAGCATGTTTGGATTGCATTCTGGAAACTCTTAGAATAGGCTTTCCTGTGTTGGGAAAATGGGAATACAGTCTGCTGAGCAGCTTTCCAACCCCCACCTGGGCTGCCTAATCAGAAGCCATACTGGAGTCTGGGAACACAGCTTTCTCTCTCTCCTTACAGGGAAGCTTCTTCCTTGTTCTGGATACACAGTAAATCCTATGCAGAGCTCATAAAGAGATATTATTTATCTATATGTGACTTGACACAATTATTTTCTCTTTGTGAGCTCTGGTTTCCTCACCTGTTGTTGTTGTTGTTATGTGCCGTCGAGTCGGACCCGACTCATAGCGACCCCTTCTTGGGTTTCCAAGGCAGTATCACTACGGAAGTAGATTGCCCCATCTTCCTTCCGAGGAGTGGCTGGTGGGTTTGAACCGCCAGGCTTCTGGTTAGCAGTCAAGTGCCTTAGCCACTATGCTACCAGAGCTAGGAATTACAAAACTTCACTTGAGTGAGGAAATATGTAGGAAGCATCCAATTGGTCCCTGAGGTGAGTCTTAGTCAACACGAAGTATGGCTGTCTGTACTTCCAGATTGTGGACCATGGCTACGGGCTCATTCAACATCTTGCTTGATTGAGATATGGTCTTGATTGAGAGACTGTGTTTATCTGTCGGTAACAAGAGACTTAGTGTCTTCATTTCTCCTTCCCTTGGGTGTCTGTGGTGGATTTTCCTGGGCCTTTTACATTGCTGCTGTAGACTCTGAAGGCTGAGAAGTCCCTTTCCCAAGACTCCTCACTTTGGTGACCGCATCTAATGGGCGATCCATGGCACAGCCTGCATGACAGAGACAGGCTCACATAGAGTCCTTGACGTATCAGTAGTCTTCCTTTCATGGCAGCTGCTTTCCTCCTGTTACCTTTCTTTGTCCCTTCCCTTGGACATTCAGAAAGCACAAGATGGGAATGTGGCTCTAATGCACATTGGATAAAACTTTAGTTGCCTACCTCTCCACTGCCCTAACAACACTTGTCATCCAGTTCACAGTACTCTAGCCACGTGGGCTTTTCCTCAGTTCCCTGAATAGTATGAGTTTGTGCCTCCTGGAATTTGTGCTTGCTCTTACTTCTGTTTAAAAGGCTCTTTTCTTGACCTTTTGCACTCTCAACTCCTTATCATTCTATAAATCTTGTGAGAGACACCTTTCTAACAACCCCTTTGACAGAGGCAATGTGCCTTACCTGGTATCTCTAACAGTTTACCCTCTTTCCTTTCTTATTTTTATCATTCTCTGAAAGTGTCTTGTAAAATAAGCTTCATAAGGTCAAGGATCCTTGTCTGTTTTGTTCAGTCCCAAGTACCTGGAAGAGTGTTTGGCCCTTGATATTTGTGGAATGAATGAATGAATGAATGAATGAGTTGGTTTACCTAGACATTACTTATTTCCTCTCATTGTTATGTAAGCTCCTGGAGAGCAGGGACTTTATCTGACCTGTTTGCTGTTGTTCCTGGGGCCAAAACAGTGCTTAGCAAAAGGTAGGAACTTAATACATAATTTTACCGAATGGATTAAACTTGGACTCCAAGGTCCACAACTAACATTATCAGGAGCCAGGGTGCAAGTAGAGATGGACACCATATCCTAAATACCACATGGCTAAATATTTATAAATTAAAGTAATATATTAATTAAAAGATGTTCTATACTCCTACCTTGATAAATAATCTTTATTATAAGATTTTCTTTATTATAAGATTTTCTTTATAATAAGTTAGGAAAACTGAATGTTGGATCCTGGACTCTTCAGGAAAGGAGGCTTGGTTAAGCACTTGGCTGCTAACCAAAAAAAAAAAAAAAAAAAGTTTGCTGGTTTGAACCCACCAGCCATTCTACAGGATAAAGATATAGCAGTTTGCTTCTGTAAAGATTATGGCTGAGGAAATGCTACATGGCAGTCGTACCCTGTCCTCTAGGGTCACTATGAGTCCTCAGAGCTTCAAAGCTGAATGCTGAAATGCAGTGCAAGGGGAGAGTTGGCTCTGACCCTCCACCCATGCTCATGGCACCCCTTTTCCTCCCACCCCTGCTCTTTATCACACAAAATAGGTAAATGAGCCCATATTTGAGGTCTTTTTGTTTTCCTCTTGCAAACAATGGACCCTCAGACATTTATCAGACTTGAGAGTCTGCCAACAGGAGGATGGAACCAGGGAAGCTGCCCTGCACACAGGCCCTGGAAGTGAACTTGGCAAGAAACTCCTGGGTCCTGGGTACCAGAACAAGGTATGAAGGTGGTGATTCCAGACTCCTTAACCCTCTAGACTTCACTCTGGGCAAAAGGGTACAGCTGGAAGTTGGGTGACAGAGAAAGGCCATCTAAAATGCATAGTCATGCTCTTTGGGTAGTAAGGCATGTGAAGATAGGAGACCAACTGATAGGAATTTGAACAGGTACAGAAAATGAAGGGAGGGAGAGAAGAGAAGGGGTTATCTGGGATGGATGTGTGGTTAGTTAGACAACCATGCCAGTCTCTGCATGTGTTTATGATCTCTGTCTCCTGGTGAAAGACAAATGGTGAGGGCACATGATCACTGAAAACAGACAGAGGCAAGATGGCAGCTTTTGAGCTGAGAGGTAATTTGTTGATCCCAGAGTAAAATTCAATTAACATTATCTAAATCACACTGAATAGATTAGTAATGGTTGTGAACCCCTTAATTTATTTCTCAATGAAAAGAATCTGATGTTATAATGAGTTCTCTGGAATATTTTCAGCTAAAACTTGAGGGGAAAAAAATACATGTAAAGAATGACCCCAGTTATTGAATGTAAACTTGTGAGCAAATATCCATAACAAACTACTGGAAGCTCCTGCTACTTGCAGGTTTGTTCACAAGACTTTATACAAAGGTAATTGAATATCTTAACTCAATTAAACAGTTTCAATTTTTTGAGAAACTTTTAAGTGCCAGACTATATGAAGAAGAACATGGCATCAGGATTGGAGGAAGACTCATTAACAATCTGCCATATGCAGATGATAGAAGCTTGCCTCTTGAAAATGGAGACAATCTGAAGCACTTAACTGATGAAAGTCAAAAACTACAACCTTCAGTGTGGATTGCACCTGAATGTAAAGAAAACAAAAATCCTCCCAACTGTACCAATAAACAACATCATGATAAATGTCGAAGAAATTGAAAATTGTCAATGATTTCGTCCTACCTGGATCAACAATCAGCATGGATGGAAACAGCGGTCAAGAAATCAAATGGTGTAATGTATCGGTCAAATCTGCTACAAAAGATCTCTTTAAAGTTTTAAAATGCAGAGCTATCACTGATTGCTGAGGTGTGTCTGACTCAAGTCACAGTTGTGCTCATCATCTCATATGAGTGAGAAAATTGGACAGTGAAAATGGAAGACTGAAGTATTGATGTACTTGAATTGTGTTGTTGAAGAATGCTGAATATACCATGAAGTGCCAGAAGAATGAATAAATCAGTCCTAGAAGAAACAACAACCAGAATACCCCTTAGAAACCAGGATGGTGAGACGAGGGCTCATTTACTTTGGACAAGGTATCAGGAAAGACCACTTGCTGGGGGCGGAGGGGAATCACATCTGGTAAAGTAGAGGGCCAAGGAAAACAAGAGAAACTCTGAATGAGATGGATTGACACTGTAGCCACAACAAGGGACTCAAACGTACTGATGGTCATAGAGATGGCACAGGACTTGTCACATTTTGTTCTGGGTCACCATGAGTTGGAGCTGACACAATGGCATCTAACAACATAAGTGCAGACACTCCTCTAGAAACTGGTGACCCAGAGATGAACGATGTATGAGCCCCGCCCTGGAGAATACATAGATTTTGAGATGATGTCAGTAAAGATTTGTCCCATGCTGTTCTGAATTCATGCTGTATCCCTGACTACTTATTAGGAATTTTACAAATGAAAACATTTTACTTTATCTTCAAAAGCTTTGAGGTGGAAATAGATAGGAAGGAGGTTAGTTGAAAGAAAGAATTTATTTATTTTTAATCAAACTTCCAACAATGCAAATATTGAGCCTGTTGCATTTTCATCAGCTTGACTTTGGTCTTAAAAACACATTAAAGTTCCACAATGTCTCACTCTGATTTTAATTTATGTTTCTTTTTTTTAGCTTCTCTCTTTCAGCCTTACTTTATACCCTTTATTTTCATTTTTACCTCACAGGTGAAGAAGTGTTACAGTCTTCACCTTTCTCAGTAACAGGGTTTGTGAGAGTCAATAATTATGTGATTTTAAAAAATAATAAGTTCTTCTAATTGCTTCAGCTAATAAAATGGCCTAGAACTGATAAGCCTGAATAATGCTGCTTCATTGCCATTGCTAAAGATAGAGTTGGCTGACATTATTTATACGGTAGCTCTCCCTCACCCCCTAACTGATGCCTGAAACCTTGGATAGTACCAAGCCCTATCTATACTTTATTTTCTACTATATGTGTACATGTATGGTGAAGTTTACTTTATAAATTAGGTACAGTGAGGATTAACAACAATAACTAATAATAAAATAGAATAATTATTAAGCAGAATAAGGGTTACTTGAACACAAGCACTGTGATACCACGGGGATCTAGTTGGTAACTGAGACAGCTACAAAGTAACTAATGGGTGGGAAGCACATTCCTGGGATGGCACAAGATTTCATTGTGCTGCTCACAACTTCAAAGAAGCAATATACAGATGTGAAGGAAAATTACTAGGAGCTCTTAGGGAAGTCTCCTCTTATTGGTAGGGAAAAAAGTAGAATCTTAGACACTATTCAGTTGTATAATAACTGTGGTTTCCTGAAAATTGCTCTTTTCTAAATGACAGTAAAGAACGAACAATGAATAAAAAAATAGCTTCGACATGATAAACATGAAAACCTTTTTTTTGTGCTTTATTGGAAGTATAGGAAGAACAATTGTGGCTTGAGTCAGACATCAAGAAAGTGACAAGAGAACCCACAGAACGGGAGACACTTCTGCAAGTCATGTATCTGATAAGGGAATATATCTAGAATACATAAAACCAAAAAAAAACCCACTGCTGTTGGGTTGGATCTGACTCACAGCGACCCCTCCTTGGGTTGCCGAGGCGGTATCACTATGGAAGCAGATTGCCCAACCTTCCTTCTGAGGAGTGGCTGGTGTGTTTGAACCTCCAGCCTTCTGGTTAGCAGTCAAGTGCCTTAGGCTCTATGCTACCAGAGCTCCTAGAATATATAAAAACCTTTACAATTCAACAATAAAAAGACATAAAGCCATTTAGAAGGGAGCTCTGGTGGTGTCTTGCCTAAGGCATTTGACTGCTAACCAGAAGGCTGGTGATTCAAACCCACCAGCCAGTCCTCGGAAGGAAGATTGGGCAATCTACTTCTGTAGAGATACTGCCTCAGACACCCAAGGAGGGGTCGCTAGGAGTCGGAACCATTTATAAATGGGAGAAGGATCTGAATAAGCATTTCTCCAGTGAAGATATAAAAGTGGCTTATTAGTGAATGAAAAGGTGCTCAACGTGAGTGACCTCAGAGAAATGTAAATGCCAATCATCATGTGCTCCTACTTCACACTGACTGTAGAGAAAAACAAACCAAGGCCATCCCGGGAGTCAGTTCTAACTCACCACAACCCCATGTGTTACAGAGTAGAACTGAGTCCATAAGGTTTTCTTGGCTGTAATCTTTATGGAAGGAGATTTCCAGGCCTTCCATAGGCACTCAGTGGGTTCAAATCACCAACCTCTAGTTGAGTATCTGACCACAAACTATTTGTGCCATCCAGGGAGCTCTCACACCCACCAGAATGGCTGTAATAAAAAAGACAGGTTAATAGCAGGTGTTGGGGGAGGATGTGGAGCGTTTGGAACCTTCATACGTTGTTCTTAGGAATGCAAAATGGTATAAGTGCTTTGAAAAATAGTTTAGCAGCTCCTCAAAAGGTTAAGCATAGAGTAACCATATGACCCAACAACTCCGCACATAAACTTGTATGCAAATGTTTATAGCACCCTTATTCATAATAGCCCCAAACTGGAAATAACCCAAGTGCCCATCAACTGATGAATGGATGATAAAAGAATAAATGTGCTATATTTGTATACTGAAATATTATTGGGAAATAAAAAGAAATGAAATACTGACTCATGGTACAGCAAGAATAGAAGAAACATAGAGGAGGGGTGATCACAGGAAGGAGGTGGGGGAAGAGCTCTTACATTGCAGGGACTGTAATCAGTGTTGTGAAACAGAATGGGTATGAACTGTTGAATGTAAAATGAATCTGCTTTGTAAAATTGCATCCAAATCACAATAAAAAGTAAACAACAACAAAAAAAAAAACCATTGTGTTAAGTCAAAAAAGCCAGTCACAAAAGACCACATATTAAATGATTCCATTTATTGGTATATGAAACGTCCAGGATAGGCCAGTAAACCCACTCATCCCTTATTCACATAGTTATGCTCCAAAGACCGGGTCGTTACATGAAAAGTGGTATTATATGAAAAACAGAGGCATCAGATCACAAAATGGAGGATGACTACATCATTGTGAAACTGACACATTACATCAATACATAACTGCCAAACCACTGAGAGTCACTGCTCAGCCAAGTTGGCACACAATCTTAACTGTCATAGCCAGCATTACTCTCACCTTGTGCCTTGGGGTTTGTTAATGCCAGATGGATGTTGTTAACATGCAAAATAGTTGGATAGTAGATTTTTTCTATTGTAAAAGTGAAATATTGGATAATGAGATGGATAAGTAAGGAGTAGGTGTATATGGAGACACAAAGTAGGTTAGTGGTAGGTTAGGGCGGGGGGATGATGGGAGGAATTGGGTAATGACTGCTAATTGATATGAGGTTTCTTTTGAAGTTGATGAAAATGTTCTGGAATTAGTGGTGATTGTTGTCTAATTCTGTGAATGCAGGTATTCTCCAATTTTTGTTTGAGTTACAATGAACCACACTTACTACCATCTGGTGGGCTTTTTTAATGTAACTTTTTATATATCTTTATATATATATATATTGTTGTTAGTAATAAGAGCTCTGGTGGCATGGTGGCATTTGGCTTATAAGCAAAAGGTCAGTGGTTTGAATCTACCAGCTACTCTGTGGGAGAAAGATGAGGCAGTCTGCTCCCACAAAGATTTATAACCTTGGAAACTGGGCAGTTCTACTTTGTCCTATAGGGTTGCCATGAGTTGGAATCAACTTTCTAGCAGTGGGTTTGGTTTTGGCTTTTTATTGTTAGTAATATGAACGACCTATGATTTTGCCGCACATGATTTACTAATGTCATTCTCAAATGTTCACTCACAGGTGTTCAAAGATAGGACTTATAGCGATTATAAAAGGCAATAATATTGAAAACTGAAAAAATGAAAAGATGTTTGTCTTATGTCAGAACCAAATTACAATGGAATTGTCAGAAAAGAACCCCACTGTAAGTCAAGGACTACCTATATACTAAAAACAATTGACTCTTAACGTCCATGGGTGAGTTGTATAGTAGTATAGTATGTGAATTCTATCTCAATAAAGGTGCTTAAAATAAGACAACAGTTTTCTATTAAAGTTTTGTAATCTTTCTTTTTTTTTAAATTGTGATTTGGGTGAAGATTTACAGAGCAGATTCACTTTCCATACAGCAGTTCACATACACTTTATCTCATGACATTGACCACAGTTTACCACAATGCAACAGCTCCCTTCCCACTTCCTCCCCATAGTTACCCCTTCCCAGTGTCCATCTCTCCATGCACTCCTGCCCCCTGAGCTGTCTTAAAGTTTTGTAATCTTTATTTCTGTGTTTCATAGTCTCCTTAGAACTTTCTAAACTAACCTGTTTCTTATAGTAAACAGGTTAAAAAGACAATTGTATAATTTCTACTATGTTGTATGTTTGTGTTTTCATCCTTTGTTTTTTTCCTCAATAATAAAATTTAACTGAATCAGTTCTAACTATTTTATTTTATTATGTGCTCCAATGACTAAGCCCCCTAGAGCCAGGAAAGGAAGGGAGCAGGAGTGGCCTCAGGGACTTTAGGAGCAGCAGGATATCTAGATTAAAAAGGGGCAGGAGGCAAGGCTAGGCCCCAAGCCCCCTAGAGCCAGGAGAGGGAGGGAGCGGCCGGGGACCACAGAGTGGCAGGTTCCAGGTAGGAATTAAGTAAGGGAAGGGCGCAGAGGTTTCCAACAGCTAAGGGAGACAAATTTGTCTGTCAGTTTGTCATCCTGTGAGGCTTGTACATTGCTGTGAGGCTTGAGGCTGTGCCACTGGTGTTTCAGAGCCCAGCAGAGGTGCACATGGTGCACAGGTTTCAATGCAGGTTACAGACTAAGATAGAATAGGAAGAAGGAGGAGGCCATCCCCTTCTCAAAGAACTGGCCAGGGAAAACCTTATGAAAAGCAGAGAAACACTGTCTGGTACATTACTGGGCAACTTTATGAATAGCTTGGAAACATTGTCCAACACAGTGCAGGAAGACGAGCCCCTTGGGTCAGAAGGCACTCAGTATAGGACTGGGAAAGAGCTGCCTCATCAGAGTAGAACCAATCTTAATGATATGGATAAAGTAAGCCTTTCAGAACCTCCATGTGCTGACATGGCACGACTCAAATTGAGGAGAAACAGCTGCAAATATCCATTAATAATTGGAACATGGAATGTACGAAGGATAAGTCTAGGAAAATTGGAAGTTGTCAAAAATGAAATGGAACGCTTAAAGATTGATATCCTAGGCATTGTTGTTGTTGTTGTTGTTATATGCCGTCGAGTCGGCCCCGACTCATAGCGACCCCTCCTTAGGTTTCCGAGGCAGTATCACTACGGAAGTAGGATTGCCCAACCTTCCTTCCGAGGAGTGGCTGGTGGGTTAGTGAGCTGAAATGGACCAGTTATGGCCATTTTGAATCAGACGACCATATGATCTACTATGCCAGGAATGACAAATTGAAGAGGGATAGCATAGCATTCATCATCACAAATGATGTATCAAGATCTGTCCTGAAGTATATGCTGTTGGTGATAGGATAATATCCACACATCTACAAGGAAGACCTGTTGATACTGTGTTGTTATGCTGTTATGTGCTGTTGAGTCGGCCCCAACTCATAGCGACCCCTCCTT
>NW_006921589.1:7035093-7051750 GCF_000298275.1 Orycteropus afer afer
GCAGGCTGGATTCAGAAGAGGACGTGGAATGAGGAATATCATTGCTGATGTCAGATGGATCTTGGCTCAAAGCAAAGAATACCAGAAAGATGTTTACTTGTGTTTTATTGCTATGCAAAAGCATTTGATTTTGTGGATCATAACAAATTGTGGATAATGTTGAGAAGAATGGGAATTCCAGAACACTTAATTGTACTCATAAAGAACCTGTACATAGACCAGGAGGCTGCTGTTGGAACAGAAAAAGGGAACACTGCATGGTTTAAAATCAAGAAGGGAGTGTGTCAGCGTTGTATCCTTTCACCATACTTAATCGATCTGTATGCTGAGCAAATAATCCAAGAAGCTGGACTATATGAAGAAGAACATGGCATCAGGATTGGAGGAAGAATCATTAACAACCTGCGATATCCTGATGACACAATTTTGCTTGCTGAAAGTGAGGGTGACTTGAAATACTTACTGATGAAGATTGAAGAATACAGTCTGCAGTATGGATTACATCTCAATGCAAAGAAAACAAAAATCCTCACAACTGGAGCAATAAACAGCATCATGATAAATGAAGAAAAGATTGAAATTGTCAAAGATTTCCATTGTGTGGTTCTACAATTGACAACAATGCAAGTATCAGTCAGGATATCAGAAGATGTATAAAACCCATTGTGGAGTCAGGTCTGACTCATAGCAACCCCTCCTTGGGTTGCCAAGGAGATATCACCACGGAAGTAGATTGCTCAACTTTCCTTCCAGGTAGTGGCATATAGCACTGGGCAAATCAGCTGCAAAGGACCTCTTTCAAGTGCTGAAGAGCAAAGATGTCTCCTTGAGGACTAAGGTGCGCCTGACACAAGTCATGGTATTTTCAGTTGCCTCATATGCATGTGAGAGCTGGGCAATGAATGAGGACTGAAGAAGAGTTGATGATCTTGAGCGGTGGTGTTGGTGAAGAATGCTGAAAGTACTGTGGACTGCTAAAAGAACTAACAGTTTTGTCCTGGAGGAGGTGCAGCTGAAATGCTCCTTGGAGGTGAGAATGGCCAGACTTCGTCTCACATACTTTGGTCATGTTGTCAGAAGGGACTATTTCCTGGAGAAGGAAGTCATGCTATGACTTCCAGACTATGCTACCAGAGCTCCTTGTATTTGCAGATAAGAACTAAGTTATACAACACAGCTTTCTTTGTCACCTGACCTTTCTTTCTAAGAACGTTATAAAACAAAGTGACCAAATCAATCCACATTAAGGTTGCACAAAGGTTCTTTCATAAGCCTAATTGCTTGTCATTATAATGATGACTTATGTTGTTTCCTAGGAGCTCTGGTAGTGTAGTGCCTAAGGCACTTGACTGCTAACCAGAAGGCTGGTGGTTCAAACCCCCCAGCCACTCCTCAGAAGGAAGGTTGGGCAATCTACTTCCGTAGTGATACTGCCTTGGAAACCCAAGGAGTGGTTGCTATGAGTCGGGTCTGACTTGACAGCACATAACAATAACAACATATTGTTTCCTCGTGGTATATTGAGCCCATTCCAACCCCATGTGGTGGTGGTGGTGTTATAATGTGCTATGCAATCGGACCCGACTCATAACAACCCCTCCTTGGGTTTCCAAGGTGGTATCACCATGGAGGTAGATTGCCTAACCTTTCTTCCAAGGAGTGTCTGGTGGGTTTGAACTGCCAGCCTTCTGGTTAGCAGTCAAATGCCTTAGGCACAGAGCCACCAGAGCTCCTACCCCATGTGTTACAGAGTAGTACTGTTCTGTAGAGTTTTCTTGGCTGAAATCTTTATAGAAGCATATTGCCAGCCTTTTTCCGCAGTCTTACTGCATGGGCTTCAATCAGCAACCTTTAAGTTAGTGATAGAATACAAACCATTTGCATTACTCAGAGAACATTTAACAAGATCACTGCTATCACAATCTTTTATGAATTATGACAAATTATAAATGAATAAAGGCAGAATTAATGAAGTTCTATGTCATTTATGTATTTATGTCAGTGTCTCTGTGTTTGTTTTCTTTATGAATGCCTGTGTTACTGTTGCTTGTTTTGGGGTGAACATCCCAGGGGTCATGAACATCATCACTTTAACCTCACCCAGTGCAATGGAAGTTAGTTGAGTATGACGATTAAGCACATGGGCTCTGGAGTGAAGCTC
The DNA here is from genome assembly GCF_000298275.1 of Orycteropus afer afer. Classification (NCBI taxonomy): domain Eukaryota; kingdom Metazoa; phylum Chordata; class Mammalia; order Tubulidentata; family Orycteropodidae; genus Orycteropus; species Orycteropus afer. Next base: position 7,037,255 of record NW_006921589.1, read on the forward strand.
CTGTGGTGGAACTCGGCTTTACTTCTATGACCTTGGTGCAAAAGTGTCAGTGTTTTCATCTGTAAAAATGAATTTTGTTGTTGTTGTTGTTATGTGCCATAATGAGATTAGATATATTAAGTTTTTTTTTTTTTTTTCAAACTCTATTGCTTGGCAGCTAGTAAATGCTAGATGCTGTGTGTAGTAGTAGCATTGGTTAGCCCATTATCATAGTGTGCTTATTAAACACTTGATAATTACTATGTGATTGATAAAAGAGTAATAAAATAGCAATTCCCCACCGGAGTCAATTTTGCCCCAGTGGACATTTGGTAATGTGGAGAAATTTTGGTTGTCACAACTGGAAAAAGATACTACTGGCATCTAATTGGTAGAGAGACCAGGGATGCGATGAAAAAGCCTGCAGTGTCCAGGACAGCTCTATCTCATCCAAAACTATAAACAACACAGAATTATACAGCCCCAAAATTCACTATTTCCAATGTTAAGAGACCCTACAGAGAAACCATGAGATAACTTATAGGAGGCACAATGTTGTTGTTGTTGTTGTTAGGTGCTATCCTGTTGGTTCCATGTCCAACAGAACACAACACTGCTCAATCCTGCACCATCCTCACAATCATTGCCATGCTTGAGCCCATCGTTACAGTCAATGTGTCAGTTCATCTCGTTGAGGGCCTTCCCCTTTTTTGCTGACCCTCCACTTTACCAAGCATGACATCCTTCTCCAGGGACTGCCCCTTCTGACAACATGACCAAAATATGTGAGACTAAGACTGACCATTCTCACTTCTAAGGAGCATTTGAGCTGTGCTTCCTCCAAGACAGATTTGTTAGTTCTTCTGGAAGCCCACAATATTTTCAATGTTCTTTGCCAACAGCACAATTCAAAAGTACCACAATTCAAATCTTTGGTCTTCCTTGTTCACTGAGGCATGATAGGAATCCTAAATATATGAATGCATCCTGAATGGAAGTGTTTTATATTTCTTGATTCATGTTAAAGGTTAACATATGAGCACTTTCTATATATAGATATTTCATGCTAGCAGGCACTCCTGAGACTACTGTTCCAATGACTCAGTCCGATTTTGTCCAGTTGCTTTATGGGGCTGAAATGTGCTTCACAGCCATTCTGGTGGAATCATCAATACCCTGCTCCCCTGACAGCTAGTGCAGAGCCTTGTATTTCAAGAACATGAAGCAAACTTTCTAAATTAAATACCCGGGCATAGGAGGTTCAGCTGAACTTTGTTTGACTTTGTGCTACTTCCGGTGTTGTTTGTTGTGAATTTTAGTTTCTTATTTATTATTCCAGTGGAACCACAGGAGAGGGAACAGTTGTTTGCTTTTATGTCATTAAAAAAAGCACACAAACAAACAAAAACGAGGGTCAAGTCTAAGGAAAAAAAAAAATATATATTTTTTTCCTTTCCAAAGGGTGATCTGAAGACTCCCTGCCTCCAAGTCACCTCCTGTCCTAGGAGAATTCCTGAGTCTCACCTGAGATGATGTATTGAATCAAAACCTTTGGGAGTGAGACCAGAGAATCCATCCTTTCCAAAAGATTGCAAGTGGTTCAAAGCATTTTGATGTTTGAGAATCACTTACATGTGATACCTAGAGATGTCAATAGGTAGCAAGCAGAGCCGTGGTCCAGTGGCCTTATTTTTTGGATCAGACAGTCTGCGAGCCTGGATTAGAATGTATAGATCGCCAGAGTGCTTTGATTTGGCAGTTTCTTTTCTTTTTGCCCTGGAAAGGCTTTCACAATATTCAGCACCTGAAGATATTAGTTCTCTTTGCAATAAGGTAACCTGCTGTTTGAGCCCTTGTTAAAGCCATTAGAGTGGAACCACTGTGGACAAAGGCGAGCTTTCTATATTTAGAATGTTCTGTGGGTCTGAATCTATGACAAATTCATTCTTGTTCCTTTCAAAATTGCCCTGGTTTGTGCAACAGAACAGTTACAGTATTCTAACCCTTCAAGCTGGATAAAATTTAGGGTTACTTATGTATCCCTTAAATGAGATATCTAAAAACAAATGTCTCTTCCTTCTTCACACATCAATTTTTACATTAAAATAACAATCACAGCTTTGATTCTTATTTTATGAGTTGGTACACCTTTCCTAGTGCCAGTGTAAAGTCTACTGATGCTAAGTGTTAATAGGAATTCCATGTTTTGAGGGAAGAATAAGGGGACAAATTAATTCTTACTTAATTTGCATTCCCTTGCCAGCTTGGCATTGGGACCAATTTGCAAACTGAATTCTCTCTCTTGCCTTGATAGTTTATAATAATGCTGATGGTTTCTCAACTCATCACAGTGCCTCTTTAATAAAGACACATCCACAGCTGCAGTCTTGGTGCCTTATAACATATTGCTGATAATTGGGCTAATAAGATTTTAAAGTTAATTAAAAAAAAAAAAAGAAAAAGAGGGAAAACCTATAAAGTCTGATGCAGCTCAAACGAGTTGGTGCATAACAAGCTGACCAAGCAAAACTTTAAAGAGAGGAGAATGGGAAGAATTGTTCTTAGTAATTTACCAGTGACGGGTCTTGCACATTTCTCCTAAAACTATTGAGAGCCATTTAACAAAAATTACTCCATGGCCACTACTTCTTTCTTTTTTTTTTTTTTTTGTTTTTCCTTCCTAGAATCTCCCAGGACAGCTAAGAACAGAACACGTAGGTAACTCTTCATTTGTAAATTAGATGGTCTATAGCATCTGGGGTTTGTCCAACATTACTTCACAGGTCAGAGGGAACTTGAATGTTCTAGTCTGGCTCTCATGATCCAGTTGCAGTGCCCACCAAAACCAAAACCAAACTCACTGTCATTGAGTCGCATCCGACTCATAGCGACCCCTCCTTGGGCTTCTGAGCGCTATCAGTATGGAAGTAGATTGCCCAACCTTCCTTCCCCCACCTGCCTTCCCACAGAATTTACTATCAGCATTCCAGGACCAACATGGTGAGATTACTGTGATTCCTGTCTGTTTTTTCAATTACAAGGTCGCCTTCCTGTACAGTCTGCATGCCCTCTTTCAAAGAGAAGTTCTTCCTGCAGTTTGTACAGGGTTCAATGTCTAGTGTAATCAGGTACAGGGTTTCCATACCATAAAGAGTGTCAGAATTCCTGTCTCTTCATTGCCTGCCTCTATGATCCTCATTCTGTAGCTATGGAATTGTTTGTGGATCAGTCATAGGCATTTGTATGACAATCCATACCCAGTTCTGACTTATTCTATCTCCTAGCCTCAGATCCTGATTTGCACATGTTTTTTTGCTTTGCTTTTGCCATTCTAGAGACATATCAGTTGTGGCTGGGGTAGCGAGTTATATCTGAATGCCCATTTTCTGCCTTTTCTATAGAAATATGAGTGATAGAAACTCTGATTTTCAGCTTGGCTTAGGGATGCTTATTATAAAGCCTCCCCTACTGCTAAATTAGGAGCTCTGGTAGTGTAGTGCCTAAGGCACTTGACTGCTAACCTGAAGGCTGGCGGTTCAAATTCACCAGCCACTCCTCAGAAGGAAGGTTGGACAATCTGCTTCTGTAGTGATATCACCTCAGAAACCCAAGGAGGGATTGCTGTGAGTCGTGTCTGACTCAATGGCACATAACAACAACAACAACAACTACTAAATTGAGCTAAATTCTGGGCATTGTGGTACAAGTTGAAGTGGGCTTTTCAACTTCTGGACAGTGCCCTTAAACGGAGGTAGCATGTCTTTCTCCTCCTGTCAACTGGAACATGGATGTGATGGCTGGAGCTAGAGCAACCATCTTAGAAGAGGAAATCTTGGGAATGGAGCCATGAATTCAGGAGTAATAAGAAAGGAGTCTGGGTTCCTGAGATGGAGAGTGTCCTGCCAGCCTTGGGCCACCCACCATCAAATTTTATGAGAGAAATAAATAAAAATTATCTTAGTGATTTTGGATTTTCTCTGACTGCTAGCTAAATTGAATAATAAGTAATTCTTTAGTTTTAGCCATTTCCCCAAATTGCCTCCATAAACCTACTCCTTAATGTTTGGAATTCTTTCAAAAGGCCTGAAGCCTGTAACCCTACGGTTTGCAAAAAGACCTAATAAATATGTGACCTTGAGCACAATAATACATTGACTCAAATTTTCTCTAAAGGGAGGGTGACAAAAAGCAGACCCTTTTCAGAAACTAGGTTCTACACACGAGGCCCCAGAGTTCAATACCTGGCACCTCCACCTCCATAATTAAGGAGCTCTGGTCATGTAGCAGATAAGGCATTTTTGTCTGCTAACCAGAAGGTCAGGAGCTCTGGTAGCGTAGTGCCTAAGGCACTTGACTGCTAACCAGAACACTGGCGGTTCAAACCCACCAGCCACTCCTTGGAAGGAAGGTTGGGCAATCTGCTTCTGTAGTGATACCGCCTTGGAAACCCAAGGAGGGGTTGCTATGAGTCAGGTCTGACTCAATGGCAAATAACAACAACAACAACCAGAAGGTCAGTGGTTCAAACCCAATGGCCACTCTGTGGAAGGAAGATTGGGCAATCTGCTTCTAAAGATTTACAGCCTTGGAAACCCAATGGAGGTTGTTGCTATGAGTCAGAATTGACTTGATGGACAGTGAGTTTGGTTTTGAGTGTAAGTTCCATACAGGGCTTCCCAAATTAAAATCTTTTTTTAAGCTTGAGACTGGGAGGATCATAAATTTGTCTGGTTCTTGCTCTGTTTTATGGGCAAAAGACTGGTCTCTTAATGTGAAAGAGAAAGAGGACAAGAGCAAAAATAAATAAAACTCTTTTCAGTTGTGGTCATATCACATAGATTTATAAGATGGATCAACAGGTTCCAGAGAGTCATTGAGTACCTCCCTTATTCTAGAATCTGTGCAAGGCTCCGTACAGGGCAGTAGGACAGATGGGCATGTTTTTATAGAAGTAAAAACCTGGTCAGAAAATATCTTCACTTAGCTTCTTGAAAAAGCTGGCCCTGAGGTAAGAATTTGGATACTAGTATTTTATTTGTGAGATAATTCCAGGAAACACAAGGAGTAGATGAAAGAAGGAAACCAAGTCACTGCTCTGGGCAACTGGGTCTTAATTGTGGTAAGGATCTTCTGAGTGACTGGAGAATACCTCAGGGTATTCCCCTCAGAGGGTGAGGAAGCTGGGGTATTCATCAACGAACTTTCATCCTTCATTGATTGAGGGTTGCTCCTGAGGGTGTTAACACCTTGGCATTTCTGGCCTGTCTTTCTATCCTGGGCATGGGCTGAGATCAGTCCTGAGCCCTCAGGCAGAGAGATGCAGGTGCTTGAAGTAAGAGCCATTTGCATACTTGGGAACTGCCCTCAAACACCAGGTTTGAGGTCAGCCAAAGGGATAGGAAGAAGGTACCAACAGTGTCTGAAACAGTCCCTCCTTTGACTTCTCAGGTATACTCGAGCCCCACATTTGATCCACTCTGACCTATCTACTATAAAAAGAGATAGCTGCCAACATAAGGCAACAGATTAAAATCTTGGTACTGGCACAATCAGCTAGAATCTCTAAGGAAGGAGAGATCCCTTTGCCCACCATGGTGAAAGAGAGAGGTTTATGTATGAGATGTAAACCCTTTAGTCTTGAAGGCTGATCAAGATTTCAATAAGAGGAGAAAAGAGGAGGAAATGGATGCCAGAGTGAAGCATGGTGTGGGGAAGGCTTGGGTGCAGCAATGTGAGCGGCACAAGCGGCACAAGCTGGGATTCGGCTGAAATCACAGGTGTAAACTGCATGGTAAAGTTGGAAAAGTATTAAGCCATGTATTTCCTGGGACCTTATAGTTCAGGCTGAGTGTTCGGGCTTAACTTCCTGCCAAGGTAGTCCTTTCTGTTTAATGGAACTAAATTTATATATAATGAAAATTTCCAGTCCAAATTTAATAGAAAATAATTATATGCTATTTGCGAGTAATTTGAAAGCAATTGTTCTCAACCTTTTTATTCGATCATGGCAGACATAAAAAAAATATGTTAGTGAACCCACTTCATGAATATGATCGTCCTAATTTCCTGTATGTTAATGGAACTCTTCCCTCTTCTTCAAAGATGCCTATCAGAATGCAAGTACACAATAATAAAAGCATAATCACGATTGGAAACAGTACAAATTAATTAAAAAGGAAGTGATGTCTAAATGTTGATCACTGAATACTTATGGAGGGACTAATTACTTGTGATACCTTTTAAAACTGATTTCAGCACAGCAGTGTCCCTAACAACATGACTGGTAACTATTACTTTAAAACTGTGATAGGAAATGGGTGACCTGCAGGCAGACGCCACAGACAAACCTGTTGTGTTTGTTCCATAGAGCTGACCTTGGGTGGTGGGGGTAGAACTAGGAACCAAAAGAAGAGTCAAAACCCAGGAAGTTTTTCCAACTTTGCTGCCAATATCCCTCCCAGCCACCCCCAGCATTCCCATGTGGAAACCTGTTGTTTGTTGCTGTAGAGACAGCTTCTACCCACGGGTTCCCATGTACCACAGAAGACAATGTTGTCTAGTCTTGCACCATCTTCACAATTGTGGGTCTCCTTGAGTAGCCACTGTGTCTTTTGAGTCCCCTCCACCTTAGGGGGCTCATCTCCCTATAGTGCACAGTGTTCTGTTGCATCCATAAGGTTTTGATTTGGCTCATTTTTGCAAGTAGGTCACCAGGCCATTCTTGCTAGTCTGTCTTAGTCTGGAAGCTCCACTGAAACCTGTCCACCATGGGTGACCTTGCTGGTATTTGAAATACCGGTGACATAGCTTCCAGCATGACAACAATATGCAACACACCACAGTATGACAAACTGACAGCAAGGTGGTGGGCACAGAAACTAGCTGGAGCTAAGTAGCGGCTGCCCCATCAGCCGGGTCTGTACTTTCCAGTTTATCACTCTAGGCCTCTTTCATTTGTCTATTTTCCTAGAATACCTATAGGCCTTTAAGTGTGAAATGCCGCCTTTGGAGCTTTAATTGAATATCTAGTTGTTGGAGGCTCCCAAAGCCAACTGATGCTTGGTCAGGGGCATCTGAGTGCCTGGGTTCTCTGTTTGGCTCCTTTGGTCACTTTTTTATATAACCTTAATTAGAGCTCCTCTAACTGCAATAGCCTTTATACCATAGTGAAGACGATTTTCTATCTCTATATTCTTTCCATCAAATTTACTTTTTCTGTGTCTTTTATTTGAATTTGGAAACAACTTTGTACTCCCTGTAAGTGTGTAAAAGGAGCTCTGGTGGCATAGTGCCTAAGGCATTTGACTGCTAACCAGAAGACTGGCAGTTCAAATCCACCAGCCACTCCTTGGAAGGAAAGTTGGGGAACCTATTTCTGTAGTGACACCCACTTGGAAACCCAAGGAGGGGTCGCTACGAGTCAGATCCAACTAGATGGCAGTGAGGTTTTTTTTTTTTTTTACATGAGGAAAAAGTCTGCATTAGGGCAAATCTGGAAACAGGAATCTATTGCAATATGGTCACTTGGATTAGAGTAGTAGTGATGGAAGTGTTGAGAAGTGGGCTGATTCAAGAGATAGGTGGAGCTGATAGGTTTGCTGGTATGAAGTAGGACATAAAGAGAAGTATCAAGGATCTCCAGGAGTTTTGGCTGAGCATTTGAACTGCTAAATTCCCAGGAGATGGGGAATACTTACAGGAGAAGTATGGAGAATATGGTCAGTGGTGGAAATCAAGTCTTTGGCCTTGTTGTTGTTGTTGTTATGTGCCATCGAGTCGGACCCAACTCATAGCGACCCCTCCTTGGGTTTCTGAGACAGTATCACTACGGAAGTAGATTGCCCCATCTTCCTTCCAAGGAGTGGCTGGTGGGTTTGAACCACCAGCCTTCTGGTTAGCAGTCAAGTGCCTTAGGCACTATGCTATTAATTTTGAGATATCCATTAAACTCAGTGGGATTTGTTCAAATCCCTTAGAATACCATCCAAAGTTCTTACTTTGACCTACAAGGACTGCATGACCTGTCCTCCACTCACATTTCTGATCTAATCGTCCATAATAGATTTCTATTTTCCAAGTGGAGGTGTTAGGTAAGTAGGTTGATATACAAATCTGGTGGTCAGGGGAATGGGTGGGGATGAAGAATTAAATTTAAGACCCAGTGTCATGTTTAAAGCCTTTGGGGAAGGCTTTAACAAAGAAATGGGAGAGGGAGAGATGGCCTTCTCCTTTCACACATTCTCTCAGAGACTCTAAGGTATGGTTGAGGGGAAGCAGGTATATTGTCTTTTGCGTAAATCTCATCTGCTTTTATCTTTGCTTTTTTTCTCCTGCTGGAAAGATATTATATTGTGCCCTGGTGTGCTCTGGAGACCAAGGAGTTGATGGGGATCAATTAAGTAGGATAAGATACAGAACACTTAATTGTGCTCAGGAGAAACCTGTGCATAGACCAAGAGTCAGTCATTCAAACAGAACAAGAGGATACTGATTGATATAAAATCAAGAAAGATGTATGTCAGGGTTGTATCTTTTCAGCATACTTATCCAATCTGTATGCTGATCATTCAAGAAGCTGGACTATATAAAGAAGAATGTAGCACCAGGATTGTGATTAACAAACTGTGATATGCAGATGATACAAACCTGCTTTCTGAAAGTGAAGATGACTTGAAGCACTTACTTATTAGAGTACAATCTTCAGTATGGATTGATTAGACTTCAATATAAAGAAAACAAAAATCTTCATAACTGGACCAATAGGCAACATCATGATAAATGGAGAAAGATTAAAGTTGTTAAGGATTTCATTTCATTTGGATCCACAATCAACACCCAAGGAAGCAGCAGTCAAGAAGTCAGACATTGTATTGCACTGGGCAAATCTACTATAAAAGACTTCTTTAAAGTGTTAAGAAGCACAGACGTCAGTTTGGAGACTAAGGTGCACCTAACCCAAGCCATGGCATTTTCAATCACTTCATATGCATGTGAAAGCTGGAAAATGTATAAGAATAACTGAAGAAGAATTGATGCATTCGATATTGAAACAATTAGTCTCAGGATAAGATGGACGATGAGGACCTCAGCCTTCATGACCCCAACACTAGAAGAACTAGATGGTGCCTGACTACAAATGCCAACTGCTCAGAAAGGGATCAAAACTGGAGATCCTGGATAAAGTAGGAGAAAAATTGTGGAACAAAATTCAAAAACACAAAAATGACCAGAATTACTGGTCAGATAGAGTCTGATGGAACCCCCAAGACTATGGCCCTGGGTTACCCTTTGGGTCTAGAAATGGACTCACTCCCATGGATTGGCGCTCAGCACAACAGTAGAAAGACCTACACGCAGAACACCTACCCCAAGGTGATGCACCTACCTGCTCTAGGGAGATGCACCCCTTAGAGCAACCAGCCATGAGACATCAGAGGGGCAGCATTCACATAGAGGGAAAGCGGGACAGAAAGGGGTGCATAGTTAAGAAGACACAGGGAGGGAGTAGTCACAGAGATGGGAGGGGAGGAGAGTTTGTTATGGTTGGGGGTGGTGTGGTAGTTAAATTTGTATGTCAACTTGGCTGGGCCTGGTTGAGTGGCTGGGCTATTTCCCATGATGAGACTGGCAATCAGCTCCATGGTGGGATCTACCACAAGCAGCTGAGTAGATGCCTTTGGGATGTGGTCTGCTTCCTGTATATAAAGAGAAGCCTTGGGAATAGTCTCTAGCTTATGGCACACTTGGATCCTGCATGTAGTTGTGTCATTGTTCAGCATCCTGCCTGCTCTGCCGACCTTGGAACTTACAATGGACTTAAATTAGTGGCCTGCATGTGGTTTGGTAACATCAGGACTGTGCCTTTTTACTTGTTGACCTTGGGTTTGTCAGCCTCAGCAGCCAGAAGCTATCTGAGTGAAGAAAAACACCTCTAGTTCCAGTGGGCCAGGAGCAGGAGTCAGACCTGAAGTACAAGGTTGAGGGGCTTTCACCCAGCCCTTAGAGCCTGGCACATTGAACTTGGACTTAAAGCCTCCAAATTTTGAGAGAATAAACTCCTGTTTGTTAAGGCCATCCCATTTGTGGTATATTCTTGTTAGAGCAGTACTAGGTAACCAGAACAGGTGGTAATCAGGGCATAAAATAAAATGTGCACAAATTGTTGAATGTCAAACAAATTTGCTTTGTAAATTTGCACCCAAAGCACGATAAAATAAATAATAATAAAAAAAGAATTAATACATTCAAATTGTGATGTTGGCAAAGAGCACTGAAAATACCATGAACTGCCAGAAGAATGAACAAATCTGTCCTGGAAGAAGTATAGCTGGAATACTCCTTAGAAGTGAGCATGGCACTAGTAGCTAAGTTCAACAAGACAGAAAATAACAAATGCTGGCGAGGTTGTGGAGAGATTGGGACTCTCATACACTGCTGGTGGGACTGTAAAATGGTACCACCATTGTGGAAAGCAGTATGGTGATTCCTTCATAAGTTGGAATTAGAAATACCATATGACCCAGCCATCCCATTACTAGGTATATACCCTAAAGAAGTGAGAGCCATGACAAGAACAGATATACGAACACCCATGTTCATTGCAGCACTATTTACAATAGCCAAAACATGGAAACAACCTAGATGTCCATCAACTGAGGAATGGATAACCAAACTATGGTACATACACACAATGGAATACTATGCAATGCTAAAGAATAATGTAGAATCTGCAAAACACCGCATAACGTGGATGAACTTGGAGGACATTATGCTGAGTGAAATAAGTCAATCACAAAAGGACAAATATGGTATTAGTCAGTTATTGTAAAAATTAAGGAAAGGTTTATCTATTGAAGGAAAATTTCTTTGTTGGTTACCAGGGGTGGGAGGGGAGGGGAGGGACTGCTGTTAGATAGATAGTGATAAATACTGATTTGGGTGAAGAGAAAGGCAATGTACCAAATGTGAGTGACCAATATGGCAGCATTGAGGATGAGAAAGACATAGAGAGGTACATGGAAAGTACAGACAACAAATATGAACCCTTTTGCATATACAGTACTGAGTTCTCAGTGAAGGTAAACATGGGTATATGGATGGATAGATAGGTAGACAGGCTAAACGATTAGGTATGTCTATGAAAGAGGGAGTGTATCCAAGATCATATATAGGGTTGGCAGACAATGGTCCTAGAAGTTTATGTGAATGATCAGAATCCCCAGGTGTATAGTACAGCTGAAAAGGGGCTAGGTTGTTGTCACTGTTTGGTCACAGCCAGCTACCCAGAGGGACCGAGTAGTTGATCCTGAGGGCTTGGGACCATAGTCACAGGGGACATCAAGCTCAATTGGCATAACATACCGTACAAAACGTTGTTCCACCTCCTACTTTGGTGAGTAGCGACTGGGATCTTAAAAGCTAGCAAGCTGCCATCTAGATGCAACGATGGGTCTCTCCTTGTCAAGAGCAAAGAAGAAAGAAGAAAACCAAAATCAATGGAAACAATCAGTCCCCACGACTGGTACACCATCCGATCTGCAACCTATACAACTACAAGACCAGAAGAACTAGATGGTGCCCGGCTACCATTGTCATCCACTTGGAAGGGATGTAGGAGATCCTGGATAGAGAGGGAGAACAATGTGGAACAAAACTCAAAATCATTTGGAGGGGAAAAAAAAAAAAGATGGTTGGTCTAATAGAGCCTGGTGGAACCACTGAGACTATGGCCCCTAGCTGCCCTTCAGGTCTGGAATTGAAGCCATACCTGTGGTTTCCAGCCAAACAAAGTACAGGCATGTGAGTTAAACATTTACCTCAAGTAGACACACGCCCTGGAGAAAACAATCATGGGAGAAGGAAGGGCTGCTTATGCACAGGGAGACAGCTCAGGGGGCAGGAGAGTATGGAGGGATGGACACTGGGAAGTGGTAACTATGGGGAGGAAGTGGGAGGGGAGCTGTTGCATTGTGGTAAACTGTGGTCAATGACATGAGACAAAGTATATGTGAACTGCTGTATGGAAAGTGAATTTGCTTTGTAAATCTTCACCCAAATCACAATTAAAAAAAATGTACTCTGAATTTTAACAGATCAAAATATAAAATATAAAAACTTTTGCAACACACACACAAAAAAAAAAAAAAGAAAGAAAGAAAGAAGTGAGCATGGCCAGACTTCATCTCACATATTTTGTTCATACTGTCAGAAGGGACTCCATGGAGAAGGATGTCATGCTTCTTAAAGTAGAGGAGCAGTGAAAAAAGGGGAGACCTTCCAGTAGATGGATTGACACAGTGGATATGACAATGGGCTCAAGCATAGCAAGTATTGTGAGATTGGTGCAGGATTAGGCAGAGTTTCATTCTGTTGTATGTAGGGTTGCTATGAATTGGAGCTGATTGTATAGCACCTAATAGCAAGAATAAGATACAGTGAGTGAATGAGAGGCCAAGAGAGAGTCATGTTTTGGTGACCAAATGTCATTATCTTTTGTATAAGTCACATCTGCTTTTATCTTTACCTTTTTTTCTGCTGGTTGCCTGTCTTGTCCTTCAGAATCTAGGCCACTGTTGTACATGCTAGTGCTGGTCCACTGTGACTGGGGACATCCCTTGAGCATCTGTTTCTGTCTCTTTACTACTGCTACCTAGAGCTTCTCATCATTCAATCTGTCCCTGCATTGCATGTGTCTATTGTGCTTTTAAGGAGCTCTGATAGCTCTATTGTTAAGTGCTCAGCTGTGAACCAAAAGGTTGGCAGTTTGAACCCACCAGATGCTCCACGGGAGAAAGATGTGGCTGTCTGCTTCTGTAAAGATTAGAGCCTTGCTAACCCTATGACACATCCTATTGAGTTGCTATTAGTCAGAATTGACTCTTAGGCTGTGGAGAAAAGACTTTCTCATCTCATGTTCTATGTTGTATGTCCCATGTCTCATGACATGCTGTGGGGCCAAGTGTTGGGGAAAACGATAGTGGAGGATAAAGAGGGTCCTTTTGTGAATCAGAAAATGAGACTGAATTTGGCTGAAGGTGTTGCCTACTCCCTGGCAGCAACTGGCTGAAATATTATGTTTTGGCTCCATCAAAGCCAGATCTGTGTTTAGAGCTAAAATTTACTTGTTAGCCTTTATAGGTTAGAAAATCATATTAATTTTAAGATGTTAGCTAAAATGTTTGTGTTTTGAGGTGAACAATGTCTGTCTCTTGTTTGATTCATCTGAGACTGAGCTTTTTTCCCCAGGATTTTGAATTTAATTTCTGAGAAGGAGAAAACCTGCCTAGATGTGAAATGATCTTGGGTTGGATCACTTAACTTGCTTGACTCTTTAATCCCTTCCTAGTTTGTAACAACTACTGTCCTTGGAAATGGAGTCTCCTAAGGAAGAATTGCAAAAGAGATCGTTGTTAATAACCCAAATGTCTAGTCTTTTTCTCTCTTCCCATTTCCTTCCTTTCTAGAAAATATTCTTAAGTGGTAGTTCCAAGTCTAAGGCAGAAAATACAGGATTTTCCCATTTCTCATGCTGATCAGAGCCAAGGAGTAATTTACTTTTGAAAGTGGATGGGTCTTCAGCAAGTATAGGTAAATGCGTATTTTTGTAAAAGCCAACTGTTGTCAACTTGATTCTAACTCGTGATGATCCCATGTGTGTGAGAGTAGAACTGTGCTCTACAGGGTTGTCAATGGCTGATTTTTTGAAGTAATTGTTGTGTGTAGGGTTGGTATGAATTGGAACTGACTCTATGGTACCTAACACAAGAACAAGATACAGAAGCCAGTGAGTGAGTGAGAGTAATTGTTGTATGTAGGGTTGCTATGAATTGGAATTGACATGCTATGGGGCCATGTGTTGGGGAAAAGGATAATGGAGGATAAAGAGGGTCATTTTGTGAATCAGAAAATGAGACTGAATTTGGCTGAAAGTGTTGCCTATTCCCTGGCAGCAACTGGCTGGAATATTATGTCTTGGCTCCATGAAAGCAAGACCACTGTTAGAGCTAAAATTTACTTGTTAGCCTTTATAGGTTAGAAAATCATATTAATTTTAAGATGTTAGTTAAAATGTTTGTCAGGACTCACTTCTAAGGCACCTTTGGATGTACTCAAATCTCTAACATTTCAGTTAGTAGCAGAGTGTTTTAATTGTTTGCATGACCTAGGGACTCTCTTAGGGGGCATTTATAAAACTCTTCAAAGTGCCGCTTGCTGAACTCACTGAACCCCGAATTTGAAGGTAGGGGGAGCTATACCTGTTACTTCTCTACTGTGATTCATAATCTGTTTCTTAGGACTCTTTGTTTATTTGATAATTAGTTATATCTTTGTCCCACCTGACAGGAGTCTTCTGAGGCTTTAAGAAATCTGTAGTTTATTGTCAATTAAAAATTTTAAATCTTTAAACAATATTTATAAATGGCAATTATGTTAATTCTAATTATACCTTTTGGGAAGAGAGCATAAAGGAATCAGATTATCCAAATTCTTCTAGGATTGTAGATGTAATTGTAAACA
>NW_006921589.1:7053150-7054751 GCF_000298275.1 Orycteropus afer afer
ATATATATATATATATATTCATACATTTCAGGAGGTGGCATATGATCAAGAACCAATGGTATTGAAGGAAGAAGTCCAAGCTACACTGAAGGAATTAGCAGAAAACAAGGCTCCAGGAATTGACGGAATACCCATTGAGATGTTTCAACAAACAGATGCTGCGCTGGAGGCACTCACTCAGGTATACCAAGAGATTTGAAAGACAACCACCTGGCCAACTGATGGGAAGAGATCCATATTTGTACCTATTCCAAACAAAAGTGATCTCACAGAATGTGGAAATTATCAAACAATATCATTAATATCACATGCAAGTAAAATCTTACTGGAGATAGTTAAAAAATGATTAGAGCAATATATTGACAGAGAACTTCCAGAGATGCAAGCTGGATTCAGAAGAGGACATGGAACAAGGGATATCATTGCTGATATCAGATGAATCTTGGCTGAAAGCAAAGAGTACCAGAAAGATGTTTACTTGTGTTTTATTGACTATGCCAAAGCATTTGATTGTGTGAATCATAACAAATTATGGATAACATTGAGAATTGGAATTCCAGAATACTTAATTGTATTTATGAGGAACCTGTACATAGACCAGGAGGCTGTTGTTCGAACAGAACAAGGGGATACTGTGTGGTTTAAAATAAGGAAGGGAGTATGTCAGGATTGTATCCTTTCACCATACATATTCAGTCTATATGGTAAACAAATAATCTGAGAAGATGGACTATATGAAGAAGGATGTGACATCAGGATTGGAGGAAGGCTCATTAACAACCTGAAATACACAGGTGACACAATTCTGGTTGCTGAAAATGAGGATGACTTGAAGCACTTACTGATGAAGATTGAAGACTACAGTTTGCAGTGTGGATTATATCTCAATATAAAGAAAACAAATAATCCTTACAAATGGACCAATAAGCAGCATCATGATAAATGGAGAAAAGATTGAGGTTGTCAAAGACTTTATATTACTTGGTTCTACTATCAACACCAATGGAAGCAACAGTCAAGACATCAGACAATGTATTGCATCGCACAAATCTGCTGCAAAGGATCTCTTTCAAGTGCTGAAGGGAAAGGATGTGTCCCTGAAGACTAAGATGTGCCTAACTCAAGTCATGGTATTTTCAATCACCTCATATGCATGTGAGAGCTGGCCAGTGAATAAGGAAGACTGAAGAAGAGTTGATGCTTTTGAGTTGTGGTGTTGGCGAAGAATGCTGAAGGTACCATGGACTGCTAAAAGAGCTAACAGATCTGTCCTGGAGGAAGTGCAGCCAGAATGCTCCTTGGAAGCAAGAATGGCCAGACTTCCTGTCACCTACTTTTTGTCATGTCAGAAGGGACCATTCCCTGGAGAAGGATATCATGCTTGGTAAAGTGGAAGTCATCGAAAAAGGGGAAGGCCCTCAACAAGGTGGATTTATACAGTGGCTGTAACAATGGGCTCAGGTATAGCAAGGATCGTGAGGCTGGCACAAGACTGCACAGTGTTTTGTTCTGTTGTACGTAAGGTCACTATGAGTCGTAGCCAACTCAGTGGCACCTGACAACAACAACTGCTATATATGTATATATATATATATATATAT
>NW_006921589.1:7054851-7073438 GCF_000298275.1 Orycteropus afer afer
ATATATATATAAAGAGCATTGTTTTCTAGAAGCAAGTCAAACAGCAACTTCGTGTTCTTTAGAAGTGCCAGTTCAACTTTTACTTTTCTCTGTCTGAACCATTCTTCTATAGTCACCTTCAAATGTTATATAATTATTATCCTTCATATTATTGAGCAATCATTTACATGAAATGTGCAAATGAAAGTTTTATCATATTCCTTTTAGTTTCTGGCACTTCGCTAGCTTATTTTTAAAAAACAAAACAAAACAAAAAACCAACCAGCTATGGCTAAGGGAAAAATTCACATTAAGTATATACCATAGCATGATAAATGAGCCAACCTAGGACAGATAGACAGGTCCCCATATCATTTACAGTAGAAAGGACAGGTGTGAAGAAGGTGGAGATTGGAGAACGTGGTGATTCCTGAGAGAACCTGTCTTAACATTACAATGAGGGTTGGCACCTGTGGAAAAACAGGGTGCCCACAGCTCTGGAGGTATCTCAGCCACACAGCAAGGCTTGGCTACTGTCCTGAGCCCAGGAAAAAAAAAAAAAAAAAAAACAGTCCCTACATAATGCTCAGGAAAATAATAATGTAATATTTAACATGTTTCTGAGTTTGTTTTTGTTTTAAAATAAGAAATGCAACTTAATAAATGGGTGATAATCAAATAGGAAAGTACTCATTCTCAAGCCATGCTTGAAGAAACTTGAGCCTGTCTGGCCAGTGTGTAAATAATGTGTGTTGTAATTAGACAAACGATGTATCAGAAACTTATAAGATTGGAGTCTCGGTTCAGAGGGTTGGAAGGAAAATTTTTCTGGTCTTGGAGTGACTGACTTAATTTTCTTTGCTGAATTTCATTTAAATTCTAGGTTCAGATGAAAAAAATAATGTGATCTCTCTTTTTTTCCAGGTTAGTAAGGGAAGAACTGTATGTACTTGGCTTTAATATAAATCAAGCCCATTGGAAACCAAGGTGATGTGACTCAATTTATTCTCCAATGTTTGCTTTCCTTTGTGCCAGTATAACCCATGGATAGGCAGAGGACCCAGACTTACACAGTACATCATTTTTAGTAACTATTTTTTTTTAATAGATGATTTTCAATTTTTTAAACTGTAAAGATATTTCCTATTTAGTATCATGAAAGTGTGCAAATATTTTATGCGAAATGTCACCTTGAAGACAGGAAAGACGATGGAAAACCATAATAAAGTTGGGTAATTGGCATGGGGAGTTTAATCTGACGCTTGAAACTTTTGCCAACTTGTACTGTGTCTGTGGTATAAAGTACAACTTTGCATAATTCTTCAGGGCATTTCCAGGCACTTTATCAAGAATGAGGGATTGATTAATCAGCCCTTGGCATATATGGAAAGTGTGCAGCAGCCAACAGTCGATGTAAGAATGGTCAGGAAAGTGCAGCAACAAATGTCTGGCCTCCAGACCTCACTCACATGATAATAAAATCAGAATTTCTGAAGTTAAGGGTTCTTCCCTGGACAATGGTAAGATTAGCTTTATTTTCAAATTAAAATAAATGGCCTTATTAACAAATCAAAGTGGAAGCTAGAAGCTCATGTGTCATAGTTAGTTAGATTCATTTTCATTGAAACTTTCTGTAGCAAGAAGATAATATGGAATTTCCAAGCACAGCTTAGATGCAAACTTAATTCTGTGATAAGATATTATTTTAACGTAATCTTGATGAGACTATATAATAATATTAAAATGGAAAACATAACCTGAATGCTATATGATTAAATTGTAAGAATTAAATAACACATGTTTTCCCAATTATAATAGAAGTTTGCTATGCTAGCTAGCTTTGGGACTACCGGAAGGCTACCCACGTGAGTCTTGTAAAGAGATTCGCACAACCCATTTTCTAGGCTTTCTCTTTTCTGGGTTTTCTCTGTGACTATTCTGGTGGGTCTTTCTTTAAGCATAGAATGCATACATTCATTAACCTTTAGCCAAACCCTGGAAAATACCAGAAGAGTAAAAAGCACAGCCTCTGCTTCCCTAAGGAGTCCTTGGGTCGTACAAATGATTAATGTGCTTGGCTGCAGAGCAAAAGGTTGGTGATTTGAGTTCACCCAGAGGTACTGTGGGATATTTGTGCAAGCTAGGTACCTCTCCATTTCATTAAATTGTGGAGGCAAAGTGAACTCAGTCAAGTGACTTGTCCAAGATCATACAGAAAGTACTGGATAAATTGGGAAGACACAAACTTGGAAGCTATAAGATAGATGTACTTCCTGGTGGGGTTGATTTCTTTTTCATGGTCTAAACGGACAGCATCATGCCCTGCTGGTCTTCCCCAAGATCTGTTGTCTTGGCCTAAGCATGTTTCAGTGATTGAGAATAATGTGGAAAAGGCACAGCCTACCCATTGGGACCCTGAAGTCATGACATAGCAGGGTGTCTCAACCTTGATACTTTTGACATTTTGGGTCAGATGACTCATGGTTACAGAGGGTTGTCTTTTGTATTCTAGGATGTTTAGAAGTCTCCCTGGCCTCTATCCACTAGATGCTATTAGCACCTCCCTAGTCTCAAGTTGTAACCAACCAAAAATGTCTCTAGACATTGGCAAATGTCCCCCAAGGAGCAAAATTCCTCCCATCTATCACACTCAATAACCACTACTTTAGAGATGCCCCTGGATGGTGCAAACAGTTAATGCCTTCAGCTGCTAACCAAGAGGTTAGAGGTTTGAGTCTACTCAGAGCTACCTTGGGAAAAAGGCCTGGAGACTTCCTTCTGAAAAATTAGTCAGTGAAAACCATATGAGGCACAGTACTACTCTGACACACATGAGTGGCTATGAGTTAGAGTCAACTCTATGGCAACTGGTGGTGATGGTAGTGGTGGCTCTCCTATAGCTTATATTCTGGTTGGAGAGACAAGTCATATGCAGAAGAAATATCTAAAGTCAGTGTGTAATTGGGTATCTGAATTAATTCTATAGAGTCTAGAAGGTGAAGTGGGCAGTGTGATTGTAATGCTTAGAAAAGATTTTATGGGGAAGTTAGGATTTGATGGATATATAAGATATGAACAGGAAGAAAAGAGGAGACAAGGCAAGATGGATTGGGGATATAGCATAAATAACAATGAGAGAAAAGGAATGAGCTCAGTGCCTACTATAAAAATATAGCCGTGAACATGACGAGGTCTTGGCACTCATGAAGCTTACATTCCAATGTGGTGAGATAGATAATAAAAAGAAGAATAAATAAGCAAGAGCATTCTAGACAGTGAGTATGCAACTAAGGAAACAAACAGGTGAGGTGATAAAGACTGAAAAGAGGGGTGAGGTTTCACTCAGGGCTTTTCAAACTTTCATGTGCATATGGATCTTGTTAAAATTCACATTCTGATTCTGAAAGTCTATGGTGGGGTCCTAGAGTTTGCATTCAAGAAGGTCCTGATGATGCCCACATGGCTGGTCCACAAACCACACTTTGATTATCAAGGCTCTAGATGGTATGATCTGAAGGTCCTGAGGAAATCAGTTTGGTTGGACCACAGGACATAGGCTTAGAAGGAATAATGGAAGAGAAGGTAAAGAGGAAGATGTGGACCACACTGTTGTTGTTGTTGTTGTTATGTGCCGTCGAGTCGGACCACACTGAGATGGGCCTAAAATGCCAAGATAAAGAGTTAGGAATTGAGCAACAGAACCAGGGTTGAAGATGTCTATTGTGGCAATCACATGCAGAACAGAGTCAAACAGTATTTGGTGCCAACCATCTCCAGGTCATGGCACACATAGAAAATGGTGCTATTACTGCAGAGTAATACAGTAACAAAAAAGGAAGATAGGAGAAGTAATGCACTTGAATATTGAACACATACTATGGATTACTAGAGAAACGAACAAATCAGTCTTAGAAGAAACACAATTGGAGTGTTCCTTAGATGTAAGGATGATAAAATTTCAGGTCTCTTACTTTCAACATGCCAGGAAAGACCAGTCACTAGAATAGGGTATCATGTTTGGTAAAGTAGAGGATCAGTTTAAAAAAAGGAGAAACCCTCTATGAGATGGGATGACAAAACATCTGCGAGAATGGATTCAAACATGGATCATGAAGCTGGCACAAAACTGGTCATCATTTCATTCTGTTATCTATAAGTTCACCACGAGTCGGAGACAGCTTGACAGCAACAAACGACAACATGGCACAAGGGGAGGGGAGAAGTAGACCTCTTCTTGGAGAATATTTGTGTTAAACGATCAAAAGATTAAAAACTTAAGATAATAATGATGCAAGAATGCCATGATGAGCCCCTTGTTGGTGGAAATTAAGAAGTGAGCAGGAGAAACAACTCAAGGAAACCTGCAGAATTGTGTGAGTGTGTTTGGTAATACATTGGGTAGGAGGAGGATGTTTTTAGGGATGGTGAAACATCAACAATTTCAGCAGGCAACGGAAAGGTCGCAAGTGGCACTCAAGTGAGCGTTCTGCCCAGGAGTTAAAGATTTTTTAGTCAAATCCTAAGGGTTTAAGATGTGTCAGTAGTAGTTTCTTTGAGGGCAAGAATGTTAAGAGAAAAGAGTAGATTGCTACAGACTACGCTTTTGGGGAATATGTATATCCTATGAAAGAAAGAAGAGGAGCACATGAAGAAGGCAGTAATGGGTTAGTTGGAAATTTAGGGAAAGATCAAGAAGTTGTCAGGAATAGTATGGACATGTGCTGGACACTGTGTGATGGTGCAGTATTGACTATTGTCACTGTCTTTGTAAACAGGCTGATTGGGAAGGGAGTCTTTAATTCTCTAACCACAATGATGCTTCTCTAAACTCTTTCCATTTGCCTGGTTCTAAGACCATGTGGTTAAGCTTTTCCACCTCAAAATTTCCATCTCCATAGGGACTGGATTGGAAAGTAGACAAAATAATAGGAAGAGGCTAAGCTTGGGAGCGATTCTGTATTTGACCTTCTGTAACTATCACCATCCCAGAACACAAGTTACCAACATGCATTTTCCTTCAGGGTGAAGCAGGCAAGAACTTTCCTTTACCTTTGCTTGTATTTTATGGAAAAACTGAGCCTCAGAGAGTCTTAGTGAGTTGAGTAAGATCATTGCATCTGTTAGTGGTAAGATCAGAATGAGAATCCAAGTTTTCTTGACCTTCAGAGTGGTGTTATTTTAATTTCAATTAAGGTAAAAACTGACAAGTGTCCAATATGGAGGATCTATGGGGTCGCTATGAGTTGGGGCCAACTCGACGGCAAATAACAACAACAACATATCTATATCTATATCTATATCTATATCTATATCTATCTATATCTACATACACATACGTCCTTTGTCCCTGAGTCAATGGGACTCCTGATTTTTGCCTTCATTGACCTTAGTCTCTAGCCTTTCGGGATTCAGAACATAAGGTGACATTTTTATGTTTACTGGGTTCGGTATGCTATGAATGTGGGAAAACATTCAACCAGAGTTTTGGACAGTTCCACATTGAAGTACTAGGTGGCAGCCTAACACTACTTTTGGGTGTTTAGAACTGTGTTTCTCTAAATGGTGTTTTAAAGGAAAATTTTAGAGAGATTTTAAAGGAAAGAATAACTTATGGAGGAAGCTTCACAGAAATAAGTAAATGATGATACATGATATATTTTCAAACCATCTTTCCCAAAACCATATTTTTAATTACAAATTGCACATGCAATGGCATGAGATATTAAAAACAAATGTAAGCCTCAATTGAAAAATAAGCAAAGGACATAAGTAGACATTTTATAGAAGAAGAAATACATATGGCAATGAACATACACAAAATGTTTGTTAAACATTTTAACCTCTAATAAGAAAGAACATTCAAATTAAAAGAGAACATTTTGATTAACATTTCAATTTGACAGAATTATTTTTAAATGCTGTATCCCAAAGGAAACTTAGAGATGTGGACAAAGATTTATGTACAAGTACCTTCCTTGATGTTTTATTTATGATCATCTAAGACATTATTAAGGAGCTCTGGTGGCATAGTGGTTGAGGCATTTGGCTGCTAACCAAAAGGTCAGTGGTTTGAACCAATCAGCCACTCTGTGGAAGAAAGATGAGGCGTCTGCTTCTGTAAAGATTTACAGCCTTGGAAAGTCAGTGGGGGTCACCGTGAATCAGAATCAACTCAGTGGCAGTGAGTTTGATTTGGTTTTTGGAATGACATTATTGCATAGAAACTGGCATTTCTTCTGAAGGAATATTATGCATTCTTGATCCATAGGATGCTATACTTAGCCCTAGCAAAATTATATCAATTTTATATTCACCTAATGTAAAAAAAAAGTGCATACATGTAATATTTAAAAACACGAAGAGAAGTGTAAGTTATCCTTTGTTGGAGGGGAGAAATTGTTGTGCAGTTTTTGAGGTTTCAGGAGAACTGACCAGATCTAAATTTCTACAAGTAAGTCATTGTCTGGGTTGATGGTGAGGGAACAGAATCATAAACAAATGGATCGCTGGTGGCTCCAACCAGCTGCAGCTGGTTAACTCCACTGCAGGGACTTCAAGGGCTGGGAGTCCAGGGGCCTCCCTTGAGATCCTTGTCTACAGTCACAGGGTGAATGTGTGGAGCTGAGGGCCACTCTTACTGATGGCCTTGGCACATTGATTTCTGGTGGCAACAAAGAAGGGAAGAGTAAATTGGAAAGAAATCCAAATTTGTGTCCTGTGTGATTATTAAAACATTGTCTGTAAATATTTTGCCACACTGAAAACATATTAGTCTGCTTCTAATTTCCTTGTTAACACATTCTTTCCTCTGTAGCATGCCATATATATATATATTTGTCAGAAGTAGCTTATAATCTCTTGGTTTGCTGTTTCAAGTAATGAAATGGAATAAACGAGACTAAGGAAAAATCAATAGAATTGTCTGGCTGAAGAGGTTGCTTGTTGTATTCTGCTAGAAATATATGAATGAAATGTTCAATTTATTTGTTCACTTAACTTATTGATTCAATTACTCATTGCTTTCATTATATGAATAGTAGATAAAAATGAAGGCATCCTTTGGTGGCATGGTCTGACACCTTGGCAAATAAGGAATACGAAGAATCTAATCTTGGAATCCAGTTTCCACTAAGAATTTTTGAAAGGTCTTAATTTTTGAAGGAATATATATACATAAGCTCTGGTGGTGTAGTGTCTAAGTCATTTGACTGCTAACCAGAAGGCTGGCAGTTCAAACCCACCAGCCACTTCTTGGAAGGAAGATTGGGCAATATACTTCCATAGAGATACTGCCTTGGAAACCCAAGGAGGGGTCACCATGAGTTGGATCTGACTGGATGGCAGTGAGTTTGGTATGTATATATATATAATTTGATCTTCTCCCTCAAGGTGTTTGTGGTTATCTTTGAGAAGTTACTCCTATCTTATCCTTTGTTATTTTTGTGATGTATGTGGATAATTTTATAGCACAAGTACGTATGTAAGACTATCTTCAGCCAAATCTATCCTTGGTCTTGGATATACTCCTGATCTTCTCACCTGTCTATGCATTTACCCATAGGCTGGTGTTTGGTGCCACTGGTAATGCAGTATTGTGCATGTAATAGTACTTGTCTCTGTTGTCTGTATCTTTTGTGCACATTTCCGTGTCCTCCCTTTCTACAATGAAACACAAAGGAAGGAACATATTTTTAAATAAGAGCATACTGCTAGTTCGCATTGAGCCAGCTCTGAGTCGTGGTGACCTTATGTATGGCCGAGTGCACCTGTGCCATCCTCACGGTCCCCGGGACATTTGAGTCCATTGTGTGGCTCGTGTGTCCATCCATCTCACTGAGGATTTCTTTGTTTTGCTGCCCCTCTGCGTTACCAAGCATGGTGTCTTTTCTAGCAATTGGTCTTTCCTGAAGGCCTGTCCAAAGTCTCACCACCCTCCCTTCTAAGGAACACTCAGGTTGTATTTCTTCTAAGACTGATTTCATGGTCCCTGCCTCCCCAAGGGAAAAAAAAAAATCATAATCATAATCTAAGCATAATCAAAGTCCTGGTGCTTTTATTTCACAAGCCTGCAACATAACTTGTTGAAAAGCTGGCTGGGAGGTACCTTCTCCAATAGACCTCTGCTTTCACAAATTTGTATTTATTCTTTCTCTGCATACAGAAAAGCTATGCCAACATGCTCATTAACAACATTTTTTTTCCCCCTAAATCCTGGACTTTGGCATGGAAGCAGAATATGAGATCTCTAAGAGCATTTTTAAAATTTTACCATGATAGGAAACACATTATCAGTCATTAGGATTTTCTGAATCCCCGGGATAGTTGGGCAAGTCCTATTTCCAGGCTTCCAGCCCTGCCATGAGGTCCTAGCCTTTGTGTACAGTGGCAATGCTGTCGACTTACTATAATCATTTCCATAGAGAATCACATACTATTTGATGGGGGAGGAAACACTGGTGACTGTCCCTTGCATCCTCTCATGTCACAGATGAGCTTGCTCATTTGAGTGTTTTCCAGTGCAGGTCGAAACCTACTCTAATGAGACTGATGAAACAATAGATTTTTCTACAATGGAACACAAAGGAGGCATATAGCATTATTCATTATTTTAAAATTAGCATACTTGAAACAACTGTTTCATCTGCACCTTATTTGTACAATTAATAAAGTGGGAAAAAGAAAGAATTATATGGATTATAGCAAATGCAAATTTTTCTGTGATCTGGGGCAGCGGGGAGGGCAGATGTTCGCATTGTGTCTATAATTTCATTTCCATGCAATTTCAGATTATTTTAATAAAAAGTCTTAAGTTTCGCAAAGGTTTGCAGTATTTCTCTTGTTTATTTGAATTTACTTACTTATGTACTCCACATGTCAAGGGCGCTTGTGAGTGCGGAGGGCCTGGGTTACTGTTCAGGGATATTTCTTGCTTATGTTTCTACTTTTTCAGAAACATAGGAGATGAGCTCCATTTGATTTCTTGGAATCCCAGGCATCCCAGAGGCTGTGGGGACCACTTGCTCCATTCCTTTATTGTAAAGATGAGGAAACTGAAGCCCCGGGATGCTGCATGTCTGTCCAAAGTCAATGTCAGTGCTGGGAAAAGGGCCAGTACTCCTGCCAGCCTGAAGTGTGACGATGTGCCCCACAACATCATCCTTGTCTTACATGAATTTCCTCTTCTCTGAAATTTCATTTCAGTCCTAGAAACTGGCTCAGGTGGTAGAGATCTGCCTTTGCCTATGGCTTGCCCTCATAGCTGGATGTACCTTCCTAGGGTTTATTAAACACTACCTCAATCAGTTAGTCCTTTCTGCCTTCGTCCAACAGGTGGTGGCAAAGTATTCTCACTTCTCATTTGGCACTAATCAAAAACTACTGAAGTCACTGGTGATTCTCAGTGACAGCTCCTGGTCACCAACCCTTCTCAGGAAAAGCTGTGCCGCAGACTCCAAAAGCTACCTACCACATGAAGTGTGAGTATCAGAAATGGAAGCAGAGGTTCAGGATCCTTTTTTTCAAATGCTGGCTTGGCTACTTGGACAAGCTACTTATCTCTGTGTCTCAGTTTCCTTATCTACAAAATGGGGTGGTAAACAAAAAGTCAGAACCAAACCAATTGCAGTCGGCTTGGCTCTAACTCAAGGTGATTGTGTATGTACAGAGTAGAACTGTGCTCACAGGGTATTCAATTGCTCTTGCCTTCCAGGGCTAGATTATTAGACTTTTCTTTCGAGGGGCATTTGGGTGGGTTTGAATTACCAACCTTTCCATTAGTCCAGAGCTTAACCATTTGTGCCATGCTCCTCTCTTCTTCACCACTGTCTGTTACTGACTGGTAAGACTTCTTTCCACATTCCTCGTATAAGATTTTGCTATATATACGTGCATGTGCTTTGGATGTGTACATGTATGTGTGTGCATAATGTTTCTCCAGTGTGAGGATTGCCTTTTCATATTCATAGTGTCTTTTAAAGATGGAATATTTTTAATTTTGATGAAGTTCCAATTTATCCATTCATTTTATGATTATGTTTTGGTATGTAGCCAAAGACTCAACACTCAAGAAGACTATAGTCTATACAGTTTTCTGGAGTTCTTTCTATCTTTAGCTACCTCTTTAATATAGGGTTGTTAAAAGAATTCAATAAGTTAACACATAAAAACATTTAAAAGGGTGACTGACACATAGTAAGTGTTCAATTAATGTTGGCCAATATTGTTAGTATTGTTTTTAGTGTGTAAATAGGGTCACCTTCATTTTGATCATGAGGGTGGCTTGAGGAGAGAGAGGGTTACTTTTGCACATAGCTTTCTGTATTCCAGCTACAGTGCCCTTCTTTCAGTTCACAGAACAAGCTTTTCTCTGATCTGCCTCAGGACCTTTGCATAGAATATTTCCTTCGACTGTAAGGTTTTCCTCCTTTGTTTCATCACCTGGTTAGATCTTCTTCCTTTCAATCTTAGCTCTAGCACCAGTTCTTCAGGGGAAACTTCCTTGACTCCTTAATTGGTTAGGTTACATCACCCTATTTTCTTATACCCCCAGTCTCATAGCACCAACTTTGTAGCACTTACCATTGATATAACTTTGCTCTCATGATATGAGCGATTATTTGATCAAAGTATATCTTCCACACTAAACTTTCCAAACAAAAAAACAAACTCATTGCCATCGAGTCAGTCCCGACTCATAGCGACCCCTCCTTGGGTTTCCAAGGCAGTATCTCTATGGAAGTAGATTGCCCAAACTTCCTTCACCAATTTGGAATTTTGCCCGCTTTTGCTGGCCACTGGGTCCTCAGTGTCTGAACACTGTACACACTATTACACAGGCAGTCAATAACTAGTTGTAGAATGAATGCGTGCATGAGTAAATAAAGCTGAATATACTAGAATTTTCATCCTGACATCAAATTGGATGACAACCTGGGCACAGTATTGAGTTCACAGAAAAGTGCAGATCGGAAACACGGGTGGAAGGAGACAAGCACTATGACAGTATTTTGTGCAATCTGTGATGGTCAGTCAGACTTTAATGACAGGTTGATCTTCACACCCACAAAACTAGAAGTCATCTCTCATTTTTGTTAAAAAAAAAAAAATTAATTTTGTGATTTAATAAGATTTAAATAATTTACATACATAACATGCATGTTTTTAAGAGTATAGTTCAATGCTGTTCTTGGTTGCTGTTGAGTATGCGCTGACTCATGGTGAGCTCAAGTACAACAGAATGACACGTTGCCTGGTCCTACACCATCTTCCCATCATTGACGTGTTTGAGTTCATTGCTGCGGCCATTCTGTAGTGCCTCCCAATGTCAGGGCTCATCTTCCAGCACTATGTTGGAAAATATTCTGAGATCCATAGGGTTTTCATTGGTTAGTTTTAAGAAGTAGATCACTAGACTTTTCTTTTTTTCACTTTTTATTGTGATTTGGGTGAAAGTTTACAGAGCAAATTGGTTTCCCTTCAACAATCCATACACATTTTGATTAGCGACATTGATTACCATCCCCACAATGTAACAACTCTTTCCATTTCCTGCCTGTGTTTACCATTTCCATCTTTCCTTCTTCCCTGTTCCTTCCTGCCTTCTGAGTTTTTTTGCTGGGCAAATGGTGCCCTTTTGATCTCATATGGTTGGTTGTTCTAGGCAGTGCATACCTCCCTAGAGTTATGGTTCACGTTATAGGCCTGTCTATTGTTTGGCTGGAAGTTGAGTCATGGGGGTGAGTTCAGTTCTAGGCCTGCAGTGTTTCTAAAGCCCATAGTCTCAGGGGTTCCATCTGTCTATATCAGACCAGTAACCTGATTTTTTTTTTTTTTTTTAAATTTTGAGTTTTGTTCCACATTTTTCTCCCACTCTCTCCAGGATCTCCTGGTCTGATTCCTTTCAGAGCCATCAGCACGGGGGGCTGTGGACCATCTAGTACTCCTGACCTCAGCATCATGGAGGCTCAGGTTCATGTGCTCTGTTAGTCCTTTGGAGTAAATGTTTCCATGCGTCTTTGATTTTCCTTACTCTTCTTTCCTCCAGATGGGGAAAAACCAATATATGCACCTTAGATGGCTGCTTACAAGCTTTCAAGTCTCCAGTTGCTACTCTCTAAAGTAGGATGTAGACCATCATCTTTGTGGACTATATTATACAATTAGCCTTTATTTTCCCCAGAACTATAGTCCTGAGCCCCCATGTCCAAGATCTCATTTCCTCAAGGTGTTTGGTTCTAGCTAGGAAGTTTTCATAACTTTGTCCCATGTGTGCTATCCTATATTCTTTATTTGTAGCACATATAAATACATAGGTAGAAATATCCTCTGTCAAACCTATATATGTTTGTGCATTTAGTCCCATTCACCTTTCTATTCATGTTCAGCTTGTATGTCAATGTATCCACTCATGGGTTATGGTTATTATTGTTATTGCAGGATTGTGTGTATAATAATTATTACCTTTGTTGCCTTTAACTCTTGGGATCCTCCCAATGTCTTCGTTTGCTTTGACCATTTTGTGCTGACCTCTCCCTTGTAGAATATTGCCTTTCCCTTCACTCACATTAATATACGTTTACCCTCTAGTTAGTGATTTCCCCTCCCTTCCCCTCCCATCCTTGGTAACCATCAAAGAATGTTTCTTTCTGGGAGTAAACATTTTCTTGACTTTTTATAGTAGTGGTCTCATACAATATTTATCCTATTGTGAATGACTCATTTCACTAAACGTGATGTCCTCCAGGTTCATCTTTCTAGTATGTCTTAGTCTGGAAGCACTGGTGAAACCTCTCTACCACAGGTGACCTTGCTGGAATTTGAAACACTGATGGCATAGCTTCCAGCCTCCCAGCAACATGCAAGTCCCCACAGTGTGACAGACTGACAGACAGACAGTATTTAATATTTAGTACAATGGAATTCTACATTCAGAGATCCTCTCTTTTCTTAAGAACACCCACTTTCTTATAAAACATTTAGAACCATAGCTAAGGAAATCCATTAGGCAGCACATCTCAGTCTTCGTCTGCAAATCACTCTGAAGGTCCAGAGAGGGAAGCTACGCACACGAGCTGGGAGAAGGAGGTATTTAGGACCTAGCTCTGGGTCCTTCCTTCTCCCAGGTCATTTGAATTTCCTTTAACATCTACTATTTTGTCTTAAAAATTCATGAGAAGATCACATTCTACTCTGTAATATGTTTGCCTTTGTTTTAGTATAAAAATATTGCCCTGTTATCCAAATCATCAGGTAAAATAGATACTCCTTGCTCTTTCCTTAAGATTATTTGTGTCTCGTACCACCCCCACCCCTACCCCCCAACACACACTGATACACCCAGGGGCACTGGTACTACACTTAGAGAAGCACGGAATTAGGACTATTGTCCTGAGCCCTGAATTGTTTAGGAATCCTTATGTGGCTGTAATAAGCATTGATTAAACACTGACTTCAAGTAGCAGCTAAGGAGCTCTGGTGGTGCTGTGGTTAAGGCCCTGTGCTGCTAACCAAAAGATTGGAGGTTCAAACTCACCAGCCACTCCATGGGAGAAAGATAAGGCAGTCTGCTTCCATAAAGATCTACAGCCTTTGAAAGCTAATGAAGGTCTCTATGAGTTGAAATAGACTCAATGGTAGCAGCTAGAGGAGAAAGGATGAAGTAATTCTCCCCGTTGATGTTTGTTGGGTGAGGATAAGGGGGAAAGAACAAACAAGAACAATAATTAAAAAAATACCCTCTAAGGAAACTCTAAAAAAAAAAAAAAAAAACCCCAAAACATAGGGTCATGTTTATTGCCAAGACAAATTGACTGATCAGCTTATCTCTACCCACCTTTTGTTTCCTTCTGGTAAAAGGCTGCCTTCTGAGATTGGTTGTGCATGTGTGCCCATGAATAGGTATCAATCTGTCCTTGAAAACAACATTTGGAATCCATTTGCCAATATGAGAGTTGGGGTGGTGTTTTGGTTACCTAGTGCCACTCTAACAGAAGATACCACAAATAGGATAGCTTTAACAAACAGGAGTTTATTCTCTTACAGTTTGGAGGCTTTAAGTTCAAGTTCAAAGTGCCAGGGTGAAAGTCCCTCAACCTTGGGCTTCAGCTCTGCCTCCTGCTCCCGGCCCACTGAAGCTAGAGGCTTTTCTTCACTCAGACAGCTGCTGGCTCCTGAGGCTGACAAGCCCAAGGTTGACAAGTGAAAAGGCACAGTCTTGATTTTACCAAACCACATGCAGGCCATCAACTCAAGTCCATTGGAAGTCCCAAAGTTGGCACAGCACAGCAGGCTGCTGAACAACGACATGTCTACATGCAGGGTTCAAGCATGGCATAAACTAGAGACCATTCCCCAGGGCTTCTTTTTACATACAGGAAGCCGACCACAACCCTAAGGCAGCTACTCAGCTGCTCACAGTAGATTCCGCCATGGAGATGATTACCAGTCTCATCATGGGGAATACCATATCCAGCTGCCCAGCCACTCAACCAGGCCCAGCCAAGTTGAACTTAACTACCACAGGTGGGGACGAGAAAGATAGAGTGTCATTTTTCTAGGCCATTTTTTCCCTTAGAGATGACCTAGAGATAGCCCTTTGCCTAATCTAGCTAGAGACAACATGGCCTATTCTCCTTATTTTGGTAACTGACAATTTACATACTACTCATTGCAGCTCTGTAAAGTAGGGACTCAGTCCCATGTGACAGATAAATGAACTGAGTTTTAAAGATGTTACCAAATTTGGCCAGTCTACCCAGGCTATAAGTAGCAGAATCAAGATTTTATGTTTTATGTTCCCATCACATTTTCCTACATCTCTTGTGGGTTTAGAGGCCATTTCAACTTGATTTTACAATTTTTTTTGAGTGCCTACTATGTGCCAGGGATCATGCTCAACTTAAAAGAGTATCCAAAGATGAATAAGATATGTTCCTTGCTGGCTCACAGGCAGAAGCTTCTCCCTTACACAACACTCCAAGCAGCATGCAAGAAGGATAGTAACTATTAAATGACTTTCTTGGGGCAATTCATGGTGAGTAGCCTAGAGTTAAAACATTTCTTATTTAACATTAGCAGATAATGAATGAGGCAACAATGTCTGCACTAGAGACAAAACAAAAGTAATAAAACGAATTGGCACTTGAACAGAAAAGATGAACCACCATTTCTGCATGTTCTTTGTCTCAATCATTCAGCAGAACAACAACAACAACAAAAATCACTTCATAAATCAGTCGAAGCTGGTCTCATTCTGCCATTCACAGAACATGGAATTACTTTCTTAGGATGATAAATGGATGTCTTTGCCAGAGCACTGTCATTGAGGCTTACATAACTTACAGTGCAATTATTAGTTATGTCCTAGAAAGAACTTATTTATTTTAGCTTATATCATCTTTTCATTCTTGAAACACGTCCTTTATCTATTTGCTTTTAAAAACTGGAGTAGATGCCAGTAGAGGAAGGAGCTTTTCTATTACGGTAACTGAAATATAATTTTGAAAGTGGGTGATATCAAATGATGTGTTGATTCTACTCATTTTATCACCAGAGGCTAGAGCCAAAGGATGATAGCAACTGTATTTTTATAAAATTAAGGTGAATCTGAAATTATGGTTGAATCCCAAGAGGTGCTTAAAACCAGAGTGTGTGGTGTGTACAAGTCCTACATTTTCTAGTACACAAAAGATTGATTCATTGCATTTTAGTTGTTAGGATGCAAAGAGGTAGGCACAATCTACTCCTCGTTTATGGACTCTCTTGTTATCTGATATTTCACATTTGCAACAATAGTAAAATATCTACTGACTATTTTGCACATTAATGATGTACATCCGGCAGTAATGAATGCTGAGGTGTGAGGGGAGGGTAACATTCCTTGTGATGGCTAAGACATTTCCAACTTGGCTGGACCATGATTCCCAGTGGTTTGGCAGTTATGTAATGATGTAATTTGACAGTTATGCAATGATGCAGTCCTCCTCCATTTTGTGATCAGATGTGGTCATCATCCGTTTTCACATAATTCCTATTTTTGCACAATGACCTGGTCTTTGGAACCTTACCATGTTGACAAGTGAGCAGAATGTGTATGCATAGAGCAGCAGCCAGGCATCCAG
Organism: Orycteropus afer afer; assembly: GCF_000298275.1. Lineage (NCBI taxonomy): Eukaryota > Metazoa > Chordata > Mammalia > Tubulidentata > Orycteropodidae > Orycteropus > Orycteropus afer. Next base: position 7,070,949 of record NW_006921589.1, read on the forward strand.
GAAGTGGAGGGAGGGACTCAGGTCCCACCTCCACCCACCAGGAAAGCAGGGGAAAGAGAAGCCAGAGGCCATAGAGCAGAGAAGTAGCCAGTCATCCAGGTAAGGGGGGTGGGGAGGACCCAGGCCTCACCCCCACCAGCCAGGAAAGTGGGGGAAAGAGAAACTAGGGGGATGACAGAGCAGAGCTGCGCCAGGGATGTAGGTAATGGAGGGCGGAGAGATTTTGAACAGCTAAGCAAGACAAACTTGTCTGTCAGTTTGTCATACTATTGTGGCTAGTGTGTTGCTGTGAGGCTTGAGGCTGTGCCACCAGGGTTTCAAGTGCCAGCAAGGTTGCACATGGTGCACAGGTTTCAATATAGCTTACAGACTGAGACAGACCAGTGAGAAGGAAGAGACTATCCACTTCTCAGAAACTGGCCAGGGAAACCTGATGAATAGCAGAGAAACACTGTGTGATACATTACTGGGAAACTTTATGAATAGCCTGGAAACATTATCTGATATAGTGCAGGAGAATGAACCCCTTAGGTCAGAAGTCTTTCAAAATACGACTAGGAAAGAGCTGCATCATCATAATAGGACCAACCTTACTGATACGGATAGAGTAAAACTTTTGAGACCTCTATTTGCTGATGTGGCACGACTTAAATTAGGAGAAACGACTGCAAACATCCATCAATAATTGGAACATAGGATGTATGAGCTCTGGTAGCATAGTGCCTAAGGCACTTGACTGCTAACCAGAAGGCTGGCGGTTCAAATCCACCAGCCATTCCTTGGAAGGAAGGTTGGGCAATCCTATTTCCTTAGTGATACTGCCTTGGAAATCCAAGGACGGGTCGCTATGAGTCAGGGCCAACTCAACGGCAAATAACAACAAGAACAGGATGTATGAAGTATGAATCTAGGAAAATTGAAAGTTGTCAAAAATGAGATGGAACACATAAAGATTGATATCCTAGGCATTTGTGAGGTGAAATGGACTGGTTTTGGCCATTTTGAATCAGACAAACATATGATCTACTATGACGGGAATGACAATTTAAAGAGCAATGGCATGATATTGATCATCACAAAGGATATTTCAAGATCTGTCCTGAAGTACAATGCTGTCAGTGATAGGATAATATCCATACGCCTACAAGGAAGACCAGTTAATACAACTGTTATTCAAATTTATGCACAAACCACCAAAGCCAAAGATGAGGAAATTGAATATTTTTACCAACTTCTGAAGTCTGAAATTGACCGAACATGCAATCAAGATATGTTAATCATCACTGGTCACTGAACTGCAAAAGTTGGAAACAAAGAAGAATCACCAGTAGTTGGAAAATTTGGCCTTGGTGACAGAAATCATGCTGGAGATTGCATAATAGAATTTGGAAGACCAATGACTTATTCATTGCCAATACATTTTTTCAACAACACAAACAGCGATACACATGGACTTCACCAGATGGAGTACACAGGAATCAGATTGACTACATCTGTGACAATAGGTGATGGAAAAGCTCAGTATCTTCAGCCAAAACCAGGCCAGGAGCTGACTGTGGAACAGACCATCAACTGCTCATATGCAAGTTCAACTTGAAGTTGAAGACAGTTAAAAAAAAAGTCCACAAGAGCCAACATATGACCTTGAATATATCCCTCCTGAAGTTTTAGACCATCTAAAGAATAGATTTGATGCATTGAACCCCAATGACTAAAAACCAGAAGAATTGTGGGATGACATCAAGAGCATCATCCATGAAGAAAGCAAGAGATGATTAAAAATACAAGAAAGAAAGAAAAGACCAAAATGGATGTCAGAAGAGACTCTGAAACTTGCCCTTGAGTGAAGAGTAGCTAAAGCAAATGGAAGAAATGACAAGTTAAAAGAGCTGAACAGAAAATTTCAAAGAGCAGCTTGAGCAGACAAAGCCAATTACTATAATGAAATGTAGAAAGACCTGGAGTTAGAAAATCAAAAGGGAAGAACACACTTGGCATTTTTCAAGCTGAAAGAACTGAGGAAAAAAAATTAAGTCTTGACTTGCAATATTGAAAGATTCTATGGGTAAAATAGTGAACGATGCAGGGAGCATCAAAAGAAGATGGAAGGAATACACAGAATCACTGTACCAAAAAGAATTGGTCGATGTTCATCCATTTCAGGAGACAGATATAATCAAGAATCAATGGTATCAAAGGAAGAAGTTGAAGCTGCACTGAAGGAATTGGCTAAGAACAAGCCTCCAGGAATTGACAGAACACCCTTTGAGATGTTTCAACAAATGGATGCCCTACTGGGGGCACTCACTCGGTTATGCCAAGAGATGTGGAAGACAGCTACCTGGCCAACTGACTGGAAGAGATCCATATATGTACCCATTCCAAAGAAAGGTGATCTCACTGAATGCGGAAATTATCAAACAATATCATTAATATCACATGCAAGTAAAATCTTATTGAAGATAATTCAAAAATGGTTGCAGCAGTATA
>NW_006921589.1:7073873-7089484 GCF_000298275.1 Orycteropus afer afer
GAACGTGGCATCAGGTTGGAGGAAGGCTCATTAACAACCTGTGATATGCTGATGACACAACTTTGCTTGCTGAAAGTGAGGATGATTTGAGGCACTTACTGATGAAGATTGAAGACTACAGTCTGCGGTATGGATTACATCTCAATATAAAGAAAACAAAGATTCTCACAACTGGACCTGTAAGTAGCATCGCGATAAATGGAGAAAAGATTGAAGCTGTCAAAGAATTCACATTGCTTGGTTCTACAATGGATGCCAATGGAAGCAGCAGTCAGGACATCAGAGGACATACAGCACTGGCCAAGTTGGCTGCAAAGGATCTCTTTCAAGTGCTGAAGAGCAAAGATGTCTCCTTGAGGACTAAGGTGCACCTGACACAAGCTGCGATGTTTTCAATCGCCTCATAAGCATATGAGAGCTGGACAATGAATAAAGAAGACTGAAGAAGAATTGATGCTTTTGAGATGTGGTGCTGGTGAAGAATGTTGAAAGTACCATGGACTGCTAAAAGGACTAACAAATCTGTCCTAAAGGAAGTGCAGCCAGAATGCTTTTTGGAAGCGAGAATGGCCAGACTTCGTCTCACATACTTTGGTCATGTTGTCAGAAGAAACCATTCCCTGAAGAAGGATGTCATGCTTGGTAAGGTGGAGGGTTGACAAAGGAGGGGAAGACCCTCAACGAGATGGATTGACACAGTGGCTGCAATGATGGGCTCAAGTATAGCAGAATTGCGGAGCTGGCGTGGGACTGGGTGGTGTTTCGTTCTGCTGTGCATAGGGTTGCTATGAGTTGGAGGCGACTCGACAGGACCTAACAACAACAACAACATGTGTATTCATGATGTTTGTGCATAATACAAATAACACACGTAATACAAATATCTACCACCATCTGCTAATTTGTCATACCGTGGTGGCTTTTGTATTGCTGTGATGCTGGAAGCTATGCCACTGATATTAAAAATGCCAGCAGCTTCACCCATGGTGGGCAAGCTTCAGAGACCTTCCAGAGCAAGAGCGGCTAGGACGAAAGGCTTTTCAATGACTTCTGAAAATGATTCAATGAAAACCTTATGGAACACAATAGAGCATTGTCCAACTTGCTTGCTTTGGACTCATCATTAGATGGGATCAATTGCTGGAGGAGGACATCATGTCTGGTTCAGTAGAGGGCCAGTGAGGGTGAGGGAGACCCTCAGTGAAGTGGATTGGCACAGTTGCTGCAGTGGTGGACTTGGACGTGTGGTGAGTGTGAGCATGACACAGCAACCAGGCAACACATCATTCTATTGTACTCAAGGTTGCCATGAGGCAGAGTTGACTTGATGAGAGTTATCTCTGTCTATCTAATACCTATATAAACACACATACATGTATATAAACATACAAAAGCTGGTTTATAAAAACAAATTCCATTATAATCCTCTTTAAAAAGGTAAAAAGCTGAGTTTCCAATTTTTGCTCTATGTATCCTTATAATCTCAATTAATGCCCCTGGGGAAGAGTGCTGAATTGCGGTAAACAGTATGTAACCTGGTAATTGGGCAAAACTCCAAGATATTTTCTAGAATTCTCAAGGGCTTTGGCAAAAATTGAAAATTAATCTATAAACCATTCCTTTTTATGCTTTCAACGTGTGCATTGTGAGCCGTTTTCTTATTCTTCTTAGATTATGGCATGTCTGCTTTTCAAATTGAAATTAGAGGTGCAACTTTTCATTGGGTAATCATTCTATGTTTGAAATGCAACCTGGGATTGCCTAAAGTACATCTAATTCCCACAGGGAACAATCAGTTGCCTAGACAAGCACCAAATCGCAGTACCCACCTGGCTTGCAGCCAAGTTGGCTCATTTGTAACAACATGAAACTAGAATTTTGATGCATTTGTGCACAATATTTCCCTGCAGAAACTACTCTGCATAGTTCTTTTAAAAATAAGAAATACATATAATTCTTTAGTAAAATGCAGCCTCCTCCCTCCCTTTTTAAATTATGTTATAGTTTAAAATAAACACTAAACCAAACTCACTGCCATCAAGTCAGAGGTGACTCATAGCGACCCCTCTTGGGTTTCCGAGGTGGTATCACCACGGAAGTAGATTGCCCAATCTTCCTTCCGAGGAGTGGCTGGTGGGTTTGAACCATCAGCCTTCTGGTTAGCAGTCAAATGCCTTAGGCACTACGCCACCAGAGCTGCCATGTTATGGTTTAGAAAGTCGTGTTTGTGATTACTTTTCCCATTTGTCCATATTTATAAAAATACTCCGTTTGGAAGAGGAAAACTGTCCTGTGTATAGTCAGTGTAGACTTGCGTACTGTCAAGTGGATGCTGAAGCAGAGTGACCCGATATGACAGAGTAGAACTGTCCCACAGGGTTTCCCAGGCTGTAAGCTTTATGAGAGCAGGCCATGCCATATTTAAACTATAGTTGGAAAAATATATTTGTGTTTTCACACAAAGAAATGAAAATACATTCCATAAACATCTGAGAATTCACAAATAAAGGTGGTTAAGGCATTCTTAAAACTTCCTCATATCCATTGTCCAGCTCTTTGGAATCATTATTGGTTACAGTTGCTGGAGACAAGAGTGTTCCAATATTGTCTCTAGGATTTTGTTTTAAGCAACTTATCCTCACTTGTAAATTTTAAAGCCTTTGCTTTCTTGATTGTACTGGAACGTGTCAACAGAATAGCATAAGATACTAACTGGGATTCAAGGAGTCCTGGTGGTGCAATGCTCAAGTGCTCGGCTGGTACCCAAAAGGTTGGCAGTTCAAATCCACCCTGTAGCTCCGGAGAACAGCCCTGGTGATCTGCTCCCATAAAGAATATGGCCTAGATACCCCATGGGGCAGTTCTACTCTGTCACACTGGGTCTTCATGAGTCAAGAAATCACCTTGATGGTCCCTAACACAACAATAGCAACCAAGATTCATATTCTTTCCTCAAATGAACCTCCAATAGTTTGTTAACTGGAACATTGAGGGGTTGTGATTCTTCAGTTGGGTCGCAAGAAAACAACTGAATTCAAGCATGCACAGGCAGTAACAACCACTGTGCAACGCTGCCTGGCAGATAGCAATTGTGACATGCACTCTGATTTTATAGATGTAAAAATATGAAAAAAAAGCTCTGCTCAGAATTGATGAAAAATGATGGACATTTTATTATATGCCAGACATTGTATTAGATTGATTATTCTCTCTCTCTCTTTCTCTCTGTATAAACCAAAATCACTGCCATTGAGTTAATTCTGACTCACAGCGATCCCTCCTTGGGTTTCCGAGGTGGTATCTCTATGGAAGTTGATTGCCCAATCTTCCTTCCACAGAGTGGCTCGTGGATTTGAACTGCCAGCCTTCTGGTTAGCAGTCAAATGCTTTAGGCACTATGCCACCAGGGATTATATATATATATATATGTATATATACACACACACATACATACATACACACACTCAATCATTTGTTTTACCACTGCGTATTATTACATTCAGCCTTATTTCAAAGTTCATTGGGCATGATATTTTCACCCATCTTAATTTTATTCATTTAGATCTTAGAGAAATTATGGAACACTGAGGCATTTTGTGGTATGATTTCAGGCTTATTCTCTAAGTAAGAGGTGACAGAAATGCCCAGTGATAGATGACACTCAAGAGCATGTCCCAGCTGTTTTGGTTACCTAAACAAGCACTAGGGGCTGGCTGAACCTTGGGCTTCAGCTCTTCCTCCTATTCCTGGCCCACTGAAGCTGGAGGCTTTTCTTCACTCAGGCAGCTGCTGGCTACTGAGGCTGACAAGCCCAAGGTTGACAAGTAAAAAGGCACAGTCCCAATGTTACCAACAACATAGAAGGCCACTAATTCAAATCCAGAAGAAGTCCCAAGATCAGCAGGGCATGGCAGGCTGTTGAACAACGACTTGGCTACATGCAGGGTTGAAGCATGCCAAAAGGCTAGAGACCATTCTCAAAGCTGTTTCTTACATATGGGAAGCAGACCACATCTCTAAAGCAGCTACTCCGCTGCTTGTGGTAGATCCCACCATGGAGTTGATTGCCAGTCTCATCATGGGGAAGAACTACCATCAGCTGCCCAGCCACTCAACCAGGCCCCGCCAACCTTAACTACCATACCAGCTTAACCTGCTGGTGATGCGGGCAGTGGCAACCTGCAGAGGGCGCAACAATGTGGACTTTGAAGCCTAACTATCTTGGGTCTAAAACTGGAAAGTATGGTGAGAGCCCCTAAATTTCTTTGAAGCTTAGCTACCTTTTGTACATAAAGAGGAACATTAATAACTATTTGCACAATTATTTAAAAAAGTAGAATTGTTGTAAACTGGTAGGCATTCAATAAAGGGTTAACTGTAGAATATGTGTTCTATCCCTGTCTGAATGATGATTTCAGATATCATTTGGGTTTGATTAGCTCAATAGCTTTGTTTAACTTTTACTTAAGGTGCTATTTAACTTGTGATTTTATGAAGATAAAAAGTAGTTAAACAGAACAGAATAAACCATGGAAAGATTTGAAAATGACTCATATTCAGATATGCATATATGCATGAACTTCAAATGGTGTTATGGATCAGTTATGATGGAGTTTTGGCACATTAACTACCAGTTTCTTTTCTTCAGACTGGATTGGTTGAACCCTTAGCCAATGGCTGGATTTCATATCTGGTCCTGCTATGAGTCCCCTTGTCTTGACATCCGGCTCAGCATCTTCTGCTCCACCAAGGTGACTCTGTGTGGGTACCTAGAAATCTTTGATGGACTGCTCATTTTCTTCTCTCATTGCTCACGTACTGATGGCCATGAGTTTTCAGTCTGGTGTGCAAAGCAAGGGCGTATGCCTTGAATCTGTTAAGCACCATCAACTTTATTTCTGTTATGCTGGTGCTCCTAACCCTACCCGTTGCATAGTTTCTTCCAATGCCTGCAATGTCTGCTAGGCCCTCCTATTGAAATGAATGTTGCAAACAGCCTTCTGTTGCTCGGACATGGGTTTTTATAAGACTATTTTGTCTCATCTCTTCCTGAACTGAAGCTTTTCTCCCATGCTTGCTTCCTTCACTCGTAACACTCCCCCTAGGCCGCAACAGCTAGCATTAAAGTCAACTTGTCTCCTTGGGTTTTCTCTTGAAATTCACTTATACTTGGGCTACCCTTATGTAGAGGTTCTCTGACAAGTGTCACATTACTGAAATAGTTGTTTTCTCAACAAGTCCCCTGGGACAAGATAGTGCCCATTAACTATTAATTCAATCACCTCTAATAGTGAAGCAGTATTGCATAGTGAAGAGAATGCAGGGATATGACTTAGATCACTTGGTTTGAATTTTTACTCTGCCATTTGCTGGGAGTGCAACCTTGTATGTGTCACTTAATATCTCTGAACCTCAGTCTTCTCACTTATAAAATGGAGATAATAGCTCTTACCTTGCTGGGTTAAAGTGAATATTAAATGAGATGACATCTGTAAAGTACTTGGCACAGAAAAAGCCCTCGATAAATAGTTCTGCTTATTAAGTGCGTCATCATCTTGTGTTCATTCAACAACCTGGCAATAAGAGCTGCCCTTTGGGAGCTATTTCAATCTCTTCAGATTGATGCCTTCCTGGACTCTCCCTTTGGCTATCTCATTGATGGTGGAGGAGGAAAGGTTGCCTTTAATGATATGCCTGGTGCAGCCATGATGCAGATCTATTATTAAAAGGTAAAACCCTACTAAATCTTAAAGATTCCTTTTCTTCTGCTGCTTGAGCTTTTTGCATTTAGTGAGGAGGATGCTTTTGAAATAATGGTTTACATTCCTTATCTAAGTTCCATGGCAGGCTAGCATCTTACCACATTGACTGCAGGCCACAGTCATGGAATGCTCTCCTGTCACTGGAGTTGAATGTTCTATTATAACAGAGCCTAATTTTCATGGCCCCTGTTTAAGGTACAGCTTCCTAGTCACACTCCACTTCTCTACATTCCACTTGTGCTTTAGACATCTGTGATGGTGAGAGGTTTCATCCACGAAGCTATAAAAAGGCATGGGGGAATATTTACATTTTCGTGTGCTTTCTCCTTACAAAGGTGGAAAAAAACATGTCTGGAAAAGGAAATCTACCTAAAGGAGAAAACATGGTATTAGATACGTGAAAATGTTGGTGCTGAATTTAGGAATTAATACTACATTACTGTTCCTGCCAAGCATCATTTAAGCAATTGTCTGTTCTGTCCGGCATCCATAACACGTACCCCTCTCCATCCCAACATGTGCAGACCTCAGCAATGATGCAGATTTTACAGTACCAGGAGCTATATTTTCTAGAACTAATTTTGCTGATATATAATTGCTGGTATAAATGTTGGCACTTCCTTAACTGAAGTTGTGATAACGAGTGTTGCGGTAATGCAAACAAATGAGATTAATGGTCTTTTCCAGGTTTTTATCTGGCAGTGGCTGCGAGATTGAAATTCCTTTTGCTTTGCCTCAGACAGAGTTGTTATTTTCGTTTTCTCCCAGCCTGAACGAAGTAATATAGAATTTACCCGTTTGGTCTTTTTTGAATACACAAAAGGTCTCAGGAGCATCATAGTTCCTAGTCCTGTTGAGAACAGTGTGGATATAAGGTAGTCTTAAAAAACAAAAACAAAACAAAACAAAAAAGTGTACAAATTCTATTAAAAGAGGCATAGATTATTTTCTTGTAGAATGAGCAGTATTTAATGTAAATAATACATTGGTTAAAAAAGTTAATCCCTTGCTCTAAATCTAGTGTATAGGAAGGATGGGATTTACCACCCGTTTGTCACTTTCTTGTGCTGTGTGTGTGGCTTTGATGCTGGAAGCGAGGCCATCAATATTTCAAACACCGGCACCGTCACTCATGGTGGGCAGGTTTCAGCGCAGCTTCCAGAGTATGGCAGACCAGGGAGAAAAGCCTGGCAGTGTAAATTTGAAAATCAGCCCACAGAAACCTTATGGAGCACAACAGAACATTGTCTCCCTCTCTTTCTTTGGACACAGCATCAGGAAGAATCATTTGGTAGTGGAGACATCATGTGTGGTAAAGTAGGGGGCCAACAAGGGTGAGGAATCGGGCTGGCACAGTAGCTGCAAAGATGGTCTTGGACATGCTGGCAAGTGGGAGGGTAAGGCAGGACCAGATGTTCTGTTGTACGTAAGCGCACCGTGATTTGGAGCCAACTTGATGGCAACTAACTACAACAATAAGGGCAAAATACTTTGGCATTTAAATGTCAAAGCATAAAATTATTTTAGAAGTGCATTTTGGGAGACATGTCTTTTTTTGCAGCAACATAAAACCCATTGCTGTTGAGCTGGTCCTGACTCATAGCAACTCTGTAGGACAAAGTTGAACTGCTACAGAAGGTTTCTAAGGCCGTAAATCCTTATGAAAGCAGACTGCTACATCTTTCTCCTGTAGAGCAGCTGGTGGGTTCAAACTGCTGGCCTTTTGTTTAGCAGCTGAGTATTTTAACCACTGTGCCACCAAGGCTCCTGCAGCAACAAACACTACATTACAGTTTATAGCTGATGTCATAGCTTAATTAAAAAATTGCACTTTGTATATTATACCGTTGCTTATTTGTAGTAATTCAAGTATTACTGCTATTCACAGTATATCAGGGATTGTGAGGCTGACACAGGACCGGGCAGTGTTTCATTCTGTTGTACATAGGGTCACTATGAGTCAAAGCCAACTTGACGGCACCTAACAGCAACAAAAGCAATGTATGACTGCAGCTAATTCATGTGTGTAATATTTGTCTTAGACTAAGCAGTAGAATTTGTCTACCCAAAGGGTTTATTTAACCAGAGTTTTAATCAAATAATAGAGAGATCATCAGGAAGGGATATTCTCCTGTGCCAAGAAATGGGACAGTTCATTGGGTTCTTCTGAGACTATCTGATGAGATGACACCTATTTTCATTACTGTATGCAAGAGCAATATTGTTGAGTAAATATTTGCACTAATATGTTACCATTTTAGGCTTTCCTGAGGTGTCCGTAGTCTCACAAGGTAAATAATTAAAAGAACTGCCTTCTTGGGTAGCACACAGCAGTGCTTGATATAGGTTTGACAATTTCACTTGTCTCTTTGATAATCCATAACTGTCTTCTGCAATTATCTTCATCATCCAGCCAAGCAAAGATAAAAGATGGAACACGTTTCTTTTGCTTACTCCCAAGGAAACTCCATTATCCTTGAAAGGCCACGTGACTGCAGAAAACCCAATCTGGGTCACCAGAAGCAGTCCTCAAGGAGAAGCCTAGTGAGAGCCGAAAATGAAGTTGTTACCAGACAGCAAACTGCAGTCCTCACTCCTTATGAATATTTGAATGGGGAACTGAAAACAGCTCAGTAAACTCTAAGCAACTGTGACAGCTGAAACTGCCTGGGAAGCCAGGAGTCCACCAGGACCGTGATGAAAAGATCACCTGTTACCTAGCACCTCATGCTGCCAGGGGCTGCAGTGGGACAGCATCACATCTATTTTAATTGAGTATCAGTTAGGAAATATCTGATTTATCTCTGCATTTTCAGAAATCAAACAGCCTCCAAATCTCTTGTGTGATTTTGAATTCGTTAAAATGAAATAATTTCTAACAATTTTTTTTTCAAGGCAAGAGCATGGTCACGGTTTTTCAGAGTCTGTAATACTGATACTGTCATTGTTTTCACTCATAGATAGATCGGCCCTAGTCAATCGTTCAGCCTGTTCCATGTGCAAAGAAGACAATGAAAACAGAGTCCCTCAAGTCAGACTTCTCTGAAAAGTTCTGAAAGTTCTAATAAAAGGAGTTACCAGATAAATGGCCTTATAGTAAGTGTGTTGCATTAAAAAGAAACAGTCAGCTAATACCTGTTTTTGTTGAAGTAAGATAGTTTTTGTCACATAAACGAGCTGGAAAATATTTCTAGAGGATAAATTTCAAAGGGAAATTGAAAATTTACTTATTTTCTTTTGACCTTCGTATGTAGATGAAAGATTACTACTTCAATTACCGTCTCCAATTTACTGGGAGATAAAGTAGTGCATAATTTTCAAGGAAGGAGAGAGTCACTTATTTAGTTCTTTAAGTGTGTATTGTAAATTCTGTTTAAACCCACTTAATTTTGTACATTTTGATGAATAGTTTAAATAAAATGAAACTCTCTCATAGTCCACAGATTAACTAATAAAGAAACTATACATTATGTATATGTAATGTAGAAATTGCTGCAACTCAAATTAGTAATGTTAATTGAAGATAAAGTCAAACTGAAGGGACCTTTGGTGAGGTTGCTATTCACTCAGCAGTTATTTATAAAAATTCTATGAAACACAGAGTCTCAGTCAGCAAGTCTCATGAGAAAGTTCCAGAAGAGGTGGTTGTAGCTTTAATGGCTGGAGAGTTTGAAAGTGTTTTCAATGACAATGATGACAACCTTGGCTGTCTAAGCGACCACTGTTTGAATCTCTTCTCATCATCAGTCCTGACAGCCATATTTCCATCTCACCTGTAAATTACAGTTCCAGTTCCTTGTAGCATCTGGGCAGTGTCAGGTGGCATGACTTTTTCTCTTTCTCCTTTCTTTTTAACCATGGGAGGATTTAAGATTGATGTTAGATATTGTCAGATTGGGCATGGTGCAGGGAATATGGAAAGAGGCTAGCAACCTACAATCCTGGTTTATACTCTTATTATGGAGAGGAGAGTCTTTAGAGAGAAAACAAATGGATAGAATGAACGTTGGTCACATCCACATTAAAAACCCAGACCATCCAAGTGAGTGGGAATATGCTCTGAAGCAGCATGGAGAGATAGAAACCCATTGTAATGTCCAGAGTTAGTCAGATTTAGTGTCAGATGCAAAATCTCACTAAACCAAATGGAGTCATGAGAAGAATGGTGAACTGGATGTCAGAAGTACCGCTAGCTGTGTGACCTTCAGCAAGTCACTTTAAGTTCTGGACGGTTCTACTGTCTGTATTGTGTAAGGGGACTTTATTGGCAATTACAAAGGCAGGTTTGGGAATGGAATGAGCATGGATTTCAGAGTCAGAAGACCTGGGTTTCCATTCCTGTTCTCTAACTTACTGGTTGTGTAAGCCTCCTGAACAATCCATGGCATTCTTTAGAAGATGTGGTTGACCCCCTCTGGGAGAGTTGTTTATGAACGATGGAAGAGGTGATGTCCTTGGAGTGTCTATGCATGTAGGTACTCCAGGAAATGGTAGTTCTTTCTCTCGTTCCACTCTGAAGTCTACAAAGTATTGGTAGCATGAGATAAAGCCATCCCTGCAGTGCATTTATATAGAGGTGGTGTTAGGTTTGGAAGTGATACTCTCTCAGGGTCTATGTTACACATGGCTCTAAAGAAAGATTTTGAAATTTAGTGTTAGGGATGCGTGGGAAATATCAAGAGAAAGACTAGGTGGTGAAGAAGGGTTGGGTCAATGAACCATCATCAAATAGGATATCTTTGACAGTTTCTAACACTTTTATTTTAAGGTCTGTGATGTAAAAGTGTTTTATATCACAAGGTAGTCTTTTCACATCCAAGGTCATAATTAGGTCAGAGTTTGAAAATGGATGTTATTTCCGAAGAATTGTGCCCTTGGGCAGTGAATGTTCACTAACACTTGTGTCCATTCTTCTAAGAACTCATTTCTCATGCATTATACTTGTTTTTGAGATAAATGAAACAACATAACAAAACACAAGAGTCTACAATCAAGTGAACTTAAAAGTAGCCTCAGAAGAGAAGAGAATATGCCACCCAAAGTGCAACTCTGCATCTATCAGAAATAGATTCTTCAAAATTATACTGAGTGCATGGGAAGAAACTCCTCACTCCATCCCCATAAACAACACCTGTGTAATAGGTCCTGTTACACTAGCTATCGTATTTCTAGATATGTGAGCTGCCAAACTTCTACCATAAAAGGGGAAGGGTTCAGATATTTAGGGCATTATCTGTAAAAATAAAAATTGGAAACAGCCTACTTATCTCTCAATAGGAAGATAAATAATGGTTCATCCATACTATGGAATATGATATTATCATTGGAAAGAATGAAACAGATATATGCATACTGCCATAGAAAAGATGTCTATGATTTTTTGTTAGTGAAAAATGCAAATTACTGAGAAGTATTCTTCATATGTACCCATTTATGGAAAAAATACTAGGTATATTATTTACATATCTATGCAGATGTATGTATCACAGAGACTCATGTATATTGTTGTGTTAACAGAAGAATGATTGAAATGATACATAGTACATGCATTACTATTTATTGTTCCCACTTGTGGAGTTAGATTTTTTAATGCAATTCTGTGTATAATCTGTTACCCTAAATATAATACTTTTGCCAAGAAAAATAAAAAATTTATAATTGAGTCTGGATCTTGAAGTGAGTTGGAAAATTAACATATTCCTTCTAGTTCTTTTCTTTTTTATTTTTCCTTCCCCCAAAGCTATTTGACTTTGATATGCTTCAAAACCCTAAATTCCAAATTTAAAATGAATTAGTTCTTGGTGTTGGCTCATGTTATCTTTTTCTGCCCTGAATCTAATCTTGATTTTTCCACTAGTTACTTGCCTCCAAAAAATTCTTTTGCCCCTAAACTTCCTCATCTATAAAATAAAATAAAAGACCCAACCCATCCAACCCATTGTTGTCGAGTTGAATCAGATTGATAGTGAGCCTATGAATAGACAGAATGGAACTGCCCCATAGGGTTTCCAAGGCTGTCAATCTTTACAGAAGTAGACTGCCACATCTGTCTGTTGTGGAGTGTCTGGTGGGTTTGAACTGACAACATTTTGGTTAGTAGCTGAGCACTTAACCAAGGCATCATCTTTGTTCCCATGAAATAAGGGGTTTGGAAAAATGAAGGGGTTGGGCAGAGAAGTTTCCTTCCAGCTCTGAGATCCCATATTTCTGTTGCCACTAATAAATCCATGGTGCTATGTAATTTAATAAGGAGTGGTGTGCAATGGTTAAATGCTCAACTGCTAACCTAAAGGTGGGCAGTTCAAACACACCTAGCAGCTCCATGGGAGAAAAGACTTTGTAATCTGCTCCCTCAAAGAGTACAGCCTGGAAAACCCTGTGGGGCAGTTCTACTCTGTCACCTTGTGTTGCTGTGAATAAAAAAATCAACTTGACCACACTTACCAACAATAGAATATGAAGTAATGCTTTATCTACATCATATTTCATGGTAAATAGACCATTACTGTATTGGAGAAACAACTTACAATGGTTTCAGAATACTCTATGTAGTCCTGATCTGTTCTGATTGTCCTGAGTGTGAATCTGTGTGCCAATAGCCTCTTCAGACTTTCACAACTCTTTTGTTAGGAAGGTTCAAGGGTTCTGAACTTCATTTAGGAAATGGTGACAAAGTGCCTGCCCATGTGAGAGAGAGTTGATGAGTATGAGGGAACACTCTTTTCTCCTCATAGTTTCCTGGCTGCTTGCAGCCTTTTTCCTACCCCACTGAGTGTCCAGGGATGTGGTTGGTAGATTTTGTGGAGCATGGCATCATGAACTCTGGTAGTGTGGTTGTTATAATGGCCAAGGCATATATTTGCAGCAAGCTGGCCTTTCAGGAGACTGTATTATGAAATAAAGACCACCATGATTTGTTTGACAACATTAAAGTTATTTTGCTTTCTCTGACCAGAGTGCAATTGTGGTAGTTAAGTTGTGTATCAACTTGGTGGGGCTTGATTTTGAGTGGCTGGGCATCTGGATGTAGTTATTCCCCATGAAGAGACTGGTAATCAACTCTATGGTAGAAACTTCTGGAGCAGCTGAGTAGCTGCCTTAGAGATGTGGTCTGCTTTCAGTATGCAAAGGAACTCTGGTGGTGTAGTGCCTAAGGCACTTGACTGCTAATCAGAGGGTTGGCAGTTCAAACCCACCAGCCACTCCATGGGAGTAAGACCAGGCAATCTACTTCTGTAAAGATTTGCCACCTCAGAAACCCAAAGATATTGCTATGAATCGGAAGGAACACGATGGTAGTGAGTTTGGTTTTTTTTTTTTTTTTTTGGTTTCAGTATATAAGGAGAAGTTTTGAGAAAGGCTTCTGCTGCTTTTTGGCATGCTTGGACCCTGCATGTAGTCAAGTCTTGTCAGCAGCCTGCCATGTTTCCTGCTGATCTTGGGATTGTCTCTGGACTTGAACTTGTGACCTACCATCCTGTTTGTTAATCTTGGGACGATGCCATTTTACTTTTGGACTTTGGGTTTGTCAGCTTCAGTAGCCAGCAGCTGTCTGAGTGAAGAGAAGCCTCCAGCTTCAGTGGGCCAGGAGCAAGAGGCAGAGCTGAAGCCCAAGGTTGGAGGGGCCTTCACCTAGCCCCTGGAGCTGGCATTTTGAACTTGGATTTCTAGCCTCCTAAACTATGAGGGAATAAATCCCTGTTTGTCAAAACCACTCATTTGTGGTATTTTCTGTTAGAATGGCACAAGAGAACCAAAACAGTGAGCATGAGTTATTTTACTTCTCTGAAGAACTGAGTAAACATTACTCTAAGGATCGCCCACCAAATGCAGAGGAATGAGAGGCACAGAAAACACTGTGCCTGCTCTGAGAAGTTTATAGGCAGACTTTGTGTTGAGAGATTCAGGATAGAAACAAAATAAACCCACACACATGGAGAACACAATGCACCACTTTTTTTTTTTTTTTTTTTAACAGCAAAGACAAGTGTTCTGTGGAAAGATATGAAACTTTGTTCCCAGGAAATGCTGAAGTGGCTTCTTGAAGGCTTCAGGGCAGAACTTTGCCTGGAAAAGTATAAAGGAGAAAAGACTTTTTATTCTATCACTGTTATTTTCTTATATCACTAGGGAGTTACTATGAAGCTTTTGGTAAAGACCGCCTAGACCACATTGGAGTGGGGTATTCTTAAAGCAATGAAGCAGTTGTCACTGAGCTGTCTCTGACTCATGGCCGCCCCTGGGTATCAGAGTAGAGCTGTGCTGCGCTGGGGTTCTCATGGTGAGTTTTCAGAAGTGGATCATCAGGCCCCACTTTGGAGGCCTTCAGGGATTTTCACATAGGTGACGAGTTCCAAAGCTAAGAGGTTGCTCCTGTATTGTATTTTACGGTTTGAATGTGATGTTTTCTGGGTTTCTGTGACTTGCTGGCAGTAAAGTGACTTTTGATGGGGCCTCCTGTGAGCTACTGAAAGCATTTGCTGTTGTACTGTTACCAAGCCTGTGAAATCCACTCCGCCTGCAGCGTCCTTCCCCCACACCACGTAGACTTTGGTCATTATGTGTCACCAGCTTTGTCTCTCCATTTTATTCTCTGCCTGATCCCCTCCCCAATTCATATCGAACTTCCTTGTGGTTATGCCAAGTTTCTTGAGCACCCATGTGATGTTTGGAAAGTGATGCATTTGGTTTTGATCCAAGGATTCTGCACTGATTGTGTGGCTCATAGAAGGGTCGATTTCTTCCCCAGGGCACCCTTTGTTGTTGTTGTTATGTGCCGTCGAGTCAAACCCGACTCATAGCACCCTTACACAGGTGCAAAAGAAGAGCAGAAAGTAGGCATTGGGGACAAATGATTCTCCAAATCATGGCATTTATAAACAGGCACAGCCATTTGGTTTGGAGTTCCTGAGTGGTGCAAATGGTTAACATAATTGGCTGCTGTGATAATTGGAGCTGTATGTCAACTTGGCTGGACAACAATTCTGTGTGGTTTAAGCAATTGTGATGTGGGTTGTTCCAATGATGGGATCAGATGTATATGTTTTGAGCAGCCAATCCGTTGAAAGGGAGTTTCCCTAGGGGTGCTCTGCTTCCAGTATATTTATGGACATCCTGGGAAAAGAGACACTCTTCTGTGGATTGAGATTCTGTTGTGCTGCCTACAACTGTCCGTGAGTGAACAATCCACCATTTGGCCTGGAGATCTTGGATTTGTCATTCGTTGGAGTCAACAGCTGGTATACTGCCTGCCAACCTTGAGCTCCTCAGTCCCTGCAGCTGTGTGAGTTGAAAAGCCTCCAGCTTGACGTTTCATCCAAGAACTTTGGACTTGCCAGCTTCTATCAGTGTGTGAGCCATTTTCCTAAGATAAAATTCCCTTTCCCTCTCTTTATAAACTTTACTGGTTTTATTTCTCTCGAGAACCCAGGCTAACACAGCTGTTAACTTAAAGGTTGGAGATTTGAGTCCAACTAGAGATGCCTTGGAAGAAAGTCATGGTGATCCACTTCCGAGAAATCAGCTCTTAAAAAATACTACAGAGCACAGATCTGCTCTGACACACAGGAAGATGCCATCAGTCAGAAATGACTTGACAATAACTGGTTTGGTTGGCCCATTTGTTTATAAAATGACTTTTTCTTCATTAAGTAAAATATTAGAATGGAATTTTTTCAGTAGAGTAAGGATGATTCAGGATATTCTTAATATCCTAGCAGAGTCTCGGGGAAGCTCTCCTTTTGGGCTACTTGAATCATTACTCTAGGTCATGTGTTTTACAAGTACCTGCTCATGCTCCCCTCTGTGCTAGGAGATAATTATACTTTAATGATGTCACTTTTTTTTTTT
>NW_006921589.1:7090423-7163059 GCF_000298275.1 Orycteropus afer afer
AAAAAAAAAAGATCCCAAAGGGCGCTGCCTTTGGGGTGTGAGTTGCTTTCAGTACAGAAGAAGCAGCTTTGGGAAAGATCTCCAGCTTTTTGGCACATCTGGATCCTGTATTTGGCCGAGGCTTCATCTCAGTCACCAGTCATGTTGCCTGTTGATCTTGGGATTATTTCTGGACTCGAACTAGTGGCCTGCCGTGTTGTCTGCTAATCTTGGGACTGTGCCATTTTACCTGTGATCTTGGCTTTGTCAGCCTCAGCAGCCAGCAGCTGCATGAGTCAGAAAAAGCCTCCAGCTCTAATGGCCCTGGAACAGGATGTAGAGCTGAAGCCCAGGGTCGAGGGTCCTTCACCCAGCCCCTAGCACTGACACTTCAAAATCAGACTTCTAGCTTTTGACACTGTAAGGAAGGAGCTCTGGTGGTGTAGTGGTTAAGGCATTTGGCTGCTAACCAAAAGGTTGGTGGTTTGAACCCATGAGCCACTGTGGAGGAAAGATGGGGTGGTCTGCTTCTGGAAGGATTTATAACTTTGGAAACCCAATGGGAGTCACTATGAGTTGGAATCTACTCTAAGGCAGTGAGTTTGGAGTTTGGTTTAAACTGTAAGAGAACAAACCCCTGTTTGTTAAAGCTATCCACATGTATTTCTGTTACAGCAGCACTAGAGATCTAAAACACACAGCAAAACATACCAGTTCCTCTGGATGGCTAGGGTCAGGGATAGACAGACCAGTGTCTCTGCTAATTAGTACTGTCTGTCTCTGGCCACAGTCTGCACACCTGGACAGACATCCCTGTCTGTAGTAGGTGCCACCAATGATACATTGTTATCAGAATCAGGCCTGTTCCAGCCAAGCCTCCCTAGCCATCCATACATCTCCATGTGTTTTCCAGTTTTGTTCTCTCTTTCCTCCATCTCATGCTGAACACAGGCCCTCTGCTGCTGGTGGCTTCAGAGGCACCACTTTCTCTGCATCACTTGGGCCAGGAGCTTGCAATGGGTGCCCTGTGACCCTTGGACAAAAGCAAAGCCATTGTTGGTGAGTTGATTCCAATTCATGGCGACCCCGTGCTTTACAGGGTAGAACGGTTCCATAGGGTTTTCTCGGCTGTACTCTTTACAGAAGCAGATTGCTGGGCCTTTCTTCCCAGCAATGGATGGGTTTGAACCACCAATCTTTAGGTTAATAGTCAAGCACAAACCATTCGTACCACCCAAGAACCTTAGGTAGCAAACTTGAGGGTACAAAAAAAAAAATCACTTGAGAGGCTTGTTAAAATATGGGTTCTTGGGACCCACCTCCAGAGTTTCTGAGTCTCAGCCTGAGAATTTGCATCTCTAACAAGTTACCAGAAGATGCTCATGTTGTGGTCCAGGGACCAACCACACTTTGAAAGCCACTGACATATGGGATTAATCATACTGAACATAGGTATGGTAGTTAAGGTTGTGTATCAGCTTGGCTGGGCCTGGTTGAGTGGCTTGGCAGCTGGTGGTAGTTATTCCCCATGATGAGACTGGCAGTCAGCTCCATGGTGGGATCTACCACAAGCAGCTGAGTAGCTGCTTTAGGGATGTGGTCTGCTTTCCATATGTAAGAAGCAGCTTTGGGAATGGTCTCTAGCCTTGTGGCATGCTTGAACCCTGCATGTAGCCAAGTCATTGTTCAACAGCCTGTCATGCCCTGCCTATCTTGGGACTTCATCTGGACTTGAATTAGTGGCCTTCCATGTTGTTTGGTAACATTGGGACTGTGCCTTTTTACTTGTCAACTTTGGGCATGTCAGCCTCAGTAGCCAGCAGCTTTCTGAGTGAAAAAAAAGCATCCAGCTTCAGTGGGTACAGAATAGGAGGCAGTGCTGAAGCCCAAGGTTGAGGGGGGTTTACCCAGCCTCTAGAGCCTGGCACTTTGAACTTGGACTTAAAGCCTCCAAAATTCTAAGAGAATAAAGTCTTGTTTGTTCAAGCATCCCATTCACTCTGTTGGAGCAGCACCGAGGTAAGCAGAACAATAGGCACTGTGTGCAGGCCACCAAGCTGGCCAGAGCGGATACAGAGCAGAGCGGAGGATGGCGGGATTTTTATAGGATGTCTTAAAAAGTAGACAGACATTTCTGTTGCGGGAAAGAAAGAAAAACCAATTCAACAATTTCTCCATCTACAATCGAGCAACATTGCTGACATTCTTCCAGTCGTGCAACCGTTCTCACCTCCTTTTCTGAGTTTTTCCCTCATTAACATAAACTCACCTAAGGTCCATATACAACCTTTTGAGCTGCTGTTGTCAATCTGATCCCATGTAGATAGTTCTTACAAGAGCATAACGCTCAAGGCAGACCTTTTGTACTAGTTAAGCTACACTGTTGTTCAGTTTTAAGTGTTCAGGGGAGTGATATTTTTGGTTTAAAGTATTAATATTACCTCAGGGCAATATTTTCAGGGGTTCATCCACCCTCCATGGTTCCAGAAAGTCTAGAGTCTATGAGAATTTTAAATTCTGTTCTGCAGTTTCCTCCTTTTGATCAGGATTCTTCTATGGCATCTTTGATCAAAATGTTCAGTAATAGTAACTGGGCGCCATCCATTTCTTCAGGTCATATGGCAAAAGAGGCAATTGTTAATGGAGGCAATTTGGCACACATTCCACATCCTTCTCCTATTTCTGACTCTCCTTCTTCCTGGGTTGCTCCAGGTGAATAGAGACCAATTGTACAGATATAAGTTTTTATTAGCTAAAGGCATGAACTTGCTGTCTAAAACCAAATTGTTAACCTAGTTCTATCTAAAGAGCCAAAAGGAGGCCTGTCTGTCATGGATTAGTGTGTTAGATGCCCACCCATGCATGGAGAAAAGAACAGCAGATGACATGTGGTAGTCAGCGTAAGTCTCCCCTAAGCACCTCCCCAGTGAACAAATGAATCATTTCAGTCTTAGCAGATTCATAGCTTTCTAAAAAGCAACACATTTTTGCAAACATTAGCCCTTTTTAAAAGTGAAAGCTCTCAACTACTGTGAGAAATTAATATTATTGAAAGTCATAGCTAGCACTTCTAACTCTTTGAGTTCAACCCCCAAATCCCAAAATTCCATCTCACCCCCCAAAAACAAAAGGTATATTCTTTCTCTGACAGATAAACTCAGAGAAAGAATATACCTTTTCTTTTCTTTTACATTATTATATTGCAATGTGCTTTGCCTTCAAGTTGACATTGTTGATGTTCCTAGGGTGGCAAATGCCCTCCACCAATCCCACCATACTGAGCGAAACATCAGCCTTCCACGCCCTGCAGCAGTGAGTTTATTTGGTATAGGGGAAGAGAGGAGTCGGACTCATTTCCTGGCAGCTGCTCGTTCACAACTCATCCTCCGTGCTACCTCTTCCAGCTCTGCAGGGCTCACTGCTCAGCTCAGCTCTCGCTTTTCCTGGCCCTGAACTCCTGGCAATGTCCTTCTATGGCAGGCTATTTTCTTCTCAGCAGTCCAGCAAAAAGGGGAATGTGGGGCAGAATACACCTCACTTACCTTCCTTGTCTTTTGTTCTCCAAGCCATATCCTGCAGATGGTTATATGGTCTCTCAGATTTACTATTTTACTGGTGTTAAAAAATAAAAGAAATGAAAGAAAGAAAAGAAGAAAGAAAACACAAGTGTGGAAGTTATATGAGGGAAACTCAAGAAACTCCTTCTCCAGATGTACTCATGGTGTATACCACAGATTCTAGCTTTCCTTTCTTCCTTTCTCTTCCTGGATTCTGATTCATGTCCCACTGAAAGAGTGACTCCTTCAACTAATGTTGCCTTATTATCATCTATCATTTAGAAATGTCATCTATTAGCCAGGGATTTCTCGGAAGGAAGATTGGGCAATCTACTTCCATAGAGATACCTCCTCAGAAACCCAAGGAGGGCTCGCTGTGATTTGGGATTGACTTGATGACAGTGAGTTAAATTTTACAGCCAGGGATTTGTCTCATTCAGGAATTCCTCCCTCATCAACTCATTTCCTCAAGTTAGAGCTAACATGTCTAAAATAATGTACTGGAGGCTCCAGTAGGGTAGGATTCATGATCTTTGACACATCTTCCTCTGACTCTAACCACCTGGAGCTAGGTCAGAGCTCAGAAGTTAAAGGGAATGGACTTCCAGTCTGCCAAGTCTTCCCAAGACTTCAGACGCCAGCCACAAGCATTAAGTCCCCATAACACGTTCACTTCTAATTCACTGACTACAATTTGGGAGTTCCATCTACCCCCTCAAGAGACTAGCCATAAGCTTGGGGGTGCCTAGAGCCCCCCTCACTTCTGACTTGCTTGTTCCCATGACTCATTCAGGTTTGACCATTTGCTATAACAATTCATAGAACTAAAGAAAGTACTATACTTATTGCAGTTTTTTTTTTTAAATAAAGGGTACACTTGAGCATAAAGAAGAGACACATAAGGCAAGATCTGAGAGAATCCCTACACAAAGCCTCTATGTCTCAGAAACAGGGTATTAACTGCCTGAGAACAGATATCATTTGCCAATTATGAAGCTAATGGATATTCAGTATCCAGAGGTTTTATTGAGGGTCTCATTATAAAATTCAAACCCCAGGGTGTATCCCCTGAGATTGGTTGAGATCATGAGGTTGACATCTGAAGGTTGGTATCGTGAGGTTGAATCATGCTACACACTGGATCTTTCTGGTATAGTCAGCCTGTATCCAACAGGAGATGTAAACTAGTTGTTGTTATTGTTGTTAGGCACCATCAAGTTGGCTCCAACTCATAGCGAGATAGCAGAATGAAACACTGCCCAGTTCTGTACCAGCCTCACAATACTTGCTATACCAGAGCCCATTGTTGCAGCCACTGTGTCAGTCCATCTCATTGAAGGCCTTCCCCTTTTCCATTGACCCTTCACTTTACCAAACATGGTATCCTTCTCCAATAGTTCCTTGTGATAACAGGACCAAGGTAGCTCAAACGAAGTCTGGCCATTCTCACCTCAAAGGAGCATTCTGGCTGCACTTCTTCCAGGACGGATCTGTTAGTTCTTCTGGCAGTCTGTGGTACTTTCAGTATTCTTGACCAACACCACAATCAAAAGCATCAACTCTTCAGTCTTCCTTATTCATTGTCCAGATCTCACATGTGTATGAGGCAACTAAAAATACCATGGCTTGGGTTAGGTGCATCTTAGTCTTCAAAGAGACATCTTTGCTCTTTAGCACTTTAAAGAGGTCTTTTGCAGCAGATTTGCCCAGTGCAATATGTCATCTGATGTCTTGACTGCTGCTTCCATTGGTGTTGATTGTGGAAACAAGTAATATGAAATCTTTGACAGCTTCAATCTTTTCTCCATTTATTGTGATGCTGCTGATTGGCCCAGTTGTGAAGATTTTCATTTTCTTTATGTTGCGATGTAATCCATACTGCAGACTGTAGTCTTCAATCTTCATCAGTAAGTGCTTCAAGTCATCCTCACTTCCAGCAAGCCAAGTTGTGTCATCTGCATATTGCAGGTTGTTAATGAGTCTTCCCTCAATCCTGATGCCATGTTCTTCTTCATATAGTTGGATTATTTGCTCAGCATATAGATTGAGTAAGTATGGTGAAAGGATACAACCCTGACACACTCCCTTCCTGATTTCAAACCATGCAGTATTCCCTTGTTCTGTTCTAGTAACAGCCTCCTGGTCTATGTACAGGTTCCTTGTGGGCACAATTAAGTATTCTGGAATTCCCATTTTTCTCAGTGTTATCCATAATTTGTTATGATCCACACAATTAAATGCTTTTGCATAGGCAATAAAACACAAGTAATCATCTTTCTGGTATTCTTTGCTTTGAGCCAAGATCCATCTCACATCAGCAATGATATCCCTCATTTCATGTCCTCTTCTGAATCCAGCTTGTACATCTGGAAGTTCTATGTCAATATACTGCTGCAACCATCTTTGAATCATCATCAGCAAGATTTTACTTGCTTGTGATATTAATGATATTGTTCAAAATTTTCCACTTTCTGTGAAATCACCTTTCTTTGGAATGGGTACAAATATGGATCACTTCCAGTCAGTTGGCCAGGTAGCTGTCTTCCAAATATTTTGGCATAGCCGAGTGAGTGCCTCCAGCATGGCATCGGTTTGCTGAAACATCTCCATGGGTGTTCTGTCAATTCCTTGAGCCTTGTTCTTCACCACTTCCCTCAGTGCAGCTTCCACTTCTTCCTTCAATACCTTTGGTTCTTGATCATATGCCACCTCCTGAAATGGATGAACATCTACCAATTCTTCTTGGTACCGTGACTCTGTATTTCTTCCATCTTCTTTTGATATTTCCTGCATCATTCAATATTTTGCCCATAGAATCTTTCAATATTACAACTCAAGGCTTGAATTTTTTTCTCAGTTCTTTCAGTTTGAGAAATGCTGAGCATGTTCTTCCCTTTTGGTTTTCTAACTCGAGGTCTCTGCACATTTCATTATAATAATTGACTTGTCTACTAGAGCTGCTGTTTGAAATCTTCTGTTCAGCTCTTTTATCTTGTTGATTCTTCCATCCACTTTAGCTACTCTCCATTCCAGGGCAAGTTTCAGAGTCTCTTCTGTAATCCATTTTGGTCTTTTCTACCTTTCCTGTCTTTTAATGACCTTAATGTTTTCTTCATGGATGATGTTCTTGATGTCATCCCACAATTCTTCTGGTGTTCAGTCATTGGTGTTCAGTGCATCAAAACTATTCTTCTGATGGTCTTTAAATTCAGGAGGGATGCGATCTAGGTTATATTTTGGCTCTTGTGGACTTCAGCTTCAACTTGAATTTGCATATGAGCAGTTGATGGTCTGTTCCACAATCAGCTCCTGGACTTGTTTTGGCTGAAGATATTGAGTTTTTCCATCACCTCTTTCCACAGATGTAGTTGATCTGTCCTGTGTACTCCATCTGGTGAAGTCCATGTGTACAGCCACTGCTTATGTTGTTGAAAAAAGGTATTTGCAATGAATAAGTCATTGGTCTTGCAAAATTCTATCATGTGATCTCCAGCATTATTTCTATCACCTAGGCCATATTTTCCAGATGCTGGTGATTTTTGTTTCCAATCAGCAGGGATAGTCAACACATCCTGATCACCTGTTTTGTCAATTTCAGACTACAGAAGTTGGTAAAAATCTTCAATTTCCTCATCTTTGGCTTTGGTGGTTGTTGTGTAAATTTGAATAATAATAGTATTAACTGGTCTTTCTCTTAGGTGCATGGATATTCTCCTATCACTGACAGCATTGTACCTCAGGATAGATCTTAAAACATTCTTTGTGATGATGAATGTCATGCCATTCCTCTTCAAATTGTCATTCTGACATAGTAGATCATATGTTGTTGTTGTTATGTGCCATCGAGTCGGTCCTGACTCATAACGACCCCTCCTTGGGTTTCCGAGGTGGTATCACTATGGAAGTAGATTGCCCAACCTTCCTTCCAAGGAGTGGCTGGTGGGTTTGAACCACCAGCCTTCTGGTTAGCAATCAAGTGCTTTAGCCACTATGCTACCAGAGCTCCTAGTAGATCATATAGTTGTCTGATTAAAGATGACGAAAACCAATCCATTTCTGCTCACTAATGCCTAGGATGTTGTTCTTTATGCATTCCCTTTCATTTTTTGACAACTTCCAGTTTTTCTAGATTTATACTTCATATATTCCATGTTCTGATTATAATGTATGTTTGCAGCTGTTTCTTCCCATTTTGAGTCAAGCCACATCAGCAAGTGGAACTTCTGAAAACTTTATTCCATCCACATCATTAAGGTCAGCTCTACTCTGAGGAGGCAGCTCTTCCCCAGTTGTATTTTGAATCCTCATCATAGACCTTTTGATCATTGGGTAAGTCCAAAGTTTTTAGAGATTATCTCTCAGGATCCAAGGACAAATTCTTTGGATAGAGTTAAATTCTTTACCCAACTAGAAGGTTTGAACAAATATTTTACTGACTGGCAATTTTTTCCCTCTGAGGGGAAGAATTATATTTGTTTTTGGGAAATAGCTTGCTAAACTGCTTGAAAGTGGAAGGTAAGGCCTTTAAGATACATGCTGGGAAGGAACAATAAACAGCTCTGCAAAGAAATGAACATAATTTCTGGGACAAATGAGAATGGACAGTAGATGAGCTATAATGGGGTTAGAAGGAAAAATAGGGAGTGCTGAGTCAATTTATGAAAATCTGGATTACAAGTAGAAAAAAAAACCCAAAATATTAATGGGCTATTAATGCTTGAGGAAGCCTAATGTTTAATTTTAAGTTGTCTCCTGAAATATCTGTACCATTATCCCATCTTCTCCGGTAAATGTCTGTCTCTAAAAGTTACTTTGTGTGGGTGGGATGGAGCATGTGTTTGTACTGAGAGGTTGGAGGTGTGATAAAGAAAGGCACCAAGGAAATGATAAAGGCTCAGTCACAGGCACAACATTCAAAAAGAGAAAATTGAGTGGAACCTGAAAATTGGAGCCAGAGAATAAATGGAAACCCCCAGAAATTCTAAATATTCCCAGGGAGACCTTGGGTTTTCCCACAGGATGTGGGATGGCAGTTGAAAATGGTCTTAAAATTTTAAGTAGTGACCCAAGATGACACTTTGGTTATATGTAACAAGGGTTGAGTTTTTGCAACTTAGAAGGAATGATTCAGAGATACTCATTAAAATAAATAAATAAATGGACACATCTCATTAACAACTCAAACCAAATAGGTAGTTTGGAGGCAATGACTTGGGTGTATGTTTTGTTTTAGGCCCTTTTGGCTGAATGGAATATATGCGGGTAATCATAAGTTAGTGTTTTCCAAAAATTCCTACCAAATTACCATTAATTATAGAGGAGAATAAATGCATTCCCTCAGGGATCTGGAACTCAGCCCACTGTAGACTCTTACAGCTTTTTCCCTCCCTCAAAGTCTCTGAAGACTGTATTTTATTGTGAACAGTCACTAGATCTTTGTATTCTACTCTATCATAAATCCTTTAGTTTTATATTAAAATTCCCCCACCCTCACACCAACACTCTAAGAAAATCCCTCACCCTTCGGACTCATGCATATTCTCTACCTCCCTTCCTAGATTTCAAAGTCTATAGTTTATCTACTTATTTATTGCCTATCTACTCAAGTGGGACATAAGGTCCAGGAAAACAGAAAATCTTTGTTTTGTTTACTGTATTTCAGAATATGTGTTTAATATCCCTCCATTGAATATATGAATAATCTATGAGTCATATAACCCTACCACACTTTGATTTATATCCCCAGGCATAGAAGTAAACTAGTCAGAGAACCCATAGGTAATGGGATTATCACAAAAATTCCCATCTTTTTTAGTGCTCAGCCATTCTGTTATTTCTCTTCTGGGCCATAGCTAGCACATAAGGAGTCTGGGTGCACAGTAGAAAAGGTGTTCTCTCTGAGCAGGTGAATTTTGAAAGGTATCCTTTTGTCTGAGTTGACACAACTCATGTTGGAGAGTTGAGCTAGGTGTGCACAATATTACCCAATGGTCCTGTCTCTCTCTGGGCCTCTCAGAGTGTCTTTGATGATCTCTGCCTCCTACCTCCAGCTTCCTCAAACAAGGAGGAATTTGGGTTGATCCATGCAACCACCATATGATGGTGCCCCCTTGGATTAATCAGCAAAGGCTGCATTGGCAGGATTGCCTGCTTTTTTTCAGAAGAGAACAATAGCAACACTGTAACTGCTTCTGGAACAGGAGAAATCCAGCTTTTTAGTAGCAAAACCGTGTCCATAGGCAAGAGAAACAATGATAGAAATCATCAAATTTTGCCATTGAAAAGAAAAAAGTCAACATTCATTGGGTGATTTTTTGGAAGTTGATTGCTAGGCCTGTCTTCTAAGGTGGATCTGATGTGAACCTCCACCATTTCAGTTAGCAGCCAAGCGTGCTAACCATTTGAACCACCCAGGGACTCCACATTCTGCCTAGCGAAATATAATTTATTCATCTAACATTTCTGTGAATGCCCATTGTATTGGCTAGGATTCTTTCAATTGCAAATGATGGTAAATAGGTCAACAAGTGTAAGATATGCTTGGAAATGAGGCTGGAGCAGGAGGTACATAGTAGAGTCAAACTTACAACGTTGGATGTTGTTAGGTAGTAAGTGGGGAGTCTCAACTTTTGGTCCTAGTGGAACCATGGATAGGCTTCAAACTATGATCTTGAAACTACATGCAAAATTTTGCATATGTATTCATCTCAGAGTATTTTTTTAAAATAGATAGATGCCAAAAAATTTTAAAAGCATCTATACTTCAAAATAGGTGAGCAGCATGATCTGATTTACATCTCTGACACTGTGCTTCATAGGGATTTCAATGGCTGAGTTTTCAGAAGAAGATCATCAGGCCCTTCTTCTGAGGCACCTCAGGCTGGACTTGAACCCCTGACCTTTCAATTGGCAGAGTTAACCAAAATTAATTTTTTATTGTCCCTCACCCCTTGGATCCATGCATATTCTCTACCTCCCTTCCTAGATTTAAAAGTCTATAGTTTTATTGCTCCTCTTTTTGAAAAGTCCATTTTTGTTCTAGAAAATATTTTTTCTCTAACAAGTTCTAAAACAAAGATATACAGATTTTCAGACAGATGATAAAAAGGAAAAGTAATAAGATCTATCTATTGTTTTATACTTAAAGCAAAAGTAGGTTCCTTCTTGCTGCCTCAGGCTGGCTTTCAAGGCCTTCCATAATTGATCCCCTATCTTCTTGTCTATATCCTCCAGCTGGGCTAGGCTCTTCTAAGTTCTCTCATACATAAATGCCAGATTTAATCCTGCCTGTAGGGCTACCTGCATTGTCCAAACATTATACCTCATGAGGAGAACACATTTTCAAACCCTTCACATCTCTGGTTATTAAATCCTACCTGTTCTTCACCACAGCTCAACTTCTCCTTCATGTATGAAAGCTTCCATGATTATTCTAGCCCTTACTTCTGTCTCTTCATTTTCAACTCCTATTGCATTTATAGTCTGCACATTATTTTTAATATTATAATCTTTCAAATTACTATTTTTTTCTATTTTACTAACATGCATTTTGTGTCTTCAGCTAGATAATGTGCTCCTTACGATCCAGAAACTGTCTACGATGTAAATACTTTCAGGATCGTCCTTAGCTTGAAACAGTGTTGGGTAAATAATAAGTTAAGTGTTCAGTAGACACAGGTTCAATCCCATTAATCAGATGACTCACGTTAGGTTTGTGCTGAGTCCAGGGGTTGCCTTGTTCTTTGTTTGTTGCTCTTCATCCTTCCTCTCTCTGCCCTGTAGGTTGGTCCAATAAAGTCAACATTTTCTTTTCTACAATGAATATTTCTGGGTTTCTGTAGGCAAACTGAAGGTAAGAAATCAGTAATTAGCTCTGGTGGTGTAGTGCCTAAGGCATTTGATAGCTAACCAGAAGGCTGGTGGTTCAAACCCACCAGCCACTCCTCAGAAGAAAGACTGGGAAATCCACTTCCACAGAGATACCACTTGGAAACCCAAGGAGGGGTTGCTATAAGTCAGAACCAAATTGACAGCAATAAGTTGTGTGTGTGTGTGTGTGTGTGTGTGTTTTGGAAGGCCTTTTGACACCTAATGTCTCGTATATTTTATATTCATTTAGCATCAAAACACCACATTATAAAAACAAATTATTTATTTGAAAAATTAAATGTGTCCATAAGGATCTATTTTGCCACCGCGTTTTGTTGTTGTTAGGTGCTGTCCAGTCCGTTCCAACTCATAGGCACCCTGTGTACAATTGAACGAAGCATTGCCTCGTCCTTTGCCGTCTTACCGATGTTTGAGCCAATTACTGCAGCCGCTGTGTCAATCCATCCCGCTGAGGATCCTCCCCTTTTTTCTGGCCCTCCATTTTACCAAACATAATGTTGTTCTGCAGGGACTGCTTCCTCCCGATATCATAGTCAAAGCACTTGAGACAGAGTCTTGCCATTCTTGTTTCTAAGAAGCCTCCTGGCTATAATTCTTCTGAGACAGATTTTTTCGTTCATCTGGCACTCCATGGTATAGTCAACATTCTTTGCTAACACCAAAATTCAAAGACATCAATTCTTCTTCAGCCTTCTTTACTCATTGTCCAGCTTTCATGCGCATATGAACTGATTGAAAATACCATGGCTTAGGTCAGGCACAACTTAGTCTTCAAAGTGATGTCTCTGCTCTTCAGCACTCTAAAGAGGTCTTTTGCAGCAGATTTGCCCAGTGCAATATGACATCTAATTTCTTGACTGCTGCTTCCATGGGTGTTGATTGTGGATCCAAGTAAAATGAAATCCGTGACAACTTCAACCTTTTCTCCATTTATCATGATGTTTCTGCATTTGTGAGGATTTTTGTTTTCTTTATGTTGAGGTGTAATCCATACTGAAGGCTGCAGTCATTGATTTTTGTCACGAAGTGCTTCAATTCCTTTGCACTTTCAGCAAGCAAGGTTGTGTTATCTACATATCACAGGTTGTTAAGGAATCTCCCTCCAATCCTGATGCTGCTTTCTGCTTTATACAGTCCAGCTTCTGGGATTATTTGCTCAGTATACAGATTGAATAAGTATGATGAAAGGATACAGATTTAATGTATATCTTTCCTGTTTTAAAATCCTGCACTATGCCCTGATACCTAGTACATCTTATTCAATTTGCTCCCTTTCTATATCCAGAAACCCCTCCTGTATTGAAAAAATCAACTAATTCAGAGTTTACTTTTTAAAAACACATGTAAGTGGAAAAGTGCTTCACTCCCCCCTAAAACAGTGATATAAAACAGTTCTCCACATACATCTGTACTGGTTTACTAGGGCTCCTATAACAAAATACCACAAATTGGGTTGCTTATAAGAACAGACATTTATTGTCTCAGTTCTGTAGGCTAGAATTCCAAATCAGGACATAGGTTGCCTTGATTCCTTTTAAGGCCTCTGGAGGAGACCTTCTGTGTCTCTCTCCTAGCCTCTGTAGCTCCAAGCATTCCGTGGCTTGCAGCTGTAGTGTCACATGTCCTGCTTCTGTGTCCCTGTCTCTCTGTATCTTTTCCTTTTTTTATAAGAACACCAGTCCTGTAGGACTAAGACCCATTTAGTCCAGTATGACCTCATGTTAACCTGATAACATCTTCAAACAAGCTCACCTTTACATGTACAGAGATTAGGACTTCAACATACGTTTTTGGGGTAAGCAATAAATCTATAATAACATCTTAAAATAATAATTATTTCTTTGAGATAATGAATTCACAAACACACTTAAATAGTATAATTTAAAATTTAGCCCAGGTGTTGGGACAGTTTAGGAAGGCTATCAGGAAGCCATTGATATTTACTGCATGCAAATATTCTTCATTTGAGTAAGGACAATTTAGAAATTTAAACAACAATCAAAATTTATTTATGAAGAATTATTTTGCCTAAGGGAGCTCTGATAGCATAGGGCCTAAGGCACTTGACTGCTAACCAGAAGGCTGGCAGTTCAAACCCACCAGCCACTCCCTGGGAAGAAGGTTGGGCAATCTACTTCGGTAGTGATACTGCCTCGGAAACCCAAGGAAGGATTGCTATGGGTTGAATCTGATTCCACAGCAATGGTTGCCTTGCTATTTTGCCTGAATGCCATGAATTTTCTGATTATGAGTTTTAATTATAACAATTTCCATATCACATTGGTAACCAATAAATCCACTTGTTGTTGACCCCAGGACTGGTTGGCACATAAGTAAAAAATGAATAATATAGTAACCCAATGGTATCCTAATTAATCACCCCCATATTGTCATTATTGTTTAATGGGCACAGATGATATATTAATGTCATGTTAATGGATAATCGTTTTATCTTCTATTGACCCAGGGTATGTATAAAAAATGTTCATTTGACTTTAAGTTACGTTACTCATTATTCCAAACCCTGATTACTTTTAGCTGCCCTCATGTTTATGAGCCTGACCCTAACTTCAGGGTGACCAAAATTTGCAGAAGCAGTAAAGAAGCAACTGAATATATTTAAAGTATTTCTTAAAAATAACTATTCATCACTGTACATGTATAAACTAAAATCCTGAAATAGGATAAGGTTTGCAATTTCAGCCTGAAACAATGGCAAGTTTGTTTATACAACAATCATCCTTTGAATCAATTATTTTTCTTATTAGATTATACTCATAAAGAAATAAATACAGTGCCCTTTAGAAATGCAATATACTTATGAAAAAAAAAAAGCCCACCCTCTCTCTGTACATTTTAATGATTAGCAAAGCTATCTCATGGTTTGGATGGAGGCCTAGGAAATGATCCAAATGGGATTATATTTTCTTAATCTATTAGGGTAATGTACAACTTGCTTCCATTCTCTACCCTACCCCATCTAACTTGGCATGTATTTTAGCCGACCCTGAAATAGTGATATTCCAGAGACAGGCTCACATGCAGTTTATCATGTTCAGACACTATGTCTGTCATAACCTAGAATCTTAAGAAGAAAGTATTGCTGAGTAGAAAAGAATGCATGTGTTCGAGGGTTTGATTGATTATGGGCACCCTGTTAATTGTCAGTGTGATCAGCATTATGAAAACAGACAAAGGTCATGTCCTCAGTTGGCTAAAAGTGATTGTCATGAAGAAAACATAAAAAGCAACACAGTGTTGAGTTTCAAATTTAGAACAAAAATGCTGAAAAACAAAAGGTGATTAGGAGGAATCCTGGTTTCTTGAAACCTGCTCTTAGTCTAGGAGCTCTGGTAGCACAGTTCCTAAGGTGTCTGCCTGCTAACCAAAGGTTGGTGGTTCAAACCCTCTGCATGTTTAGTCCAGGGAAGAAGGATACACTCCTCTGTAAAAATCAAGAGGCTCTTGGCAGGCAAGTAACTGAACCACTTTCAGAACTAGGAGTTGTTTTTTTTTTTTTTTTTTTAAGTGATGAATCTTGCTTGATGAGGTCATCAAGACCTTTCTATCTGCTAAGGTAATTTTGCCCGGGCATAACTGTGATGGTTGAGATAGCCAAAGGTAAGAGCAAAAGTTACCTGTCACACCAAGGAAATGGATGCTGCTCCTTCTCCTTACAGTACCCTAGGATACCCAAGAGAAGTTGCAGGGCCTTGGGTTCTGGGAGATGATGCCATGAGCTAGGAATAAACTCTTGCTTGGTGCCTCAGTTGAAACACATGCTGAGATGATCGTCTGGCTGACTGGAGAAAGAGCGCCATCTGTAGACCTTCCACACCTGTGGAACTAGGTAAGCAGCTCTCAGTAGCAGAAACATGAAGAGTTCCAGGGACAAACAGATCATTCAGAGATCTTTTGTCATGGCTGACCCTTATTAGTCCTCTAAAAAGGACTGTGATAATTTTGATAACTAACACATACCAAGGGAAAGTGATGTTTTTTTTGACTATGCTTTATCTTAGTTAAAAACTCTTCTAAAATACTTCGGTCAGAGAATTGATAGGGATGAGCATTTGCCTATCTAATAGGTTATGTGCTACCTGTTTTCCAGGTGGGACTTATCCATATTCTCCACCCTGTCCAGAAAAAGTAGCTGTGTCTTTCATGACAGGCAAGGTATATGTATTATAATTATTGCCAAATAGAATCTTATTGTGTGTCTACTTACTTTGGCCATGTAAAGGTGACTCTAAAGAATAGGATGAGAATATGGATGATGACAGCATCTAATCTTTTATGCTAAATGCCTTGGCTTTTTATTTATTTAAAATATGCATGTATAAGCTTGGAGTTAGAAGAGAATAATTCACTTCACTCCAGGAATGCGAGTTTTCCTTTACTTGTGATGGAAGAGCTATGTGTGTGGCAGAGAAGCCCTACTGGAGAGAGCTGTTGGGAGCTGGCCTTGTGACTGTAAGTTCAATTTAGTAAGTGTACTAGCTTAGTGCCAAAAAATCAAACCCATTGCCATCAAATTGATTCCAACTCATAGCAACCCCATAGGACAGAATAGAACTGCCCATAGAGTTTCCAAAGTTGTAAACCTTGACAAAAGTAGACTGCCCATCTTTCTCCTATGGAATGGTTGGTAGGTTCAAACCATTGATCTTTTGGTTAGTAACCAAGAAGTTAACTGGTAAAGAGGAATTATTTTTAGTGGACTGAAAGAGGTGGTTTAGGGATCTATTTGATATTTATCCATTTAATAAATATCTACAGAGTACTTATTATGTGCCAAGCACTGTGTTGGGAAAGGGTTTGAATGGAGAATAAGACACCATTCCTACCTTTATGGATATTACAATAGACAGGTCAGCAGTGGTATATTAAGTGCATCTTATGTGCAAAGCCATGAAAAGTTTTGGGTGTGGTATGCAGATGAACAGAACATGCCTTATCTCTAATGAATTTACAATAATGGTGAAGGTGGACCTAGACATTAATTATCATTCCAGGCTGTGTGTGCCCAGTATTATAATAACATTACAGTTAAAGGACTGGAGTGCATAAAGTTCACTTACTCTATTACTTGTATTAACTTTTTATTTTTGTAGAGCTGTTCTTTAAGAGACATTGCTTTTGTAAATATTATTTGTATCATAAAGGAGTCACAGAGTGCAATGAAAAGAACACTTGATTGGGACTTCACGCTAGTGCGTTTAACCCTATCCTCTAAGGTACACTTGACTGAAGCCATAGATTTTTCAGTTGTTTCACATGCATGTGAAAACAGAAAAGAAAGAAAGAAGAAGAATTGGAATAGATGCTGTGTTTGAATTGTGTTATTGGTGAAGAATATTGAATTTGTGGATTGCCAGAAGAATGAATGAAATCAGTCTTAGAAGAAATTCAAATGGAATGCTTATTGACTGCTAACCAGAGGCTGGGTGGTTCAAACCCACCAGTCACTCCTTGGAAGGAAAACTGGGCAATCTACTTCCATAGAGATGCTGCCTCAGAAACCCAAGGAGGGGTTGCTATGAGTTGGGACCAACTTGACGGCAATGAGTTTGTTTGTTTTTGGTGCTTACCAAAACAAGCATGGGGAGACTTCTTGCTTGCTTGGAACAAATCATCAGGAGAGACCAATTGCTGGAAAAGGACATGATGGTTAGTGAAGTAGAGAGTCAGCAAGACCAAAGAAACCCTCAAGGAGATGGATTGACACAACAGCCTCAATATTGTCCTCAGACATATCAAAGATCATGAAGGTGGCACAGGACGCAGCAGCATTTCCTTCCATTACCCATAATGTTGCCATGAGCCAGAGTCCACTACACAGCAACTAACAGCAATGTAATTGAATTAAAACCGTCTAACATTCTTATCAGACACTTTTGCATTTGTCGCCCTATCCAATATCACAATATTTCTGCAAATATATGTAGCTACTGAGCTAGTTATTTAGGAATATATAGCTGGGGTTGTTGACATTATTACACTGTGAGGGGGTGATTTCTGCTTTCAAATATGTGCCTGTCCTTTAAATTCTTAACCTTTAGCCAATTCCATGTTTGTCATGATTTATTTTCTGTATATATTTTGACCTTCTCTTGGCAGATGGATTCAACATTATCTTCCTTGAGAATGATACTGACACTGGCTAGAGAGATACAATTGTGTTCTGTTTATGCAATATAGAAAACCAGAGGACTTTTTTTAAAGCTGTCCTCATACATCACTGTCAGTATTTTGAACCACTAAATTGTTATTAAAAATTCAGGGACAATAATCCACTTTGAGAATACCATGAGAGAAGCAAATGCTGTAATGACTGATTGACATTTTAGGAATAACATCATTCAAGACATGCTAATTTCCCTGCGGCCCATATCCTTGGATAAGTGTCTATTGTATAAATAAGTTTGATTTCCAGCCCCTTCCAGCATTCACTTTAGATTAGGGAGGCTTTTGTTTAACAAGAAAATCAGCTGAAATGAAATTTGCTTATATTCTGCATGGTTCTGCAGGTTAAAAAAATCATCTACTTTATGGCTAGAATAAATGACACTTTCATTACCAACAAGGCTCTAATCTGTAACTGACCATGGGGATGTCTCAGGACTGGGTGGGGATTCGTCATGTTGTGCTTGGGATTACAATGAGTTGAAGGCTGACTCAGTGGAAGTTGATAACAACGGTCCTAACCAGCAATGAGGGAGCTCTGGTAGCGTAGTGCCTAAGACACTTGACTGCTAATCAGAAGGCTGGCGGTTCAAACCCACCGGCCACTCCTCAGAAGGAAGATGGGGCAATCTACTTCCGTAGTGATACTGTCTCGGAAACCTAAGGAGGGGTCGCTATGAGTTGGTCCGACTCCACGGCACATAACAACAACAACAACAACCAGCAATGAGTATTGTACCACATAGTTTTCACAGTTTTTTTAAAAGCAGACTGCTGACTGCTATAATAAGCACCAAAATTGGCTTGACTAGTGATTTAGGGGTAGTGAGCTTCATGGGAAGCATACTAGATAGTCAGGAGATGAGACAGTTCTAGTTTCAATTCTGCCATGATGAAGCAATTAACATGATCTTGGGCAGATGATCCAATTTCTCATAATGGGCTTTCCTGTTTTTGTTGTTCGGGTGTATTTGAGTTCTGGTGGGCTTTGATATGATGCCTGGACCAAAATGTTTCATTCATACCCTTCCTCTATCTTCTCTATAGAAGGATAACTCCCTCCACCCCCGGCTCAAGTGGGTAATTGGCCTTCCAGTCCTGTGGTTTTCAAGTTTCTTCATCCCATGAACCATTCTGGCAAGACAAAAGGCCCATAGATCATTTAGCCTACAATGTTCACTTGTCACTACAAAAGGGAAGAAAAAATAAATGGCCTCATTAATAGAAAAAATGTTGCTCTTTTCAATCAGATTCTAATGAGAATGATCATAAGCAAATAGTTAATACAATTTTATACCAGAAAGTACAGGTTCCAGTATCATAAAAGGATTAATAGCAATCATTTTCATTTATGTACT
The DNA here is from genome assembly GCF_000298275.1 of Orycteropus afer afer. Taxonomy (NCBI): domain Eukaryota; kingdom Metazoa; phylum Chordata; class Mammalia; order Tubulidentata; family Orycteropodidae; genus Orycteropus; species Orycteropus afer. Next base: position 7,109,394 of record NW_006921589.1, read on the forward strand.
GTCCCAAGTTTATAAAACATTTGCATTTTAAAAAATCCTATTTGATCCTCACAAATCAGAATACTATCTCTTCTGTTTGGTAGATGAGGATGTTGAAGCTGAGTTATAAGGAGAGCTAGCTTAAGAATCTCTCCCTTTCATTTCTCAGTTTGCTTTGTGTTAGTTATATCATGCTGCCTCCATAATGTCGGAAAGATATTATGAACTGCCAATTATTGAATGCCTCCAACATTACTTTAGGATATTGGGATGACACTTATTCTTCACAGTGAAGTATGCATTTGGAAAAGAACCACAAGGAGAGGACAGTATTAATATGGAGGAATAGTTGTGTTAATAAAGAACTAGAAACACACACACACACATACACAGACAAATATACATTGCCATTGAGTTTATTCTGACTCTTAGCAACTGTATAGGACAGAGTAGAACTGCCTGATAGTGTTTCCAATGTTATAAATGTTTGTGGAAGCAGATTGTAGCATCTTTCTTTCATGGAGCAGCTGGTGGGTTCATGACACTGACATTTGGTTAGCACTCGAACACTTAAACACTTGTGCCACCAGGGCACCTAGTGATAATAGAACTAATATTTGTGGACTCCTGGAAGCAGCAGTCAAGAAATCAAACGATGTACTGCAGTGGGATGTCACTTTGATGGCTAAGGTGTACCTGATCCAAGCCATGGTCTTTTTAATTGCCTCATATGTCTGCAAAAGCTAGAGAAAGAAAAAGAACGACAGAAGAATTATTGATGCATTCGAACTGTGGTGTTGACAAAGAATAGTGAACATACTGTGAGCTGCCAGAAGAATGAATAAATCAGTCTTAGAAGAAATACAACTGAAATCCTCTTTGGAAGTGAAGATGGTAGGAGTTGGCTTGGTTGCTTTGGACAGGAAAGGTCAATTGCTAGAGAAGGACATCATGTCTGATAGAGGATTGGTGAAAACTAAGGAACCTTTGGTGAAATGCACTGACATGAGAGCTACAACAATGAACTGAAACATACCAATGATCATGATGATGGTGCAGGACTAGGCACCATCTTGTTTTGTTACAAATCAGGTCACCATGATCAGAGCCAACCTGACAGCAACTAACAATAACAGTATTTGCATAGAACTAATCAGCTTGTTGTTGTTGTTGTTAGCTGTCGAGCCGGCCCCGACTCATAGCGACCCCTCCTTGGGTTTCTGAGGCAGTATCACTATGGAAGTAGATTGCCCCATCTTCTTTCTGAGGAGTAGCCGGTGGGTTTGAACCGCCAGCCTTCTGGTTAGCAGTCAAGTGCCTTAGGCACTACACTACCAGAGCTCCACTAATCAGCTTACTGAGTACTTATTCCATGGAATGAATTCTTAAAATAATAACCTGATGTGAACTTTGTTTTCCTATGCTGAGAGGTTGATTACATGCCTTAAAAAAACAAACCAAACCCATTGCCATCAAGTTGAGTCCAACTCATAGTAACCCTATATTACAAAATAGAACTGTCTCATAGGGTTTCCAAGGATGTAAATCTTTAGGGAAGCAGACTACCTCATCTTTCTCCTGTGGAGCTGCTGGTGAGTTCAAACCAACAACCTTTTGGTTAGCAGCCCAATGCTTTAATCATAGCACCATCAGAGCTCCTTGCACTACATGTTTTACTCAGCTTACATGTGGTAGAGCCAAGACTCAGAATCTCCTGGCTCCAAGCCTGGAGATATTTACATAATATTACAGTATGTAGTTTCAGACACATTTTGACTATCCTTAATGATCAGAACTTCTCAAAGCATAAAACAATTAGTGCTTTTTGCCAGTAAACACTCTTTGATGGAGGGGAGGACATGTGCAAGAGGCAAACAATGTATAATACTAGTTTAAAATATGGGCCCTGGAATGAGATGAAATTCCCCTTTTTGTTGACCTACTGATATTAGGACAATAGTTAACATTACTCACTTTTATCCATTTAAGGCCCCTTCCAGGGGCAGGTTGGGTGTCTTTCTCTCTAGAATGAGCTTCGTTTCTTGTCACCCACCCAGCTTCAACAGAATTAGCCTCTAATCCTACTATTAAGTAGATTTCCTCCAAGATTTGCAAAGCAAAAAACACAGCCATTGTCAAGTAAGCAAGATTTTAAAAAAATGAAAAATATATTCGTATCATAAAATATGTTATCAATTGGTGGGCCTGCCATCCTCTTCAGTCATTGACTATTGTGGGTTAGTCATTATTATTCCAGGAGCTGACTTTCAGATGTATCTAAAAGAGGCATGAGAATTGTACCATGAACTGCTAGAAGAATGACCACATCTGTCTTGGAGGAAGTACAGCAGGAATGTTCCTTAGAAGTGAGAATGGCCAGACTTTGTCTCTTGCACTTTGGTCATGTTGTTTGAAGGGACCATTCCCTGGAGAAGGACATCACGCTTGGTAAAGTAGAGGGTTAGTGAAAAAGGGGAAGACCATCAAGAGATGGACTGACACAGAGACTACGGTGATGAGCTCAAGCACGGCAACTCTGGTGAGGACGGTGCAGGACTGGGCACTGCCTTGTTCTGCTGCGCACTGGGTCACTACGAGTTGGAACTGATTCGATGACACCTAACAACTACAAGAAGACTGGGGCCACAATGAGTTGAATGCACCTATATAGATCCTAAAAATTCTTACTATTTTCAATGCTTTGAGTCATTTCTTCGTGTTTTGTATGATTAAAAGAATCTCATTCAAAATGGCACCTGGGCTACTCACTGGTCAGTCAAAGCAGATGCCACTCTTGTTCCTTCTTTTGCTAGTAAGTAGCAGTATAGATGCGGTACAGCGGAAGTATGGGGTTGGCTGATCCATTTGCAGTAATGATTGGCATCATGAAAGGGTAAAGCCAGAGGGAAGTTAAGCCATATCCAATAGAACAGAAGGGGTTTAGAAGAATGATACATGACCCTTGTTTATCACTTTCTAAGACATTCTTAGTATCTGAAATAAAAAATCATTTTTCTGTTCTAAACCAGCCTCTCGGGTGAAGAGCTGGAAGTTAGTGATGACAGAGTCTAGCCTTGGTGTGGGTAGACATACATGCACTAGCAACACATTTGAAATGCCTCTAGTAGACTATGCCATGCATCCACAGGGTTTGGAAGAATTAATAAGACCTCACCTCTAAGGCATTAAACATTGCACGAGAAGCTGGGCATTGCTTTTTTCTCATAATGATGACAGTAGTTAAAAACATAACAATAACAATTATTGCCCACAAACTGATGCCTGTAGGGCAGACCTAGCAAAATGTGATGCCTGGGGGTAGAATAAAGAGGAGGGGATAGAAGAGGTTTGCTTTGTCTGTTATGAATCCTGGCCCCAATTAGGCCTGGGGTCTGGGCTCCCTTCTTGACTGCCACCATTAGGCTTTGTGATTTAATGCTTGTGTGGTTTCATGGCCTCACATGAAAACCAGAATAATATCTCCTCCCACTAACTGTCAGAAAGATCTCTTGAATGAGAAATGTGCAGTGAGGTAGGAGCTGGAGCCCAGCAATACAAATTGTGGTTGCGGCATTATGAAGACTAAAAACGCAGAACTGAAAATCAGATGCTTTCCTAGGCCTGGCATCAAAGACATGATTAGCTTTACCATCGACTTCTGTGACCTCTTTAAGTGGAGCTTCAGTTTTTAATATCAGTGGCCTGGAGACAAACATCTTGGTCCTGGGAACCAATGGCCTTTCTCTAATGGGCCATCAATACAAAGGAATGCTTGTCATTTTGGGTCTGCAGTGAAAGTTCACTGATAAATGCTTGTTAAGCATTCTACAAAGAGAGACAGAGATGCAGAGTATTCATGAAAATGTCCTCCTTCTCCCAAATAACAGTCCCTGCCCCCAACTCATTTGTCTTAGATTCAGTAGGTCGTACGCTTCCTATTCAATTTACTTAGGTGAGAGCAGAACCCATTCTTTGTAACCTTTTCTTTTTTTTCCCAGGGAAAAGTACTTTTCAAATCACCATCTGCTTTGTCTGCCTCCCAGTGCTTGCTACACTTCAATACGGTTTTGGTCAAATCCAACAGGAGGCCAGAAGGCTCAGAAGTAGGGAGGTGTCTGACAGGTGTCTCAAAACCGGGACAAATGAAGGTGCTTTCCAATGTGTGGAGCCAAGTGATCCCACTCTTTCAGTGTAGATCATGCACAAAGAGAGTACTGGTCCCTCTGTACCCCAAAAGTCCAAGAATAAATTTCCAAAAGATTATTTTTCTTGCCAGAAACATAAGCATGTACATGGATAGAAACCTTTTTTTTTTTTTCCTTCTTTTTATTCTAAATATGACTTAATGAGTGGGATGATTTCAGGACTGCCAAGGAAAACAAATCAATTATTGTTGGTTTCTAAAAATTAACAGGAAATGCTGGATGAGTCAAAGGCAACAAGGCAGCATCCACTAAATGCAGCAGCGTCAGGAGGGAGGTCAAGTTAAAATTGTGTTTGACTGTTGGAGTTTACTAAAAAAAAATTAAGTACCATTACTGGAGAGAAAATATTATATGTGTGCATTAGCTCTTGGCTAGATAGCCGATAGTCATGTACATGGTATAATTTTTACATATAAATGGATCCACTACAAATCAATGCTCTCTAATCTCAGTTTGGTCTTGTTAGTCATCTGATTTCCTATCATACTCTCCCTCAGGGTTTGTTCAAGCCTATTGTAACTCCAACTGTCTTTGCTCCCCAACATGTTCTAGTGGATGCTTTCTTCCCCTCTGTCAAGCAAGAGCCTCCATGTGTGGCCTCAATTTCATCCCTTTCCATCTTTTCAGTGTCTTAAGCCCTAAAATATCCTGGCCCTTTCTGCCGTTAATTCCTTTAGCATTACATTGCAGAGCTCTGCAAGGTCCCTGCTCTCCCTAGCTTCTTTGTTGCAGGAGTTTAGCATGGCCAAGGCTCTTTATTTTTCTGGGCCCTCTAGACTTGCTTGCAAAGGTCCAAAATGCACTCAGGGCAGTCATTTGCTCAAGAAGGAGCCACTGGGCTTGGTGAGCCTTATCCAGAGCCCACGCTGCCTCATACAAGAACATTCCACGATACAGGCAGTCCCTGGGTTACGAACAAGACCTGCTCCTCTGTGTATGTCTTTAAGTTGAATTGTAGATAAGTCAGAACAGGTGCGTATGTTTTTTATTTAGTCTTACTTTAGTGCAAGAAAGGAGCTCTGACGGCACTGTGGTTAAAGCATTTGGCTGCTAACCAAAAGATTGATGGGTCGACTGCATTAGCTGCTCTGTGGGAGAAAGATGAGGCTGTCTGCTTTCCTAAAGATTTACAGCTTTGGAAACCCTTATGGGGACAGTTCTACTCTGTCCTATACAGTCACTGTGATTCAGAATTGACTCGGTGGCAGTGGGTTTGATTGTTTTGGTTAGTGCAAGAAAAGGCTGGAAGTCTTTCCCACGATTTAAAACTATGTGTGCAGCAAGTGAAGGTGATTGTGATGAAGAATTTGTTGTGAGTAGGAGTTGGTTCAATCGTTTCAAAGTGAGAGCAAATTTACATAACGTTAAAGGGCAAGTCTGTCAGTGGAACTTCTGTAACCCAGGGACTGCCTGTATCTCCTTGTTCCTTGCTACACTGCACAATCCTTCCCTCTTTTGCATCTTCAGTGACATCCTCTTTATAGAATTCTATTCTAAAGTACCTACTTCAAAAGCGCCTTCTCTCAAACCTGAGACTCCTTCCAGCTACTGTCGGCTCTCTCCTTTCTCTCACTGCCAAACTTCTGAAAAGATCACGTTAGCATGGGTTGCCTCTGCTTTCTCAGCTCCCACTCTTGCCTCAAGCCCTTAAACACTGGCACAAAATCATCTTCCTTTGGCACCTCTGGCTTTGCATTTTCTTTTCTTCCTGTGGCTCCGTCTCCTGCTTTTCCCCTCTCTCCCATTCTCTACAGGTAGGTGCTCCATGTGATTAAGGGTTGGGAAATCTCAGTCATTTAATTCATTTATTTATTTAAATTAATGCCTTTATACCAATGACTCCAAAATCTTTTCCCTACCCACCGTCTCTCCAGAGCTCTAGATATGTGTTCCCAACTCTACTGGTCATTTCTACTACATATGTCTTAATACTCTGACCTTATTTTTAAAATTTTGTACATTATTTCTTCTTCCAAACCCCCTTCCTTTTGTTGTTCCTAGTTCTGATGATGATGCCATAAATGAATGATCATCAGAATCTTGGTGCGATCCTCATAGCTCCTCTTTCTCTTGTGCTACCGGGAACTGATCATCATGTTCTGAAGAATGTACTACATCATGCCTCAGGTTCATTACTACCTCTCCATTCCTAGTCCTGCTACCTGACCACGGAGCAGTCTCCTTATTGATTTCTCTGACTACCAGTATCTCTCCCTGCAATCTTTCCTCTATAGCGCTCCTGGAGTTTTCTTTGCCAGACTCAGTTATTATTCCATGTTCTCTCATTAAGAATGGTCTGTAAACTTCTTTCTAAAGAGTCAAATTCGAAGCACATTATATCATTCCAAGTCTTGTACATCCTGGTCCCAGCCTCTTTTCCCCTTCCATCTCCCATTACTGTAATTCCTTTGCTCATTCTGTGATTCAACTCTCCCCTCCTCCTGCCATTTCTGTTAACAATGGGATGGATCTGACCAATCCATTCAAAGAGCAATTCAAGACTCACAAGGTACTCCTACAAAGCCTTTTGTGGACACTCAGTTGATAGTAGCCTTTCCCAGTCCCTGAGTAGTACAGTTAATGTTCTCAGCTGGTAACCAGAAAGTCAGAGGTTCAAGTAAACCCAGAAGTGCCTTGGAAGAAAGGCCTGGTAATCTTCTTCCCAAAAAACCAGTCATTGAAACCCTCTGGAGCACAGTTCAACTTTGATACACATGGTGTCAGCTTCACTCAGCATCAACTGAATGTTGTTGTTGTTGTTGTTATGTGCTGTCGAGTCGGATCCGACTCATAGTGACCCCTCCTTGGGTTTCTGAGGCAGTATCACTATGGAAGTAGATCTCCCCATCTTCCTTCCAAGGAGTGGCTGGTGGGTTTGAACCGCCAGCCTCCTGGTTAGCAGTCAAGTGCCTTAGGCACTATGCTACCAGAGAGCATCAACTGATTAGCTAATGGTTTTGGTTTTGGTTCTTCTCCTTTTAGCTTCTTTTGTTTAAGTCTCCCCCAGCCCTTTTTGTATATAAATGGATCCATCACAAATCAATACTTTCTGCCTGGCATCACTCTCTGGTGAGACTGTTGAGAGTCCATTACAGCACATAACAACAACAACAACCCAGCAAAGGTACCTACATGCTAAGGAGGCACTCAATTTTCATGGATTAAACTGAAGACAGAGCTGATAATGATAGAAACAAGAGCTTGATGTTTATTCTTTTAAAATAATTAAAAAAGATTAAAAATTTCAAAGATTATATCCAACAAAGTCAAAATAGGGGAACTGACCATTTCTCATGGTTTATAATTTATTCTGTAAGACAGGTATAAAATAGCTGTAACCAAAAACAAACAAAAAAGACAAACTCACTGCCCGTGGAGTCAGATCTGACTCATAGTGATCCCTCTTTGGGTTTTTGAAGCTGATCACTATGGAAATAGATTGTTCAACCTTCCTTCCGAGGAGTGGCTGGTGGGTTTGAACCACCAGCCTTCTGGTTAGCAGTCAAGTGCCTTAGGCAAATTAATTATCCTTTTAACCTCTGACCAAAGAAAATGATCTGACACCTTTTCAAGAATCTTCCTTTTCCCCCTAGTCAGGATAATAATGTAAAATTCCCTGGTAACTTTCAAGGAGAGTGTCATGTTTATGGGCCTTTCTCACAGAGTGCCCTGCCTTGGCAGTTGAGCAGATGGTGGTGGGTGATAAGGGTGGGTAAACAGAGCTCTTCTGAGAGGGAGGCAGGTTTATAAGTGAGGCATTGTGATTAAAGAAAAAGCTGGGTTACACCCAGTGGGATTTACATGTGCATAACAAAAAGGAGGAGGGCGGAGTTAATGGTTCTGTATGAGGATGAGTAAACATAGATTATTATTGTATTTCTCTTGGTTCTAGAAATAACCAAGAGAGCCATCCACTGTGTGAGCCTAATTCTGAAGAAGTTCCTTGTTGCATTCTAGAAATTTCCATTTGGCAGATTATTATGCAGAATTTTTTCCAGAGAAATTTAGAAGAGGTTTTATTCCTAGGTTCTCAGCTTAATTTACTGGGAAAGAAATTTGACATAAGCCACTTATTTTAAGAAGATTTAGTGTAGAGTATCACTTGATTCCTATCAAGGCTACATTTTTCAGGGCAATTTTGAAGAAATGACACACAGAAGAAAGGCGTAAATGTCCCTTAAGTGAGTTTTTGAGACATTATAAAACATGACATAGTCGGGTATCTGTATGAAAATGTAAATACTTAAAGTTGGGAGTGGTTGACTTCAAACTCAGCATCTTGAGAAATAATTCCTTAAGGAGTAACTCTAAGTCTAAATTAACTTTTCAAATGGTCATTTCTTGTATGTTGTTGTTGTTATGTGCCATTGAGTCAGACCCGACTCATAGTGACCCCTCCTTGGGTTTCCGAGGCGGTATCACTACGGAAGTAGATTGCCCAACCTTCCTTCTGAGGAGTGTGGCTGGTAGGTTTGAACCGCCAGCCTTCTGGTTAGCAGTCAAATGCCTTAGGAACTACCAGAGCTCCATTTCTTGTGTAGGAAAGCATTTATAACTTTCCATAACAAAATATACTTAAATCATTTACTTTCTATGGTACTAATTAAGCAGTTTTAAAAATGTAAATTCTAATGTATTTTCCTACAGTGTTTGCACCAAAAAAAAAAAAAAAAACCCCCCCAAAAATCCAAACCCACTGCCATGGACTCGATGCTGACTCAGCAACCCTACAGGACAGAGAGACCTGCCACATAGGGTTCCCAAGGCTGTAAGTCTTTACAGAGGAAGACTGTCTCATATCTACTGCCAAGCCGCTGGTGGATTCAAACTGCTAAACTTTTGGCTACCAGCCAAATGCTTTTAACCACTATACCAGAAGAGCTGATACTGGTACCAGCCATTGGGAAAAGTGGATATTTGCAAGCATCTTGACTTCAGACAACAAACAAAGGGTATGTTCATCTTGTATTTTGATACATATTGCTAGAGTTCCATACAGAATGGTTGTTTGAATAGTAGAATATTTTTTAATTAAGAAATATTTCTCTAATATACTGAGATTGATCTTTTTCCCTTCAAAGTGGTTGGCAGTCATTACATTTATTTCAAAAAATTATTTTTGTATCTCGTCTTTGGAAACTGTCTTCAGATCCAGTTTCCAAGGCCCTAAAAATTCACCTCTTTAATTTCAATGTACAACTGATTTTTAAATAAAAATATTATTACTCAGCTTAAACATCCCCCTCCCCCTTCAGACTTGCTTTCAGTGGACTTTTGATTATTTTCAGAGATAAAAATCTACTTTCATATGTTGGAGCATTCCTATTTTTGAAGATAGTCCAAACAATAGATGGTTCTCCCTGAAGACTTGAGCACAATTGGAAACTCTTTTTTAAAACTGCTGCAGCCTAATTTAAGCTTATAGCTACCCAAAGTAAATCCTTGGGGGAGAAAATACTCATTCAGAGGTATAAATTTGGTATATCTGGTTTAAACCTCATTGTCTTCTGTTATCAAGGTACCTTATCCTCATTGGTAGCAGGTAATCTCTGCCAATAATTCCTTTAATCAAAAACTTTTGTCAAATGGGCTGTGAAATATTTATTTAGCTTGGTTTCATCGCTATAACCACAGAAATATCTCTTCCATAAGTACCTCGTCTTTCACCTGGAATTGTTCTGACTGAAAACAATGTTTCTTTTCTAAGTGCAGTAAATCATTCTGTTTGATTTTAAAGGATAGGACACCCTTCAAAGAGCCTTGGGTCATTTTCGGAAGGAAGGTTGGGCAATCTACTTCCGCCGTGATACTGCCTCGCAAACCCAAGGAGGGGTGGCTATGAGTCAGGTCCCGTCCGACTCGATGGCACATAACAACAACAACAACGTCCAAGGTTATTTCTAATTTGCGTTATCCAGTAAGAACTTGGAGGAAGTGCTCTCACAAGATTTAGTGTTTTTTTCTTTCATCTCTTCCCAAGGATGTCATGCAGCTTTCAAATTATCTCAGAGTAAACAAAATACCCTCTCTCCTCCCCTCTGGTTTAAATCTGTGGATTTAAAGGCAATGTCTGGTTTTGGAAATATGGGATCCTTTGTTAATCTTACACACGGGAGATCAATGACTTATGCCTGTAATCCTTCAATTCTTAAACAGTAGACCAGAGAGCTGGTTTCAAAAACTAAGACCAGGCTCTGCATTTAGATAGAGACTCAAATGAGTCAGCGTGAAAGTGTGTGCTCTTTTTGGTGCCATGTTTTCCTCCTATTAGACCAATAAATTCCTCCAGGTCTCAGCTCTTTAATTCCCTTTAGGGAGGACTGGGATGAAGAATATCAGCTCCTTCTGAAATAGCCTGCTGTTTCTATGTGACACAGAAATAGCTACAAGAAATACCTTCATCATTTTTACTTATAGGACCAGGTAACACCCATCCCCAAGTTAATGATCACTACAAGCCCTCACACATACACACAGATCCCTGGCCTTGGTCTCTCTACTTAGTTGTCTGAATTTGCATTCCTTCCATACACTTCGGGGTTTGTAGGTCACCATTTCATTTCCTCTGCTAGCCATGTTGCAGATGTAATATTTCAGTTCCAGATCCAGGTACTTAGCAGGGCTAGACTAAGGCAGTTTACGATTTCACTCATGGTATAATTGATTGGGATCTGTTTCTATTGCCTAAGGCACTTGACTGCTAACCAGAAAGCTGGCGGTTCAGATCTACCAGCCACTCCTCAGAAGGAAGGTTGGGCAATCAACTTCCATAGTGATGTTATTATTGTTGTTATGTGCCATGAGTCAGACCCGACTCATAGCGACCCCTCCTTGGGTTTCCGAGGCAGTATCACTACGGAAATAGATTGCCCAAAGTTCCTTCCGAGGAGTGGCTGGTGGGTTTGAACCGCCAGCCTTCTGGTTAGCAGTCAAATGCCTTAGGCACTACGCTACCAGAGCGCCTAAGTATCCATAGTGATACTGCCTCAGAAACCCAAGGGGGGTTGCTATTTGTTGGGTCCGACTTGATGGTAAATAACAACAACAGAGACATTTGGCCCCTTTGTTCTTACATCTATGCTTTTACTCATTCCTGTGGCTGGAATGACCTTCCATCTCTGCTCCATGTGCCAAAATTCCTTCTTCCATCAAGTCCTACCTCCTCCCACGAACCACCAATTTTTAAAATTGTTACCATACCAGCTGCCATCCAGTTGACTCATGGTGACCCTGTGTGTGTTGCAGGGCAGCCAATTGCTTAATAAGGCCCTTCTAGCCATCATCCTCTGTTTTGTGATGTATTCTAAATTGTAGTGCATAGGGCCTAAGGCATTTGACTGCTAACCAGAAGGCTGACGGTCAAAACCACTAGCCATTTCTTAGAAGGAAGACTGGGAAATCTGTTTCCATGTAGATAAAAACCCAAACCAAACTCACTGCCTGCAACTCAGATCCAACTCATAGTGACCCCTCCATAGAGATACTACCTTGGAAACCTAAGCAGGGGTTGCTATCAAATCCACTTGACAGCATTGAGTTTGGCTTTTCTGCCCCCCCCCCCCGCCTTTCACTCTTGTTTAGGGTGGGATGCGTCTTGAGCACCGCCTAGCTGGAAGGTGTGACTCAGGTCACCACCCTTAGCTTCCTTGAGGGTGTATATAAGAATGTTCTGGGAAAGTTCACTCTCTTTTGCTGCGGTTCTGCATTTGGTTCATCATCTCATTCCTGGACTTGAAACAGCAGCCATCATCTGACCTGCCAGTTTGGGTTGGAGCTCTGGTGGCGTAGTGCTTAAGGCTGGTAGCTCAAACCCATCAGCCACTCCTTGGCAGGAAGGTTGGGCAATCCACTTCCGTAGTGAAATTGCCTCGGAAACCCAAGGAAAGGTCACTATGAGTCGGATCTGACTTGATGGCATTGAGTTTTTTTTTGTTGTTGTTGTTTAACCCCTGCAACCACACGAGTTGGGAGAATCCTCCAGACCTGCCTGTAGACCTGGGACTTGCCAGGCTGCCAGCCTCCCAGCCTCCATCACCATCACATGAGCCCTTTCCTTGGGAGTCTGTGAGTTCCGTGAGACGTTCCCTGGAACCATGGAACCCTAAGATAGGAGGGAAGTTACTGTGGGGAGGAGGAGGAGGAGTTGACATCAGAGATGATGGAGTGGCAGGCAGTTTGGAGAAGCTGGGCATTTAGGACTCTTTAACCTCCGCCTCATAGGGACCAGCCTTGGGCTGAACTTTCTAAAGGAAACTATTGAAGCCTGTGTGCTCTGTAGGATTTTCAGTGGCTGATGTTTCAGAGCAGACCTTTCTTCTGAGGTACCTCCGGGAAGACTCAACCTTCAGCCTTGTGGTTAGAGACTCAGCACGTTAACCTTTTGCACCACCAAGGATTCTTTAAAATTATGACAGCTATTTGATTCTTTCTTTTCTGACCTCCTATTATGCAAAGTAGGAGCTCTGGTAGCATAGTGCCTAAAGCACTTGACCGTTAACCAGAAGGCTGGTGGTTCAAACCCCCCAGCCACTCCTCAGAAGGAAGGTTGGGCAATCTACTTCCGTAGTGATACTGCCTCGGAAACCCAAGGAGGGGTCGCTATGAGTCAGTTCTCACTCGATGGCACATAACAACAACAACGACATCATGCTCTCTCATCTTGTACTCATTCTCAAGAATCTAAATGATTAAAAAAGAAATGTGGCTATACTCAAAGCCCAAAAAATTTGAAAATATTTTCATCAAAAATGTAAATTCAAGCAAATATAAAATTTTTAAATTTAAAGCATTTAAATTTTTTAAAAAACCAATTTTCAACTAAATTATTTAAAATTATTAAAATTAAAAGGGAAATAATAAATTGTTAGTATTAACATTTCTAAATGGTTTTATTTAAATTAAAGTAAACTGAAATAATAAATAAAAAGGTTTTCCCTTTTGTAAAAATTTTTCATATGGAGAATTCCAAACATACAAAAGCAAACAGAAAAGTAGGGGCCTGTGACAGCTGGAACTTTCTAGGATTGCCTTGTTTTTCCAGGTCTTGCAAGTTTTCTGCCTTTGACAGGATACAGTCTTAGCACCTTTCTATCACTCTCTATTAGTGGAAAATACTTACATTTTTCCTTCTCTGACAGGCTTCCCCCTTACACAGGTTCCAGCTTTCACAGGTTTTACTGTATAATGAACCTCCATATACCTATCTCTTGCTTCAGTAGCTGATTACCAATTTTATTTCATCTCACCTTTCTATCCTCACCTCCCCATTATTTCATAGTAAATCCTATGTCATATAATTTGATCTATAAATATGTCAGTATATACAGTATATATATCTCTGTAAAACAAGATCTTTAACAAACCACACTGTCATTATCACACCTAAAATACAGCAGTAATTCCTTAATATCAACAAACATCTCAACACTCAAGGGGTGCGGTTATACAGGATATATACACAGGGCACGGAAACTGGGAATCTCGGGGCCACGGGAGGATTCTATTTACCACATTTATTTAACATGTTTCTTTAAATGAAATAATTTTTTTAAAAATTGAATACATTCGTTAAATGGAAAGTTTACACCACTGTCCTAAATTCATGAACTTAATGTGCCATATTATATACACACACACATATAACCAATAAAATAAAAAATATTTATCAGTTGTTAGGCACCATTGAGGCATCTCCGACTCATAGTGACCCCATGCACGGCAGAACGAAACACCGCTTGGTCCTGCATCAGCTACATGATCCTTGTTATACTAAAGCCTGTCAACGATGCCACTGTGTCAATACATCTGGTTGAGGGCCTGCCCCTATTTTGTTGACCCTCCACCTTACTATGCATGACATCCTTCTCCAGGGAATGGTCCCTTCTGACAACATGACCAAAGTAGGTGAGACGAAGTCTGGCCATTCTCGCCTCTGGCTACACTTCCTCCAGGGCAGATTTGTTAGTTCTTTTAGCAGTCCACTGTACTTTCAGCATTCTTCACTAGCACCACAACTCAAAAGCATCAATTCTTCTTCTGTCTTCCTTATTCATTGTGCAACTCTCACATGCATGAGGCAATTGAAAATACCACGGATTGTGTCAGGCACACCTTAGTCCTCAAGGAGACATCTTTGCACTTCAGCACTTGAAAGAGGTTCTTTGCAGCCAATTTGCCCAGTGCTTTATGTTTTCTGAGAAGCTCTGGTAGTGTAGTGCCTGAGGCACTTGACTGCTAACCCGAAGGCTGGCAGTTCAAACCCACCAGCCACTCTAAGGAAGGTTGGGCAATTTACTTCTGTAGTGATACTGCCTCGGAAACCCAAGGAGGGGTCGCTATGAGTCGGGGCTGACTTGATGGCACATAACAACAACAACAATATACATCGTCCAATGTCCTGACTGCTGCTTCCATTGACGTCAATAGTAGAACCAAGCAAGGTGACGTCTTTGACAGTTTCAATCTTTGCTCCATTTATTGTAATGCTGCTTATAGGTCCAGTTGTGAGGATTTTTGTTTTCTTTGTATTGAGATGTAATCCATACTGCAGACTGTATTCTTCAGCCTTCATCAGTAGGTGCTTCAAGTCATCCTCACTTTCAGCACATTTGTCAGTGTATCTCCTAAAATTGTCTCATGTCTCCCAAGGCTCATGTTGTTGTTAGGTGCCGCGAGTCAGCTGCTACTCATAGCGACCCCACGTACAATAGAACAAAACACTGCCCAGTCCTGTGGCAGCTCCACAATCCTTGCTATACCTGAGCCCATCGTTGAGGGAGATACTATCTCCAGACTAATGCTTGATAAGCACTTGTGGAGAGGATGGTGATTAAAATAGTTGTTGACTGGACGTTTTTTATTTCAAGGGCACCAGAGAAACAGATTTATATTTCTATAAATATACAGGCATACCTTGCTTTATTGCACTCCACTTTCTTGCACTTCACAGATACTGCATTTTTAGCAAATTGAAGGTTTGTGGCAACCCTGCATCAAACAAATCTGGTGGGGCCATTTTCCCAACAGCATGTGCTCTCTTCGTGTCTCTGTGTCACATTTTGGTAATTCGCACTGTATTTCAAACTTTTTCATAATGCTAGTGCACACTTAGTAGACTACAAAAACTAAAACTAAACTCACTGACATCGAGTTGATTCCCATTCATAGTGACCATTGGGTTTCCAAGGTGGTAAATCTTCATAGAAGTAGATTGCCCCATCTTCCTTCCGCGGAATGGCTGGTGGGTTTGAACCACCAACCTTTTGGTTAGCAGTCAAATGCCCTAGGCATTGTGCCACCAGAGCTCCTTAGTGGACTACAGTATGATATAAGCATAACTTTTACATGCACTTGGAAAAAAAAACCTGTGTGACTTGCTTTATTGTAATATTTATTTAATTTCAGTGGTTTGGGATGAAACCTGCAGTGTCTCCAAGGCATGCCTGTATTATTTTTATTTCCCTCTAAAATTATACAAATTGTGTGAATCAGTATTCATCAAAACGATTCATTCGCTTCACTGTGGAGGAGAGTGTGGTTTGGAGGTACTTGGTGCCTATCAGTATGTGGAATATTTTGTCTTTTATGCCTTTGGGACTAAGGTGAGGGAATCTAGTGAACTGGGTATTTTCTTATATCTTTCCAATATTTACTGTAGAACCATTTATTTCAAAAAGGCCTGAATCAGTTAAGTTCTACATTATGAAGGAGAGGCAAAGATAAAACGAGAATGTGCACATGCTTCTCCTGAAGAGAAAGTCAAGCTTTTGTGATGACAGGCATATCTCTGAGACTTCACTTGTCTGTTTTATAATCTCTGTGGCCCTAAAAAGCTTCCTATCACAAAGAAAATCTATTGGTCTCATTATTTTCATAATCCAACCCTTAGTCACTGCCCAGAAGTCTAAAGCCTTTGGCTTCACATGAAACCAGCAGATAAACAGGTTGGAAAGAAGCCATATCTCTCTGTTTCAACTGCTCTGTTGATTTATTGTAACCTGCAATCATTCACTTATCTGATGGCTGAGAGGAAAACTACTTATTCTTTTATCCTTCTCATTCTTGTTCTTTCTTTCTTTTTTTTTTTTTTTTTTTAATTGTTATTTGGGTTGAAGTTTACAGAGCAAATTGGGATTCCACTCAATAATTCATGCATATTTTGTTGAGAGACATTCATTGCAATCCCCACTTCCTCCCTGTGTGTAACATTTTCCTTCACCCTTCTTTCCTAGCCCTTCCTGTCTTCTTAGCTTTATCTCTGGGCAAATGCTGCCCTTTTGATCTCATCTAGTTGATTTTTCTAATGAATGTATACCTTCCTGGTGTTATTGGTCACCTTGTAGGCCTGTCTGTTGTTTGACTGTAAGTTGAACTACAAGGTGAGTTCAGTTCCCAGCTTGCAGGGTTACTAAGGGCCATGGTCTCAGAGGTTGCACCAGTCTCCATCAGACCAGTAAGCCTGGTGGGTTTTTTTTTTTCTTTAATGATTTTAAGTGTTTTTCTACATTTTTCTCCCACTTTATCTAGGACCTCCTGTTATGATACCTTTCAGAGTGCCCAGTGGTAACTGGTATCTTTACAGATGTAGATTGCCCAACCTTCCTTCTGAGGAGCGGCTGGTGGGTTGAACCACCAGTCTTCTGGTTAGCAGTCAAATGCTTTAGGCACTATGCCACCAGAGCTCCCATATGTCTGCATATGTATTAAAATTATATGAATCTACAGATTAAAATAAGTTTTTGTAATATAAATATAGTAGAAAAATATAAAATTACTTACAAGGTTTAGGCATCAAGCATATAATCCTCTATCCTTCCAACTCCCCATATGGTAAACATTATTATACCTACTGTATTAGAATGTTTTCTAGCAAGTTAAAAAAAAAAAAAAAGATCAAACTGGCTTCAACAGTAAGTAAATGTTTTATCTCACATAATAAGAAATTCTGAGGTAGGGCAGGTTCAGGCATAATATAGTCTTTGACTCAAGGTTGCTATCAAGTACCCATGAACTTAACATGAAGGACATCTTTGTCTTATACACTGTGGCAGCTTTGCCCTGATGTCAGTCCACTTCCGTCAGGATGGCTATAGCAGTTTCAGACATAGTATTCAAATAGGACAAAACCCAGAGTTAAAATACATCATCACGTCCTATCACCTTCCAGCACATGTCCCCTTAGGTGATCCCATAGGTGCCACTGGCCAGAATTATTTCACATAGCCATTTCTAAAACAAATACTGGAAAAGGGAAGTGTGTTACTGCCATGGTTTAAAGTAATTAGGAACCGTACTTAGTGCTGGGACTGGATGACTTTCACCTGAATCCTACAGGGGACAGGTAGATTAATGAGGAAAATTGTATTTCTGGTGGAGAAGAGAGAAATGAGGAGACTACTGGAAAAACCTACCACAACCATTTTGTTCAATGAGAACAATTAGACATAAAAGATTATGTAATTTTCTCAAAGTCACAAGTCTGATAAGTGGGATCCAAACTTTGAATTCAGTGTTGCCAGAATAAATCTCAGAGATTTTATGGCTCAGCCTCTTCAGTTTTCAACTCTGGAACACATGGGCCACAATGCTTAATCACCCACTCAACATCACAGATATCTAATTAGCGGCAGAGTTGCGACAAAAACTCATTTCTGCTGTGTTACCTTCTGATTTGTTCCACTGTCCCAGTTCTCTAGAAAACTAGAGAAACTACCACAAATGTATGGCTTTAATAAACAAGGATTTATTATTTTACAGTTTAAGAGTCTAAAAGTCTGAGCTCAAAGTGCCAGCTCTAGGAGCTGGGTGAAGTCCCCTCAACCTTGAGCTTCAGCTCTGCTTCTTGCTCCTGGCCCATTGAAGCTGGAGGCTTCTCTTAGGCAGCTGCTGGCTGCTGAGGCTGAAAAACCCAAGGTTGACAAGTAAAATGGCACAGTCCTGAGATTATCGAAGAACATGACAGGCCACTAGTTCAAGTCCAGAGATAGTCTCAAGATCAGTAGGAAACATGGCAGGCTGCTGAATGAAGACGACTCAGCTACATGCAGGGTCCATTGTGCTAAAAAGCTCAAGACCTTTCTCAAAGTGTCCTCTTATGCACTGGAAGTAGACCACATCCCTGAGGCAGCTACTCAGCTGCTCCTGCAGATTCCACCATGGAGTTGATTAGCAGGCTCATCATGGGGAATAACTATATCCAGCTGCCCAGCCACTCAAAACCAGGCCCAGCCAAGTTGACCCATAACCTTAACTACCACACCTAGCATATGGAATTATACAGGAATGAAAATCACCCATCTAATTAACATGAAGGACATCTTTGTCTTCTACACTGTGCCAGCTTTGCCCTGACGTCAGTCCACTTCCCTCAGGATGGCTATAGCAGTCTCAGACGTTGTATTCAAATGGGACAAAACCTGTCATTGTTAGTTGCCATTGAGTCAATTCCAACTCACGGCGATCCCCTGTGTGCAGAGTAAAACTACTCCACAGGCTTTTCAAGGCTGTGACCTTTTGGAAACAGATTTCCAGGCCTCTCTTCCAAGGCCTGTGAGTGGGTTTAAACCACCAACCCTTTGGCTAGTACTTGAAGGCTTAACCAATTACACTACCCAGGAGGATTCCTGAAAGCACATGTTGTTGTATGCCATTGAGTCGGACTCAACTCATAGCGACCCCTCCTTGGGTTTCTGGGGCAGTATCACTATGGAAGTAGATTGCCCCATCTTCCTTCTGATGAGTGGCTGGTGGGTTTGAACTGCCAGTCTTCTGGTTAGCAGTCAAGTGCCTTAGGCACTATGCTACCAGAGCTCCTGAAAGCACAGAGTAAGCTCTTAAACTTTATTTGCTGAATGAATAAATATGTTCTAGGTTACGTGAATCTAGATAACTTCTGTTGGTCCCAAAAGACTTCCTAGATCTGCAGTCCCATGGTATGTTTATTTTTACAATGCTCTCCCTATTTTGACACCATTAGCACATATGGTGTAGCCAAAGGAAAAGCCATTTCTTGGTGAAGCACTTTAAAAAGGTGATATTTAAGGAATGTAGACAAAAATGATTATGCCAAGGGGTATGTAAATTCCATTGACTATGTGGGTCATAACAAATCAGGGATAACATTGTGAAGAACGGGAGTTCCAGAACATTTAATTATGTTCATGAGGAACCTGTATGTACGCCAAGAGGCAGTCCATCTGAACAGAACAAAGGGATACTGCATGATTTATAATCAGGAAAGTTGTGTGTCAGGATTGTGTCTTTTCACCATACTTATTCAATCTATATGTTGAGTAAGTAATCCGAGAATCTGGACCATGTGAAGTAGAATACGGCATCAGGATTGGAGGAAGACTCATTACTAACCTGCGATATGCAGATGACACAACCTCACTTGCTGAAAGCAAAGACTTACAGCACTGACTGATGAAGAGCAAAGACTGCAGCTTTGATCTCAACAGAAAGAAAACAAGAATCCTCACAAATGGACCAATAAGCATCATCATGATAAACGGAAAAAAGATTGAAATTGTCAAGGATTTGAGTTTGTTTGGTTATACAATCAACACCCATGGAAGCAGCAGTCAGGAAATCAAATGACGTATTTCATTGGGCCAATCTGTTGCAAAAGGCCATTGAAAGTGTTAAAAAGTAAAGATACCACTTTGCAGACTAAGGTGTACCTGCTTCAAGCCATGATGTTTTAAATCACCTCATACACATTTGAAGGCTGGACAGTGAATCAGGAAGATGAGAAAAATTGATGCACTTGAACTATGGTGTTGGTGAATAATATCAAATATACCATGGACTGCTGGAAGAACAAACAAATCTGTCTTGAAGGTGGATCGCCAGAATGCTCTTTAGAAGTGAGGCTGTTGAGACGTTGTCTCATGTACTTGGGACGCGCTATCAGGAAGGACCAGGCCCTGGAGAAGAACTTCATGCTTGGTAAAGTAGAGGGCCAGTGAAAGAGGAAGACTGCCAACAAGATGGATTGACACGGTGGGCTCAACCAAGCCAGGGTTATGAGGATGGAGCAGAACCAGGCAGTATTTCATTCCGTTGTACGTGGGGTCACTATGAGTTGGGACTTACTTGATGGCACCTAACAACAAGAACAAGCAAATTTAGTTAAAGGGGGCATCATCATGGTAGTTTTTCTAAGCTTTTACTATGTCAGTTTGGAAAAAGTTGAGAAGTGCTGTGTTAAGCTAATATCGGCTTGCATAAGATTTTTCAGAACACAAATACAGTTGCTGTTAATCCATCAAAAAGTTGTTTATAGAAATATATAACCCAGCAAAATGTTACCTGTTTCCTATTAATAATAGAAGTTTAATAATTATAAAAATAGTGACACAAATACATTTATCAAGATAAATATATTTTATTCTCTCTCTCTTATTCCATTTGATTGCAGACAAGCCATTTTTCTCTTAGGCTTTTGTTCTCTGGGTTTATATGGCATCTATTCCTGTATTTCATTTATCTGGCCATGCCAATTTTTAGAGTAACTTGTTTTTTATTGAAGTATGACATAGATACATACATAAAAGGGCACACATTATGGTATATCACTGAAATTTTACAAAGTGAACTCCTATGTAACCACCATCCAGGTAATTCCCAGTGTCATAGCAGTCTACCTAATGGCCTCTCCCTGTCATCAGTCCCTGGCCAAAATAATCACTCTTCTGACATCTATCACCATGAATTAGGTTTGAAAATTATTGAACTCTGTATATATGGAAACACACAGCATGTGTTCTCTTGTGCCTGGATTCTTTTGCTTAATATTATGCTTGTGAAATTCTTCCATGTTGTATTTAGCAGTAGTTTGCATGTTTTGATTGATTTTCTAGTGTTCCATTCTCTGGCTGCCATGAAGATGTGCTTCTCTGATACTTTGAAAGGAGAATCAGCTTCAAGGAATGTAGTTAATTGATAGCCAGTAGCTACAGTGTCTTTGGGATTCTTCAGCATTCAAGCTGAGGACGTGTTCTCTGTGGACAGCACATGGCCAGTGAGTTGAACATATGGAGAGGGGCTGGTCTTAAGGCCTGAGTGTTTCTGCCAAACGTGAGACTCCTCCATGGCTAATGTCTGCACTGGGATTCTCTGTTGGGGTAACTGAGTCTTTCTCACCGCTGCACTATAGCCTGAGACTCCGTACCCAATCATTCTTCCTTCTCTCTCTCTTTCACAGGTGTCAGACCTGCATGTGGTCTCAAGGCTCAGCCTCCTACTTCTACTTAGGTCTATGACTTCCCTTAAATCAAAATTGTCCTCTTTATATTCCACAGGCATAACTCCCAAGAAATCTCTTGTAGTATTAACTGATTACTTACTTTTCTTTGCAGGTGGACTAACTTGTATTATATCATTGCATTAGAAAATATTTATACATTTTACTGTTGAAGAACATGCTGGTTATTTCTAGTCTGAGGGCTCTATGAATTGTTGTTGTTAGTTGCAGTCGAGTCAGTTCCAGCTAATGGTGACCTTAGTATGTACAGCAGAATGAAACATTGCCTGGTCCTGAGCCATCTTCATGATCTTCTGTATGTATGAGTCTGTGGGTGAAGCTATTGTGTCAATTCATCTCATTGAGGGTTTCACTCATTTCACTGACCCTCTGTTTCACGAAACATGATGTCCTTGTGTAGCAATTGGTCTTTCCTGATGATATGCCAAAGTAAGTGAGCCAAAGTCTTGCCATGCACACTTCTAAGGAACATTCAGGTCATATCTCTCATAAGATAGATTTGTTTATTCTTCCGGTAGTCCATGTATATTCAATATTCTTCATCACCACCACAGTTTGAATGTATCACTTCTTCTTCTGTCTTCCTTTTTCCTCACCCAGCTTTTTCATTCATATGAAGTGATTGAAAATACCATGGTTTGAGTTGGCAAACATTAGTCACCAAAGTGACGTCTTTGCTTTTTCAAACTTTTAAGAGGTCTTTTGCAGCACATATGCCCAACGAAATACGTTGTTTGATTTCTTGACTGCTGCTTTCATGAACATTGGTGGTTGATCCAAATCATTGACAACATCAATTGCTTCTTCATTTATCATAAATTTGTTTATTGATCTAGATGTGAATATTTTTGTTTTCATCACATTTGGTTGTAATTCATACTGAAAGGTCAAAAATCTTTGCCTTTATCAGTAAGTACTTCAACTCATCTTAATTTTTTGGCAAGCATTCTTACACATGTCTTTTGGTGTACATTTGCACTCATACTGGTTGAATACCTAAGTGTGCAATTGTTGCTCACAGGTTATGTATAATTCAGCTTTAGTAGATCCTATCAGAGTTTAACCAGGTAATTCTACTGTATCACACAGCCACAATAGGAAATGAAATTTCAATTCCACACATATTCTTCCACATTTGGTATTGCAAGTTTTAAAAATATTAGCTACTTAGATGCTTTGATGTATAATGAAATTGAGCACATTTTAATATGCTTATTGTTGTTTTTATCTATTATATGGAGTATCTATTTATATGAAAGTAGTTTTCTATTTACTTGTCTTTATTTTTCTTAGTTATTTGTAGGAGTTCTTTATATATTCTGGATATGATTACTAAATATCTTTTCCCACCTTGTGCCATGCTTTTATATGGTCTTAAGGATGACTTCAGATACATAGAAGTTCTTAATGTTAATAGGTACACTTTATTAAATTTTCTTCTTTTTTAGAGCTTTTTTGATTCTTTAAGAAATCCTTGTCTTTCTGAAGGTAATGAAGATAGTCACTGAGAGTTCCTTCTAGAACACTTACTGTCTTACTTTGCACATTTTAGGTTTCCAATCTTCCTGGAATTGATTTTTGTGTGTGATGTATTTTAGGGATTCATTTTTCCTACACATCTGGAGACCCACTTGACTCAGCACCACTGGTTTAAAAGATTGTCCTTTTGCCCCTGTTCTGAACTGTCAGCTTTGTCATAAATCATGTGATTGTATATGTGTTGGTCTACTTCTTGACTTTCTATTTTGTTCCGTTGATCTATGTGTACGTTCATGCATCAACACCATTCTCTTCATTATCTGCTTAACTTTTAAACATTACTTTCTCGCTCAGTTCTATTGGGCTCAGACGACCTGATATGTATTCAATCCTTTGAAATATGTGGAGACTCATTTTAAGTCCTTGAATATGGTTAATTTGAGAAAACAATTCATGCGCATTTGAAGAAAACATATAAATGCAGTTGCTGTTTAAAGTGTCCTATAATTGTCAGGGAGGAAGGTTGGGCAATCCTACTTCCGTAGTGATACTGCCTCGGAAACCCAAGGAGGGGTCGCTATGAGTCGGGACCGACTCGACGGCACATAACAACAACAACAAATAATTGTCAGGGCAAGTTATTAATTGAGCTGCACAAATTTTCTATACATTTATTCATTTTTGTTGTTCTCTATTTTTTCAGTTTCTGGTGAGTAACTGAAAGTTTTTTCTTCCTCTTTTTGAGAGTTTTTTGAAAGAGATGTATTACAATCTTCAGTTATGATTGTGGGCTTTTTTTCATTTTAATTCTATCAGTTTTAGTTACATATTTGGAAACTATACTATTAAGTACATATGGAAATTTAGAATTATTATATCTCGCAGCTGGGTATATGTTTTTAGAATTATCATACATGTATTTGGATTGGATTGGCCCTTTTATCATAAGAAAATACTTTTTATAATCTCATATCCAATCTACCTTGTCTGGTATTAATATAATTACATCAAGTTCTTTTGGTTATTTTTCCACATTGTTTTTCTTTCAGCTTTTCTAGATCCATTTACTTTTGCTGTCTTTAATAAGAAAAATGTAATCTATTTTTTTATATACATAAACAATTTGTCTTTTAATTGAAATATTTGATATCATCTTATGTTTGTTCCAAATAGCATTTGTTTCTTTAATTTTTTTGTTCTTCTTTTAAATTAATCAAGCCTTAAAACAACTATTACATTTTTTCTCTCTTAGCTTTGTTGTTACAGATTATTTTATTATTCTTTTAAGGATTACCCTAAAGAGTAAACTATAAATTACCATTTTAACTCTTCCTGGACCATGTAAAGATTTTATAACATTTTAGCCTTGTTTATTCCCAAACTGTCTTGTGCTTTTTTAAAAAATGTATTTTTATTCTACACATCTCTAAAACTCTACAGGTCATTGTTATTATAGTGTTTAAACTGTCAGTTTTAACTTAGTTAGCCATTTTGCTCCTTTTCATATTTTCCTGTATGAGCATTATTCCTCTAAGATCATTTCCCTTCTGTCTGAAGTATTCCTCTGTTATTCCTTTTAGGTATGTATCTGTTGTTTGAAAAGATTCTTATTTCCAGGTTCATCTTTGTTAGGTAAAGTCTTCTAAGTTGATAGTTACTTTTGACTGCTAACCAGAAGGCTGGCAGTTCAAACCCACCAGTCACTCCTCAGAAGGAAGATTGGGCAATCTACTTCCATAGAGATACTGCCTCAGAAACCCAAGGATGGGTCACTAGGAGTTGGGACTGATTTGACAGCAGTGAGTTTTTTTGTTTTTTTTTCTTCAGATATGGCTTTACTTTGTCTCTGATATCCATAGTTATTTATTAGTCCTAACCATGGACTTAACTGTCAGCTTAATTATTACTCTTTTGAAGGAAACTGTTGTTGAGGTGGAAGGAGCTTTGGTGGCATAGTGCCTAAGGCATGTGACTGCTAACCAGCAGGCTGGCGGTTCAAACCCACCAGCCACTCCTTGGAAGAAAGGTTGGGCAATCTACTTCCGTAGTGATACCGCCTTGGAAACCCAAGGAGGGGTCACTAAGAGTCGGATCCTACTCAATGACAACGAGTTTGGTGTTTGGTTTTGGTTGTTGAGGTATTCTCTTTACCTTTGGTGTCAGCTGTTTTACTACTATATGCCTATGTATGGTTTCTAAGTGTATTCTGCTTGGGATTTATAGAGCTTTTGAATCTGTAGCCAATTTAAAAATTGTGTTTGCCAATTTAAAAATATTCTTGGGCAATATTTCTAAATATTGCTAATATCCCACTATCTCTTTTCTTTCTTATTGAGATTACAGTTATACATATATTGGGTGTTTCTCCATGATCTAGATGCCTCAAATTATTTTTCTGCTTTCTGTCAAATCTTTCTGTTTCTCAGTCAAAAAATATTTTGTGTTGTGCTATCTTCAAGTTCACTAATTCTCTCCTCTATTGTATCTACTCTCTATTAAACCCACTTACTGGGTTCTTATTTTCAGTTCTTGTATATGTCATTTCCAGAATTTCCATTTCATTCTTTTTTTCAGATGAATTTGGCTTCTTTATTAAAAAATTGTCAACTATCTTTCTTCTATTTCCTTGAACATATGAATTATAGTCCACTGTTTGTCTGTCAGTTTGTTGTCTGTAGTGGGTTGCAAGTAGCTGTGATGCTGGAAGTTATGCCAAAAGTATTTCAAATCCCAGCAGGGTTACCCGTGGTGGACAGGTTTCAGCAGAGCTTCCAGACTGAGACAGACTAGGAAGGACATGGAGATCTATTTCTGAAAAATATTGGCCAGTGAAACCTTGTGAATGGCAGTGGAACATGGTCTGATAAAGTGCTAGAAAATGAGCTCCCTAGGTTGGAAGGCACTCAAAATACAGCTGGGGAAGAATTGCCTCCTCAAAGTAGAGTCACCCTTAATGACATGGATGCAGTAAAGCTTTTTCATTTATTGATGATGTGACATGACCCCAAACAAACAGAGTAAAACAAAATAGCCAACATTCTCCTTATAAGCAAGGATGGCAAGACTTTATCTCACACACTTTGGATATGTTATCAGGAAGGACCAGTCTCTGGAGAAGGACATTGTGGTGTAGTAAATGACATGATATGGCTTTTCTAGCCATAGTATTTTTAACTCCCACTTTACTGTGAGTAAATGAGTAGCTGCTTTTTAAAGTCATCCACCTGGAGCAACACAAAGCAATCTTCTGGGAAGTTTGCTCTTTCTCAAGTGTATATAGATTTCTGATGTTGGGATTGGTTGGTTTTGGCCACTCTGCCAGGCCCAAAAGGAACTCTCCTAGAGGCAGAAGGAGTCTCTCTGATTGGCAGCTGAGAAAGACGTGCTGCTGAGAGAAATGTACTGCTGAGAGACGTGAGAGAGATATGCTGCTAGGAGAGAGATGCGAGAGACAAGCATTGCTGAGAGAGAGATGTGCTACTGAGAGAGACTTGGCTGAGAGACAGCTGGCTGAGAGAGACTGAGTGCATTCCTGATCTTGAATTGTAATCTGTTGCTTCTCTAACTAACCCCATAATCTGTGAGTTCTGTGTGGCCACTACAGTGAATTATCAAACCCAGCAGAGAGGTGGTGGGTGCTGTGGGAGGAACAGTTGGTGTCAAGGTTAGAGGGTTGGAGGGTGGCAGCATGTCTGGCCTCATAGGAGCAAGCACTGGGAGGTTGATGATGATTCTGTCCTCCTCTTGTGGGGTTAGAGGAGCTTAGAAGATGTGGCCTCCTTGCCTCTTTAGCGGACATGATGTTGGTAAAGTAGAGGGTCAGCAAAAAAGAGGAAGACCCTCAATGGGATGGATTTCCACAGTGGCTGCAACAATGGACTCAAACCAGGAAGTATTGTGAGGACGGCACAGGACTGAGCAGTATTTTGATCTGTTGCACATAAGGTTGCTGTGAGTTGGAGCTGACTTGATGGCACCTAAGAACAACAACAACATGAATGCTAGTTGTTTTAAAGTCCGAGATTCTTAACTCTAATACCTGCATTTTTAGTGTGTCTTTTGTTGTCTGATTTTTATTTTCAGTTTTGATCATTTTGATGTCTTCCTTGTATATTTGGTAGTTTTCTATTTGCTGCTGGACATTAAATAGTATATGACCAATTTTATAGTCTTGCACAATGGTATATTCCTCCTGAGAATATTGATTTACTTTCTTGCAGGAAGTTAGCATAAGTGTAGATGACCTTGATCCAATTATGCATTGAGATATTTGGAGGCTGGAGTTCAAATTTTGTGAGAGATTGTCCATTTTTAGTTTTCCTTGATTACTATAGTGTAGCTACTCAAGAGTTGCAACCAAAAAGAAAACCTGAAGTGCTAACCAGGGCCCCTTTTCCTTGGCAGGTAGTTATCTTCAGTTTTGTCTTCTCAGATGAAAACTAAAAGCTCTGCTTAGCTTTTTAGTCTCTTAGTAGCTGCTTTTGGCTTAGTTCATTGGCCTTTGCTTCCAAAAATCTTAGGATTCAGCAAAAGCTGAAAGCAGAAGCATTATACTGTTAAGGCTCCCTTCTGTGAGTGTCTCTTTCTCTCTCATCTCTCTGCTGTTCAAGTGTCCTGGATACCTTGATTGTTTACCAAAGCCTTTAAAAACTGCTGTTTTATATTAGGTGCAGCTTTTATGGGTTTTATTAGAGGATTTGTCTAAGGGAAGCTGGTCCTGCAGCTATGTCAACTTTATAGTACAATTAACATGTTTTCATCCCAATTATTTATTTTTTGACATGTAAGGGCTACAAAGTTATTAGGATAGAGAAAATATTTTCTCATGGTGAATATATTGTTTTATTTCAAGTTGTTGTTATTGTTGTTGTTGTTTGCCATTGAGTCGGCCCTGACTCATATTTCAAGTAGAATGTATTTATTCATTCATTCATCAATAAATGTTTGTTAAGTACATATAATAGGCTTATAGGAAATGCAAAACTATTTTAGACTCTCAGAATATAGAATGAGTTTAGTCAAGCCTACTGAAATTGAGTAATTTGCAGCCTAATGGGGCATATGCATGGAAAGAGTAGAAAGTAGAAACAGATTAGGTTCGGGATTCAGACAGACCAGGGTTATTCATTAGTCATTAGCATGAATCAGTGTGGATTACACCTCAGCATAAAGAAAACAGAGACCATCAAAACTGAACCAACAAGCAACGTCATGATTAATGGAGTAAAGATTGAAATTGCCAATGATTTCATTTTACTTGGATCCACAATCAATGGCTATGGGAGCAGCAGTCAAGAAATCAAACAACATTATTGCACTGGGCCAATCTGCTGCCAAAAACCTCTTTAAAGCGTTAAAAAGCAAAACTGTCACTTTGAGACTAAGGTGTGCCTGACCCAAGCCATGGTACTCTCAGTTGCCTCATATGCATGTGAAAGCTGGACAATGAATAAAGAAGGCTGCAGAAGAACTGATACATTTGAATTATGGTGTTGGTGCAGAGTATTGAATATACCATGGATTGTCAGAAGAATGAACAAATCTGTCTTGGAAGAAGTACAGCCAGAATGTGCCTTAGAAGCAAGAATGGCAAGACTTCATCTCATGTACTTGGAACATGTTGTCAGGAAGGATCAGTCCATGAAGAGGAACATCAGGGTTGGCAAAGCAGAGGGTCCACGAAAAAGAGGAAGACCCTCCAAGGGATGGATTGACACAGTGGATGCAACAATGGGCTCAAACATGGCAATGGCGGTGAGGATAGTGCAGGACCAGGCAGGGTTTCGTTCTGTTGTACATAAGGTTTCCATGAGGCAGAACTGTCTTGACTGCACCTACAATAGCATCCATGAGCAAGTTATTAAAATATTTTGGAGATTTATTTAGGGAAAATATTTTTAAAATATTATGAAGGTTAGACATAAATTATGTAACATACCTATCACTATGCTTCAAGATGGTATTGTTGTTGTTGTTATGTGCTGTTGAGTCGGACCTGCCAGCCTTAAGCTCTAAATAATTTGTATTTCTTATTGTTAGTTCAGGTGGAGAAACCTAGAAAGTGCAACGTACATAGGAATGTATATGGAGGTGGTACACAAGTGGTACAAGAGACCACCAGTCAAAGTAGCTTATGATTGTAGGATTTTGTGTGTGTGTGTGTGTGTGTGTGTGTGTGTGTGAGGGTTGGATTTTTGGTGGGAGATAGTAAGAAGGAAGTTTACCATAGAGGAATTGCATAGGGCTTTCCTTTTTTTATAGTGCAAACTGAGTACTTTTTCCTTGTCTAGCACAATTTTTTTTTTTGTTGTTGTTGTTGTTATGTGCCGTTGAGTCGGACCCGACTCATAGTGACCCCTCCTTGGGTTTCCGAGGCAGTATCACTACTGAAGTAGATTGCCCAACCTTCCTTTTGAGGAGTGGCTGGTGGGTTTGAACCTCCAGCTTTCTGGTTAGCAGTCAAGTCTCTTAGGCACTATGCTATGAGAACTCCTAGCACAGTTTTATGAGGATATAATAATGAAAAAGATAGACATGTATAGATTGTTGCTACTTTTAGAAAGAACACTGATGGTGAAGGACACAGACAAGCAAGTAGCAATTAAAAATAGTATTACAGCATACAACTTTTGGGACAACAGCCCATTCCATAGCCATTGCTTTATTTTCCTAATTGAGCCCTCTCTTAGGTACCTAGCTAAACAGGGCTGATAATTTCCATAGAAGAAATTGGGATTGTCGTTCTGGGACACTTAGTTTTCTGCTGGAACTGTGGTCTACTGTATTTTCCATGTGGGTGGAAGAGCAGAGAAAGCTGGTCTACAGAAACAGGAAGGAAGTAAACAGACCAATGGTAGCAAAAAATGTGATGAAAAGAGAACTTACCACCAACTTTTCAATTCCTTGTTCTAGTCTTTTCCTCTCGGTCACTCGGTGGCACGGATGGTTAAACACTTGACTGCTAGCCAAAAGCACCCAGAGGTGCCTTGAAAGACAAGCCTGGCAATCTGCTTCCAACATGTCACAGTCTTGGAAACCTGATGGAACAGTTCTGCTCTGCACACAAGGAGTCACTATAAATCAGAATTGACTCAACAACAGCCAAGAACAACAAAAATAGTCCTTTCCTAATTCGTGATTGCAGTCCTGTCCTTTGGTTATGGAAAATAATACTGCATCTGTATATTGCTGAAATTCCCTCAATTTAGTTTCCATATCTTGCAACTAAAAAGTCTTAACTAATACATTTATGATAAATGTTAAGGTAGGGGGTATATAATCTGCTGAAGAATCACATATGAAGGGCACACAATACTATTTAATTGGTACCCCAAGAAAGCATTATCAGAGGAAGTAATGTCTAAGCTGAGATGGGAGGTATTGGCAGGAATTACACAGTTGAAGAAAAAGAAGATTTTTCTAAGCAGAGGGAAAGTAATTTGTGACCTGGAGGGAAAGTGGATGGTGGATGAGGAGTTAAAGACAGGTGGTACTGTGGTATAGTGCTGGAAGCTGGTAAAGAAGTAGTCGAAAGGCGTCAATTTGGAGAGGTAAGTTTCACATCTTTCAGGGCTGGTTGATAGGGATGGGTGTGTTGTGCATTTCTACTCATCTTTATTTTATGGGGAGAGATTTTCCTACGTCACAGCCCAGGCCCCTTACCACATCCCTTCACTTCTGTAAGGAGACTTGAGGTATCTGGTGGATGAGTAGGAGCTCTGGTGGCATAGTGCCTAAGGCATTTGACTGCTAACCTGAAGGCTGGTGGTTCAAACCCACCAGTCACTCCTCAGAAGGAAGACTGGGCAATCTCCTTCCATAGAGATACCACTTTGGAAACCAAAGGAGGGGTCACAATGAGTAGAAACCAACTCGATGGCAGTGATTTTTTTCATAGAGTGGGAAATCTGAAGTCAGTAAATAGATTAGGACTTTGATCAAATGTTCTGTGGAGCCTATGATGACATGTAGCATTGATGTACTCTGTACACTGCAAGGCCAAATCAGAGGAGTTAGAACCTCACAGTGGAACAGTTGCATTTTCATTGAGGAAATACTTTCTTGGAGCATTTTACCCTGTTTATGGACAACCTGAGTTATTTAGAGAGATGTGTTAAATAATCACACAGTTACTAAGTACTTCATTTTGGGTAATTGACACCTCTGTTAGGTTGGTATTAAGGAGATGGGCTTTTATTTTAGGGAGAAAGCAGAGCCATATTGCCATTTCCCTTCAGCTCCTGAGCAATACTCTCTCTGGAACAGGACTGCAACATCACTAAGTGGAAAAAACCATTTCTCATGTTTCCCTCCTCTTCTAACAAGATGCACCATATTTCTCCTCAATTTTAGGCCTCCCCCTTCATGCGGTTTAATCTGAGACAGGATAAGGCTGGATCTGGTGTGTTTCCATCTTATCTTGGAACTCTGCGCATTTGACCAGACTCAAACCCAGATGATCCATCAGACGTTACAGATGGCCTTGTTGTTTATCCCAGGTTAATACCAGTTTATCTGGAGCAACCACCTTCTCCCCAATCAACATCTAATATCAAGTGACAGCTATCTTGAGAAGGCTTTGCAAGATGATAAACAGAAAAAAACAACGAAGATAGGAAATAAAGAATAAATGTTATTATTGCAGGTGCAGGGGCATGCTAATGCGTATATTCAGAAGATTCCAAGCATGTGAGAAGTAGTGACCTATGAAAACCTATGCATTTATGGGGTTCTTGGTCCTAGGTTGCCCTTAACATACAAAATAATGATAAGTACCATTTTTAGGTGCTTACTATATGTTGGACACTTACTATATGATAGGTTAAGCACTTTTCATGGATCATCTTGTTTAATATAGCAAATCTTATGAGCCAGATGCTACCATTGGTTCCATTCAATAGAAAGGTGGCTCATTGAAGGTCCCATAAAATAGCAACTTTGAATGCTTGTCAGTATGATTCCAGGGCCCATATCTTTAACAATGATCATATACTGTCCCTTAGCCATGGGGTGTCCACTCCATCTGCCCTTCTTCTTTGAGTAGTTGGAGCTTTCCTTTTCTCTATGCTTATCTGTCACCATCCGTCCCTTTCTTGTACTGTGGTTGCTTACATATTGCTGTGATGCTGGGAGTTATGCCACTTTACTCTAAATACGAGCAGGGTCATGTTGGTCCACAGGTTTCAGCAGAGCTTCCAGAGTAAGGTGGACAGACTAGGAGGAAAGGCCTGGTGACCTACTTCTTAAAATTGGTCAATAAAAACCCTGTGGATTACAGAAGAATATTAACCGATACCATGCTTGAACATGAGCCCCCCTGGGACATGAGTGTGAAACACACTCAAAGTACAAGTGTTCACAACAGTGGACTTGAGCATCCCAGTGATCCTGAAGATGGTAAGAGCCTGGACAGTGTTTTGTTCTGTTGTACAAGGGGTTGCCATGAGTTAACACTGACTCACCCAACAGCAAGAAATGTTTATTTGGGTTCGATGGACATTTTTACCTCATGGCTTTCTCAAAGTCCTCCTGATCATACCAAACCAAAAACCAAACTCACTGCCATCAAGTCAATTTCCACTCATGTTGTTGTTTGTTGTTATGTGCCATTGAGTCGGACCCGACTCATAGCGACCCCTCCTTGGGTTTCCGAGGCAGTATCACTATGGAAGTAGATTGCCCCATCTTCCTTTGGAGGAGTGGCTGGTGGATTTGAACCGCCAGCCTTCTGGTTAGCAGTCAAGTGCCTTAGCCACTATGCTACCAGAGCTCCCAAGACCCCCCTTTGGGTTCCTGAGGTGGTAAATCTTTACGGAAGTAGATTGCCCAGTCTACCTTCCACAGAGTGATTGGTGGATTTGAACTGTCAACCTTCTGGTTAGCAGTCAAATGCCTTAGGCACTATGCCACCAGAGCTCCTTCCTGATTACACCTATTACCTAATTTCCAAGTATTCTCACTATCTACATGACAGATAAAAACCCAAACCAAACCAGTTGTCATAGAATTGATTCCAGCTCATGGTGATCCTATGTGTGCAGACTCCATAGGCACTCTGTAGGGGTTCAAGGCTCTGACCTTTTGGTAGCATGTTGCCAGGACTTTTTCTGAGGTGCCTCTGGGTGAGCTGTAACTGCCAATCTTTTGGTGAGCAGTCATGTGTTTAACCATTTGCACCACTCAGGGATTCCAGATGCCAGATGTGACTATGTAATGTCCTCACGTATGAATGATTATACTCCTGAAAGCAAGCTGACAAAGTGCCTCAACTTGTTCTCTGTGATCACTGCATTATAGCTCCTCTTCACATGTCCTTTGCTTAACAAAACACGGTTAGCATTACCCACATTTGTTCTTGGCTCTGCTACCGAGCAGCCTGGCACCACCCCCCAGCCCACACGATAGCAGATTCTTGGCTGGGCTGTTCCTGATGCCAGCTCTCTCTGCCCCTTGTGGCTTCTTCCCACACCCAGCCCTGAGTGGGCTTCAGTAACTCACCCCGACTGCCCATCTGAAAGGACCTGGTGGGAAAGCAGGGAGGGGAAGTGATGAATGCGTGAACTGTCAGTCCTTTGTCCCCTCCTCTGGGTACCATTGAGACATCTTTGCTGAAATGGAATTTGAATTTCAAAAGATTTAAAGAACATTTCTCAAACCCACAATTTCCCAGCAGCTTGAAAACCTCTTAAACCCTTACCTTCAATCTGCTGCTAGCGATGTGAGGATGTTGAGTAGGAATGTGCACAGGGTCATGCTGACTGTGGGTTGCCTGCTACGGCTCCTTGGCTCACCCACAAGCCAGCATCTAAACCAACAAGGCACCCTTTGGTTTCTGGGAAGTAAAATCCAATTCTCAGAAACCTGACACCTATGGAGTCTCAGCTGAGGGATAATTCCCTAAATGTAGAAGGGATGCTCATGTAAATAAGGAAATGGAGAGTTGGATTAGAGGGTGCACGCATGAAGAGAGCTTTTATATCTCAAGCATAGGGAAGGGGTTTTCTTTCCTCTCTCCTTCCCCTGAAGGTAGCCTCTGGCGCTAGATATCTTGGTTGACGTCTATCACTGACAACCTAGTCATTTTTATTTAGGGTGAATGAGGCTGCTGTGAGGGTGTCAGTAGGAGTGCCATTGTCAATTCTGCATGAAAAAGCTATTAAAATAAAGTGTTACTGTAAGAAGCTGTCTGCTAGATGTTTCTCAGAAGAGCTCTGTGACTCTACTGAGGGCCACTTGCTTCTCCTTTCCATTTTCAGGAGAGAAAAAGAAGAGCCCTTAACGAACTGAGTCTTTTTAATTGATTATAAAACAGAAGAGAACAGAGCAGTGGGAATTGTTGGCAGTGCTTTACAGCAAGTGGCGAATCACTGCATATTCATTTGTTTCTCATTGGCCAAGATGAATCCTCTCTTGGTATTAAAACAAATGTGCTGTGAAGTTACGGAGGACAAGGTTTAACAACTTTTCCTGGCTAGAGGCCTGAGTAAATTTTTTTTTTTTTTTTTTAGTGGAATGGTAGGAGGGCCAGGATGTGTGTGTGGGGGGGCAGCTAAGTGGGGAGAATGAAAGGAGGGAGTGTTATAGAGGAGGTAGGAGCTGTGCTGTACTGACATCATTCCTGAAGGAGCCAGATCGAATGGCTTTATTTATGTGGGTGTAAGGTGGGAGAGTTGGATTGCAAGGTGATAATTACAGGAATACTCTGACTGTGGAGCTGCTGTACTTGCCCATATCACAATTGTTAGCCAAGGAAATAGGGCTGCTTTGAATTATTTTATGACGGAAAAGAAAGTCGTTCACTTGGTCTCAGTTTCTTTTCACTGTGTGCAGCTACAAGGCTGCAGGTGAACCTGGTTACATCTCACATGAACTAAGGAGCAGCTTCTGCTTCTTTGCCCTTTCTCATCACTCCTGGCACTGGGCTCTCCTAACTCCTCATCCTCCATTTCCTCTCTCTCATTGTCCTCCCTGTCACCTGCCCTCCAATGTTCATCTTCTCCTCTGGTCTGGTCTAATCTGGACTCACATTGATGACTCTACCAGTTGCCTGATTCTGACACAGGGCATGTGTTTTAGACTACAACTGTGCTCCATAAGGTTTTCAATGGCTGTGATTTTTCAAAAGAGGATCACCAGGCCTTTGCTCTGGGGCACCTCTGGGTGAATTTGAACTTCCCACCTTTCAGTTCTAGCCAAGCACTTAACTGTTTATACTTTACTGTGTTTAAAGAGCTGGTTTCTTCTTGCTTTGGGACTTTAACATATGCTGTTCCTGTTGCTTGAGCTGCTTTTCTCCAACCCCTTGCTCCTTTCCTGGTGGCTTGGCTGGTTTCTACTTCAAGCTACAACTTAACATTGCCTCCTCTAGGAAGCCTTCCATGTTACGAACCCTCCTGCGATGGGCAACTTTTACACTGTGCTTTTCCTTTGTAGCAAGTATCACAATTGTAATTAAATATTTACCATCTCTACCCAGCATACCAGGAGCTCTGGTAGTGTAGTGCCTAAGGCACCTGTCTGCTAACCAGAAGGCTGGTGGTTCAAACCCACCAGCCACTCATCATCAGGAAGGTTGGGCAATCTACTTCTGTAGTGATACTGCCTTGGAAACCTAAGGAGGGGTCGCTATGAGTCGGGTCTGACTCAACAGCACATAACAACAACAACAACAACAACCCAACATACCATGGGTGTTTCTGGTAGACCTTAACAGTCATTAATAAAAATTAACAAATTGTATATATATTTTCCTTGTTTCACAGCTACACCAATCATCAGCATCATGATAAACAGAGAAAACAGTAGTAAGGACCAGTCCCTGGAGAATATCATGCTGGGTAAAGCAGAGGGTCAGTGAAAAAGAGAAAGGCCTTCAACAAGATGGACTGACACAGTGTCTGCAAGAGTGAGCTCAAACATACTGAACTATCACGAGTGTGGTGCAGGACCAGGCAACGTTTCATTCTTTTGCACATACGGTCGCTAAGAGTCAGAACCAACCTGACTGCACTTAACAACAGTGACATGTTTTCATCTGTACCTTTCATCATACAAAACTGACAACATTTTTAGACATAATGCTAGTGATTTTTGGGATAGGATTCTGAAGACAGCAGCATAGCATTCCCTTTGTCAGAATCTGGAAAGTGTTAGAGCATTAGGTTAGAGGTCTGTCCTTGTGACCAATTCACAAGCTAATATTGTTCTATAAATTCTTTCCTGCGTTGCATTCCAGAGAGATGATGCATGGCTAGTGTTACAAATGATAGCTACGTTAAGAAAAATTTGAAAAGTTTGAGTGGATTGTGCTTAGAAATGTAGGTAATTCTGGTAACTGGATTGTTACTTGTTATTTATAAATCTGCAGGCAAGGTTCACGTAACCACTGAGTGTTTGCTTGCTCTTTGGATGGGGTGGTCAGAGAAAAACTTCACTCGGAGAAACTTAGGGGACATATAAGAGGAAGTTATGCCCACAGGAAGCTCTCTTGTCTGAATAATCTAGGACTAGTAGCTGGTTAATCAAAAGCCCTTTAAAGCAAGGAATTAGGAGAAAAAAATAGAACATGTATACTTAAACATTCTGTGTTGTTAAACTGTATAATTATATATTGATTTGTTGACCTTATGATGTAGAGCTAGGCGTTTTGTTTGCATGAGGGGTTCACTGACCAGAGACCTTTATCATCTTTTTTCTATCAATCAAACACAAAATGCACTATCTACATTTTTCAGGGTTTATTTTTATTTTTTAAAGGGAGAACTAAAAGACATCTGTGAGGCAATCTGAATGCAGAAAGCGTCCATATTTTTTTTTCCCAGTCTTTTACAGTTGCTTCACCCACATTTATTTCCATAACCATTTTTCAGGAACTTATCTTTATTGTATTTTTCTAAAGCATCCAACTTAGTTTTTATAAAACAACCCTTTCCATGTTTGTATTTCATATATGTTTGTAATGTTTGTTTGTTGTTACTGTTGTTGTTAGATGCTGTGGTAGTTATGTTTGTGTGTCAGCTTGGCTGGGCCTGGTTGAGTGGCTGGGCAGCTGATGGTAGTTATTCCCCATGATGAGACTAGCAATCAACTCCATGGTAGGAGCTACCATAAGCAGCTGAGTAGTTGCCTTTGAGATGTGGTCCGCTTCCTGTATTTAAGGAGAAGCTTTGGGAATGGTCTCGAGCCTGTGGCACGCTTGGACCCTGCATGTAGCTGTGTCATTGCTCAGCAGCCTGCTATGCTCTGCCAACCTTGGGACTTACAATGGACTTAAGTTAATGGCCTGCCATGTGGTTTGGTAACATTGGGACTGTGCCTTTTGACTTGTCAACCTTGGGGCTTCTCAGCCTCAGCAGCCAGCAGCTGTCTGAGTGAAGAAATGCCTCTAGCTCCAATGGGCCAGGATCAGGAGGTGCAGCTGGACCCCCAAGGTTGAGGGGCTTTCACCCAGCCCCTAGAGCCTCCAAATTGTAAGAATAAACTCCTGTTTGTTAAGGCCATCCCATTTGTGGTATATTTCTTGTGAGAGTGGCACTAGGGAACCAGAACAGATGCTGTTGAGTCTGCTCCAACTTATAGAGACCCTGTGGACATCAGAGTGAAGTGCTATCCAGTCCACACCATCCTCACAGTCATTGCTGTGTCTGAGTTCATTGTTGCAGCCACTGTACGTATCTCATCAAGCCAACCTATCTCATCAAGCTATTTAATTACAGTATATTATACAACAGGCACAAGGGGTTTGGGAACAAACACAACCGTGTCTTGAAAAGCATACAGCTTAACTGATGGGAACCCAAACAGAGGCCCCTGTCAAGAAGAGATCAGAACGGTGTGAGCATCAGTCCAGAAGTTTCATCAAATGGAAAGTATTGGTTAACTTCTCAAACTGTTAAGTGGTTGTTTGTTAAAATAATTTTTTGCTATGTCTAATATGTATTTACTATTTTTTAAATATCCGTCTCTCTTAACAAAGAGAGACTTTGAATGTCTTGATCTTTGTATCTCTTGATTCAGAGTTCCACAGGGGCAAGAAAAGTTCCTGCAGGTCATTGTTGTTAGGTGCTGTCAAGTTGGTTCTGACTCATAGCGACCCTGTGGACAACAGAACAAAACCCTGCCTGGTCCTGAGCTGTGCTCAAGTTGTCGTCATGCTTAAGCTCATCATTGCAGTCACTGTGTCAATCCATCTCATTGAGGGTCTTATCCTTCTTTGCTGACCCTCTTCTTTACCAAGTAAGATAGACTTCTCCAGGGATTGGTCCCTTCTGACAACATGACCAGGCACTCAACAATAACTCGTTGAATGAATGAATGGCCTCCTAAACGCAAAGCCCATTCTTAACTCTATTTTCTTCAGCTCAATTCCTCACCCAACAATTTTTGTAAAACCAACTTTATGATTTGATTGACTGATTCACTGATAAGATCA
Organism: Orycteropus afer afer; assembly: GCF_000298275.1. Classification (NCBI taxonomy): domain Eukaryota; kingdom Metazoa; phylum Chordata; class Mammalia; order Tubulidentata; family Orycteropodidae; genus Orycteropus; species Orycteropus afer. Next base: position 7,147,753 of record NW_006921589.1, read on the forward strand.
AGACCCATAGAACCAAGTATAACAAGTTTGAGTCAAGGCAAGAAAAGTTAACTTTCCTTTTTCTATCAAATAGACAAACAGACTAAGGCTTGTCAGACAAAAGAGAGGTTTCTGTTTTTTAAAAATTTTGAATAGTCCCTAGTAATAAGAACTACATTATAAAGAAATGTGACCAACAAAAAGCATTAAATCACATTTAATGCTATGAAAAGATGAGCACAGGAGCTTGTTGTTGTTATATGCCGTCGAGTCAGACCTGACTCATAGCGACCCCTCCTTGGGTTTCTGAGGCAGTATCACTACGGAAGTAGATTGCCCCATCTTGCCCCATCTTCGTTCCGAGGAGTGGCTGGTGGGTTTGAACCGCCAGCCTTCTGGTTAGCAGTCAAGTGCCTTAGCCACTATGCTACCAGAGCACAGGAGGTAGGAGTCCAAATAAAACTAGAAATGCTTGAGTCACAGCTAGAGAACTTTTGTAAGTCTTGATTATCTCTAAGTTCTTTTTCAGCTCCAAATAGTGATAACAGAGGAATGATTCCTGATCCATATTTCTGAAACAGGAGCACAAATTATGTGAGAACCTCCCCAGACCAAACCCAATCCACTGCCATCGAGTCAATTTCACTTCATAAGGACCCTGTAGAACAGAATAGAACTGCTCCCTACAGTTTCCAAGACTGTACATCTTTATGGAAGCAGAGTGTCACATCTTTATTCCACAGAGTGGCTGGTGGGTTTGAACTGCAGAACTTTTGGTTAGCAGCTGAGTGCTTTAACCAGTGTGCTCCTAGGACTCCTCTCAGAGACCCTACTGCTTGCCAAATACTGTTGATGTGCACAGGGTTTGGGTAGTTAGAGATGAATTGAGAAATTTATCATCAGACAGACTGATTGGTATGAAGAGGGAGCATGGAAAAATGGGAACTTCAATCCAACTGGAGAGATATAAAGAGATTTTTGAAGCTACACAATGGCCAGGGAGAGAAAAAAGCAAGCTTAACCTGGTTGGTTATATTGCCTACAGATGTTGATTTTAGTGGGAACAGATCTCTGGGACAAAGGGGAGAGAGAATTCAACAACCCAGAATTTCTGTTCCTTCTCCTTTCCCCTTTGTCAAGTTTTTGTTATTAGTTGCCTTCGAGTGAGCCCTGACTTATGGTGACCTTACATATAACAGAATGAAACAATGCCCAGTACTTTGCTATCTTCATGATGCACCATCTTCATGATATGTTTGAGGTCAGAGTCTACTTTCTCTTAGTAAGGAATAATAATTATATCAATAAAGTTGTCAGTAGTACCTCCTCAGTAGTAGTAAAGGCTAAAGTGTGGACAGATGGGTCGTGGGAAGCTTCTACCCAGACGTAGCAAATTAAAAACTGGAGGCCTCAAAATCTGCCATAACTTCGCAAGTACAGTCATTAGTTAAGGTTTGTGGGTTTTTCCAGGCCATCTGTGGAAATGACATTCACTGTGTCTCCTTCTCCCTTGTATGAAGGCGTGTGCTGAGGACACATAACACCAGGTTTTTCCCTTCTGTGAGGTGACAAGCATATCCTCCAGAAACTCATGAGAAATGTCAAGAGAAGCAGGTTTGTGGTAGAAGAAAATGGATCTAACAAGAGGTCTTCTTGAAGAGTAGAAAAGGAATCTATGCTGGAGGGCAAGTGGCAGAAGCTCTGTTCTCAACTCAAGCATGAAGGCTGGTGGGGTGAGAAAGCTAGATCGTGTAATTGAAACCAGGAGCTTGTGGGTATGACGTTGACTTTGATCCATGATTGTTATCAACTTTCTTCCAAAGATGTGGTTACTGTTCAAAGATCTCCTGCGTGTAGTAACTAGACAACTTAAGAGGCTCTCTGTATACTTTCTGTTCCAAGTTCTCTTCATTTGGTTTTATGCCACTCAATAACTTACAAAGTTTTGTTTGTGAATGAACTGAGCAGCACAGCTTTTAGGGAGACAGAATCTGTCTCTGACTATATCTTTCAGAAAGTCTTCTAGGATCATGGAGTAGTCTTCAAGGATGAAAAAGCAAAAACAAACAAACAAAAAACAAACTCACTGCCATAGAATCAATTTGATTCATAATGAGCCCTCCTTGGGTTTCCAAGGCGGTATCTCTACAGAAGTAGATTGCCCAGTCTTCCTTCCAAGGAGTGGATGGTGTGTTTGAACTGCCAGCCTTCTGGTTAGCAGTCAAGTGCCTTAGGCACTACACCACCATATAAGTAATATAAAATGGGTAATGTGAAGAATCTATTGGTGTGATGGGGAGGAATGGTGCTGGTTGAGTAGCCTTAGCTCATTTTCTTGGATTCTCAGATATTGGTGAAACATTAACCTTCATATACATAGGTTTATCTATCAATGTTCCTTAAATGCAGGCATCAGCAGCTGGTAAATTGCCAGAGTGTCCAGACAAATTTACCCCACTTTTAGGAGAGAGATCCAATTTTTATGAAACATCTAGAAGAAAGTTGCAAGGAGCTGCAAACCTCAGGTTCGTTAGTATTTCAATTCTAGAAAACTCTGCCTATACTTCTGATTAACTAATGGCCATGTGGTCAGTGAAAAGGCCCTAAAGAAATCACATCTTGTGATAATATTCCAACAAATTACACATGTATTCTAAACACTTGAAAGATCATGAAGCAGATGTCCTCTTTCTCCTACGCACCTCTTCTTCTAGTGTGGCATCCCATTAGCACACTTTTTTAGACACTTAGAATTCTCAAGACTTAGTCTCTCTTCTCCCTCTTCCTCTTAAACACCGATCTCATGAAACATCTGATATTGTGCCTATCTTTATGCAAATCTCAGTCAATGTATTACCTGGGAGCAGGGGATAGAAAACAAGGGTGCAGGTGGGAACAGTACTTTACATTTTAAATAATTGTGGAATGAGATATTATTTTTAATTTAATTTTGATATGTATTTAAAAAACAAAATAAAACCTCACTGCCATTGAGTCAGACCCGACTCAGAGAGACCCCTCCTTGGGTTTTGTGAGGCAGTATCACTAAGGAAATAGATTGCCCAACCTTCCTTCCAAGGAGTGGGCTGGGAGGTTTGAACTGCCAGCCTTCTGGATAGCAGTCAAATGCCTTAGGCACTATGCCACCAGAGGTCCTAGTTTCATATAAGCAATACATTTATATGGTTTCAAAACCTTTCCTTCTTTCTTAAAAACAAGGCTGCAATGAAGAACCTTCATATTTTGAACATGTACAAATATGTCTGCAGGAAAATTTCCCCAGATGGAATCACTGGGTCAGAGGACATATGCAGCTGTAATTGTAACAGATACTGCCCAATTGCTCTCAATAGAATTTGTACCCATGTACATGCCCATTGGTGATGTATAATGGTGCTCATTTCCCCATAGCCTCAACAACAAAAGCATATTATAATGAAGGAGTTTTAATCCTTATTGAATAAATCTCCAGGATTAGAGAACTTTTGAGAAAGGAATATGTTTTATATCTAAAAGCCTTCTCAATCTTCTGCAATCACTTCCCTTGGGCAGAAACAACAAAGCAACACTTGCTAGTTTCCAGGCACCGTGCCAAGGATTAGGGACACAAAGGTAAATGTGTTAGATTTTACGTTCCCTTTTTCTTTCACTTCTCCCATCCTTTCAAAGTCTATTGATTTTATGTTCTGAAGTAGAACGTTCATTCAATCTATCTTCTCTTCTCCACCCTTCTGAGCGTGATTGCAATGGCCTCCTAACTGCTTGTGCGGTCCCTGTTTCTTCCTGCTCCAATCTATATTTTCTCTTTGCCTAAATGATCTTTCTAAAATATAAATTGAATCTTGTCACTCTTGCTCATCTCTTTATGGCTTCTCTTGGCTTATAGAAATGAGTACAAATTCCTTTGCCCTGCACCCAATGCCTCTTAAAATTTCATCCTAACTTGCTTTTTCAGCGGCTTCCCTCTGCGTTCAGCTCGGATGGACTGTGTGTGAATTTACTTCTTTTGCCATTTTCTTCCTTTTTTTTCCCTCTTCACCTGGAGAATTCTCCCCCCTCCTCTAAATTCCATTTTAAGCACCATCTCCTTCTTGATGCTTTCCCAGGACTCCGCCACACACCCTTCCATGCCCACTGGGATTCATTTTCACGCTTTACTCTGGTACCTGTAATATTGTTCTACGCTTTTGTCTTTCCTATTTAACTGTAAGCCCATTGAAGACAAGGACAATTTCTTATTCACCTTTAGATATTCACTGTTCAGAACTGTGTCTAGCCAGAGATATACCCAATAGAATTTTCTTCATTATTTAATAATAATCAATTGACAGAAGTCTGGGCCAGTTCTAAGATCATTCTACAGAGGAAAAAGAAAAAAAAAAAAAAAGGCTTCAGTCTTTGGTTGGTGACAATGGAAATGAATAACTCTGAATTCAGTGAGCCCTCTGTCCAGGAATGCACAGATATGTTTTGTCACAAACCTGGGTTGAATTTATAACTTCAAGTATGTGAACACATCCAAGATCTCTGGAGTAAGACTATAGTTAATAAGACAAACATCCACTGTGATAGTTGGAGCTGTGTGTCAACTTGGCTGGACCACAATTCTGTGTGGTTTAAGCAGTTGTGATATAGGCTATTCCCTTGATGAGATCGGATATATATATTTTGAGCAGCCAATCTGTTGAAAGGGAGTTTCCCTAGGGGTGTGGCCTGCTTCCAGTATATTTATGGACATCCTGGGAAAAGAGACACTCTTCTGTGGATCAGGAGCCTGTTGTGCTGCCTACAACTGTGTGTGAGTGAACAATCCACCATTCGGCCTGGAAATCTTGGATTCATCATTCATTGGAGTCAACAGCTGGTTTACTGCCTGCCAACCTTGAGCTCATCAGCCCCTGCAGCTGGTGAGTTGGGAGAAGCTTCCAGCTTGACGTTTGATCCAAGAACGTGGGACTTGCCAGCTTCTATAAGTGTGTGAGCCATTTTCCTAAGAAAAGATTTCTCTTTCTTTATATGTATATACAAGCTTTACTGGTTTTGCTTCTCTAGAGAACTCAGCCTAACACATCCACACAGTGGCAGAGATGGGAAAGACATTCACTTAACCCATTTGTCTTCTTGCTGACTTACAGCTGGTTAGCCTCTACCAAGTGTCCTTGAAATTAGGTGAGACTATTGATCGAGTTCAGGTCAAAGGAATATGGACAGAAGTGATGGCTAAGCCCTTAAACACTCCTGTGCAATAAATATTCCACACTTGTTCTCTTCTCTCATTCCCTGCCTCAATATGGAAGGCCTAGTGGAGAACTCTCTGAGACCCTAGAAAGCGATGGTTGGGAATCGGAACAGTCACACAGAGGGCCATTCATAAATGTCCACTTGGACTGTGACTGGATTTAGAAACAAGCTTTTCGTTACAATAGTTGGCTTATCCTGAAAACACACAATTGTAAATACACATACATGTTCATGTTACTTAGTCTATTTGCCACTCAGATCCTCCACCAGAAGAAAAATGGTGTTAGGTACATGTGCAAATGGAGCCAAGTCAGAATGAAGGCATCACCTGTTCAGTTCGAAAGGTAGTGGGAAAATAAGCTTGCTGGTCCTTCTTGTCATATTGCTATGTAAGTGGTACCTGAACAAGGCTCCAGTGGTGTTTGTCTTGGTGCCAGATGTCTGGCTATAAAGGATGGCTTCATTTTTCTCATTATTGTTGAAAGTACACACAGCAAAACATATACCAATTCAACAGTTTGTACATGTGCGATCCAGTGACCTTGATAATATCATTCAAGTTGTGCAACCATTCTCATCCGCATTTTCCAAAGTGTTTTTCTCCCATTATCATGTTCTTACTGCCCCCTAAGCTTCCTGTCTGACCTTTTGAGTAGCTGTTGCTAGTTTGATCCCATATAGGTAGTTCTTCAAAAGAGCATAATGTTCAAGGCAAACATTCTTTACTAAATAAGCTAACTTATGGTTTGATTAGGAGCTCTGGTAGTATAGTGCCTAAGGCACTTGACTGCTAACCAGAAGGCTGGCAGTTCAAACCCACCAGGCACTCCTTGGAAGGAAGATGGGGCAATTTACTTCTGTAGTGATACCACCTGGGAAAACCAAGTAGGGGTCGCTATGAGTTGGGTCTGACTCGACAGCACATAACAACAACAACAACATGGTTTGATTTCAAGAAGAATTTAGGAATATTTTTGATTTAAGGTTGAAAGGTTACCTCAGGGCAATAGTTTTGGGGGTTCAAGGGATGACTTCATTTTATTTATTTATTTATCACTAGTTCAAGTCCAGAGACTGTCCCAAGATAAGCAGGAAATATAGCAGGCTTAGAGACTGTCCCAAAATAAGCAGGAAATATAGCAGGCTGCTGAATGAGGACTCAGCTACCTGCAGGGTCCCACCATGCTAAAAAGCTCAGAGATCTTTCTCAAAGTTGCTGCCTATATACCCACATCCCCAAGGCAGCTACTCTGCTGCTCCAGTAAATTCCACCATGGTGTTGATTACTGTGGTAGTTAAATTTGTATGTCAACTTGGCTGGGCCTGGTTGAGTGGCTGGGCAGCTGGTGGTAGTTATTCCCCATGTTGAGACTGGCAGTCAACTCCATGGCGGGATCTACCACAAGCAGCTGAGTAGCTGCCTTGGGGATGTGGTCTGCTTCCTGATTACAAGGAGAAGCCTTGGGGATAGTCTCTAGCTTTTGGCACACTTGGCCCCTGCATGTAGCCATGGAATGACTTCATTTCAATAAACAGTTTATCTTCCAATCAGTAATGAGTGGAAAATCACTTTCATTCTTCTCTTTTCACATAAACATTTTAATCCTATATAAGCATCCTCTGCATAATTTCTTTTCAGACCAGTCTTAGTTCATAGGTTGGGCAATCTACTTCCATAGTGATACCACCTCAGAAACCCAAGGAGGAATCGCGGTGAGTCGGGTCTGACTTGATGACACATAACAACAGCAGCAACAAGAGCTCATTGCTCAGAGTCCATTATCACCCTAAATCCTGCTTAACTTCAGAATACCAGAGAAAAAGGATCTGCCAACGTATTGCTTAACATATCATTCATTCGTTTCTTCATAGGTGAAGTTTATGAGAATAAATTGATCTAGAAGTCATTTCTACAATTTGTATTCTCTTTCACTATTATTTTAGGTTTCTGTTTTCTTCTATCCATGCTAATTCCTTAAGGAATCTTATCCAGTGTCATGGCTATTATGGACTGAATTCTGTCCTCCTTAAAATGTTTTGGAATATTAACCCCTATACCTATAGATATAATCCTAATTGAAAATCAAGGTTTTCTTTGTTATGTTAATGAAGCTTAACAGTGAAGGTCTGTCATAAACGTAATCACTTCTGAATAATATAAAGAGAAGGATAGACAGAGGAAGAAGTGCAAACGGGATGATCAATGCCACTCCGCGGGAACATAGCTAAGGAAGCAAGGATGCGAAAGAGACGAGGATTTTCCCCCAAGAGCTGAAGGAGTGCCTTCCCCAGGATTCCAGGGTCTTTGCCGTATCCAGATTTCTAGCTTCCTCCTCGGAAGGAAGGTGGGGCAATCTACTTCCGTAGTGATACTGCCTCAGAAACCCAAGGATGGGTCACTATGAGTCAGGTCCGACTCGACGGCACATAACAACAACAACAAAGCGTGAAGCAATAATGCCTGTTCTTTAAAGTCACCCACTTGTGGTATTTGTGTTACAGCAGCATTAGGAGACTAAGACAGTGACAAAATAATCTAGGTGCCCATGACTCCCTCATTGAGCTCCAGATCTTGGCCTTGGAAAGGCATGTTTGTTGGAGAAGGGAGATGTGGAGCTCAGTCTGAACTTAGAGACACTTACCATACATTCAAAGTAAGGATATCAAGTAGGAAGTTACATACATGCATATCCACAGTTAGGACAGAGGGCTGGCCTTGTATATATAGCTCATAGAGTCTGCTGCACTGTTCAAGGTGTGAGATAACAGTGACTGGGCAGGGCTTATTAAGTGAGGATACTGAGAAGAGGCTGAATTCCAGCCATATTGCTGCCAAGTTGGAAAGCAAGAGTCATAGAGGATTTGGGCCTAAACACCTGGAAGGATGGGGTTGCCACTGTCTAATCTCAGCACCTTCTTTGCTACAGGTTGTCTGTTGTTGTTATTTGCCATCGAGTCAGCCCCGACTCATAGTGACTTCTCCTTGGGTTTCCAAGGCAGTATCACTACGGAAGTAGGAATGCCCAACCTTCCTTCTTCCTCTATTTTCCACCTTGACCAGAGCAATAGACTCTGTCTTAGTGTCCTAGGGTTGCTGTAACAACATACCACAACATGTGTGGCTTTAAAGGACAGAGATTTACTGTCTTACAGTTCTGGAGGCCAGAATTCTGAACTCAAGGAGTCAGCAGGATCATGCTTTCTCTGTCCACTCTAGGAAGAGATAGATCTTCCCTCGTCTTTTCCAACTTTTGGTAGCCTTGGGCATTTCTTGGCATTCTTTGGCTCTTAGATGCATTACATGGTGTTTGTCTTCCCCCGGTGTGATTCTTTCTCCTTGTCTTTTCTCTCTTTGTATAAGACACCACTCAGATGGAATCAGGACCCATCTTACTCTGTCATGACCTTGTTAACTTTACTGACACTATCTTCAAAGAAAGACTATTTCCAAACAAGGTCACATTCACAAGTACCAGGGTTAGGACATCTGCAGGCACTAGAAGCTGAAATAGACAAAGAGGGATCTTCTTCTACAGTCACACTCTGATTTCAGACTCCCAGCTTCTGGAACTGTGAGAAAATACAGTTTTGTTCTTTAAAGTCACATGTTTGTGGTATTTCTGCTATAGCAGCTCTTGGAAGCCAAGACAAAGACCTTTCAGGATCTCCTCTCCTGTAACCCTCTTCCTCCGTCAGCACTCTGCTGGCACTCCTCACGTTCTTCTCTTCATTCCTGCTGCTCCAGCCCAGCTGGTCTCTTGTATTCTTTACAGGTGTTGGGTACACTCCAGCTTCAGAGCCTTCACCAGCATGCTTCACTACCCAGCATGCTGTTCTCTTTGGCTGCCTAGCTTTCTCGCTTCCATCAGATTGCTATTCAAAACTTACCTTTCAGCACCTGGCCTGACTTGTCATATCCCCCTTGGCTTTATTTTTTTTTCTCCTTAGCCTGATCATTACCCAGCATAAAATATATTTTGCTTCATTATCTTGCTTATTAAATTCTCTTCCACCAGAAGGTAAGCTCCACGAGGCCAGGCATTTTTGTTCCAACATCTAGAAAGAGCCTGGTACGTCATTGGCACTCAGATATTTGTTCAATATATGAAATAATCATTCCTTTCTAAACTATCCTTTGATCCTCAATTATTCTTACTTTTACTCTCAAATCTTATCTTCAGGCCACACTTGAACAAACGGCCTAAAACATGTCTGTGACAAAAACACTGCAACAAAAACAGTTCAGAGGACACCTTGTTAATGATGGAATAATGTTGTTGTTATGTGCCATCGAGTCAGTCCCGACTCATAGCGACCCCTCCTTGGGTTGCTGAGGCAGTATCACTAGGGAAGTAGATTGCCCAACCTTCCTTCTGAGGAGTGGTTGGTGGGTTTGAACCACCAGCCTTCTGGTTAGCAGTCAAGTGCCTTAGGCGCTGTTTAACTATTTCTGTCTATTCATCTGTCTATCTGTCATCACTACTGAAATGAAAAAACATCCAGCCATATACTTAACCAAAACCTGATTTAAATATTTTCTGATTTACTCTCATACAGAACAGCATCTGCTCTCTCTCATTGTCAGCCTCAGCGATGGTCCAAATATTGAGGAAGAAGAGATGCCTCACCTTCTGGTTCGATATTATGCAACATCACTCCTCTGACCCTCCTCCTCAGGCCGCTTTCACATGCTTCGCATTATTTTTAATCATTTCTACTGGTTGTAATTGGACAATAAAGGCCTACAGGTGGACAGAGCCACTTGGAGGTAGGAAGTGAAATCATGGTCTAGGTTCTTCCACAAAAGGGATGATTCTGCTAGAAGCTGCACTCATTTAGTGAGGGACGGTTAGCACCTACCAGTGGTTTCCTAGCAACCTGAAGCTTTCCTGCAGCTAGGACAGAGGGTCACTCTTGCATCTTCTCTTCATTTTCTCTTGGAATCTGAGAAACTAGTCTGGAAAAAGACCAGAAGAGAAAAAAATCAGAAACTAGTCTGGGGTGATGGTGGAAAACAACAGTTAGACAACTGTTTGCGTAGGGGGTGGGTTGGGAGTGCAGCAGAAAATGGAGATGAGGAGGAAGGAAAGGAAGGGAAGAGGAATGGCATGAAGGCTTAGAGAATGGAGACTTAACGAAAACATTGGAGGGGCCAGGAGACATTGAAGAGCGTGCATTCATAACGTATTACAGCCTACACAATGTTCATTAGAATAGAGGCTGTTTTGGTTACCTAGTGCCACTTTGACAAGAACATAGCACCAATGGAATGGCTTGAACAAACAGGAGTTTATTCTCGAATGGTTTAGAGGCTTTAAATCTGAGTTCAAAATGTCAGGCCCTAGGGGCTGGGTGAAAGCCCCTCAACCTTGGGCTTCAGCTCTGTCTCCTGCTCCTGGCCCACTGAAGCTAGAGGCTTTTCTTCACTCAGACAGCTGTTGGCTGCTGAGGCTGAGAAGCCCCAAGGTTGACAAATAAAATGGCACAGTCCTAATGTTACCAAAGGAGCTCTGGTAGCATAGTGGCTAGGGCACTTGACTGCTAACCAGAAGGCTGGTGGTTCAAACCCACCAGCCACTCCTCGGAAGGAAGATGGGGCAATCTACTTCCGTAGTGATACTGCCTTGGAAACCCAAGGAGGAGTCGCTATGAGTCAGGTCTGACTCGATGGCACATAACAACAACAACAACAACGTTACCAAACCACATAGCAGGCCATTAATTCAAGTCCATTGGAAGTCCCAAGGTTAGCAGAGCATGGCAGGCTGCTGAACAATGACTCAGTTATATGCAGGGTTCAAGGGTGCCATAAGCTAGAAACCATTCCCAAAGCTGTTTCTTATATATAGGAAGCAGACCACATCCCTAAAGCAGCTACTCAGCTGCTCCAATAGATTCTACCATGGAGTTAATTACCAATCACTCCATGGGAATAACTACATTCAGCTGCCTAGCCACTCAACCAGGCCCAGCCAAGTTGACACACAAACTTAACCACCACAGAGGCCTAGACAAACAATGCTTATTCTTTACCTTATACCTGATTTTGTGGATTGCAGGAATTGAATAAATAAGCACTTTTGATCTCTGCTTCTCATTCCTTTTCTGAGCCAGATCTATGATGTTCTGTATCTAAACTCTATAGGTCTTTCACAAGGTAGCTATGTTGGAATATTGTTTCCTGGTTGCCTCTATTCTCTGTCCAGAGAAGTTGCTTTCTAAAGGGAAGACAGCACCAGTGTTAAGACCCCAGACAGATCTGGCTTCATCTCTGACATCCACCTATTAGCTCTGTGGCACTGACCTAGTTATTTCACCTTCTGAAATCTCAGACTCCCCATAGAAGCATAGGAATTGTACCTGTGTGGGGAGACACTGCTAGCTCCCTACCCAGTAGACTTTGCCATTTTTCTTTGCCAACAGACCTTGATTTTATTTAAGGCAAATGTAAAAGAAATCATAATAGAGTTATTAACTAATGTTCCAGAGTTCCTTGAAGGGATGGTTTTGGGTTGTAGTTGTTATGCATCGTTAGCTGCCACTGAACTGACCCTGACTCATGGTGACCAAATGCCTGACAGAAAAAAATGCTGCTCTAGCCTCCTGATCTGTGGATGGCTGGACCAGTGTCATCCACGGACTCTCATTGGCTGAGTGTGGGAAGTAGGTTGCTAGACCTTTCTTTCTAATCCATCGTAGTCTGGAAGCCCTGCTGAGACCTGTTCACCATCATAGCAAAACACAAGCCTCTACTGGCAGAGGACAACTCACAAGCCTCTACGGACATGGCTGAGCGTGAGATGCAGTGGCTGGGAATTGAACCCAGGTCCTCACATGGAAGGTGAGAATTACACCATTGTCTGTGTTATGGGATACTTCTGGTCCAATAGATGTCAGCCAAAGTGGGACTTCCAGGAGAGATATTATTTTCCTGATAAGAAGGAACAGGCTCATCTGGAAAGAACCTTCTACTCCTTTGCATGCTCCTTCAGTACTGAACTCAGACAAAACATCTAGAGGGTCAGCAGTGATTTTGAGACCGTGATGAAGAAAACTATGCACTGAGGCTATGCAGATAACAAGAGCCTAAATCTTTGTTGACTTCCTTCAGTGATTGTGCCCACTGTCTACCTCCATATGAGTTTTAACCTAATGAAAATGAACTCTTTATTTTAAGACACTGTTGAATTTGTTTGTTGTTTGCAAGCAAACTGATACTCTACCTCGCAGAGTGGTTGTGAAGATTAATTCCCTATTGCTAGTCAAAGTACCTACACACATCAAACCAGTTGTCCTCAAGTCCACTCTGACTCATGTCGACCCCATGTGTATCAGAATAAAACTTTTCTCTAGAGGGTTTTCAACAGGTAATATTCCTGAAGTAGATCACCAGGCCTCTCTTCCAAGTCATCCCTGGGTGAACTCTAACCTCTAGCCTTTCATGTTAACTGTTTGCATTGCCCAGGGACTCCTATCACACAGTTGTTTGTGTCAAGTGCCATTGAGTCAGTTCTAGTTCACGATGACTCTGCCTGGTCCTGTGCCATCCTCACAATCATTGCTATGTTTGGGCCCATTGTTGCAGCCACTGTGTCAGTCCATCTCGCTGAGGACCTTCCTGTTTTTCACTTGACCCTCTACTTTACCAAGGATGATGTCCTTTTCCAGAGCCTGCTCCCTCCTGATGGCATGTCCAAAATATGTGAGATGACATTTTGCTATCCTCACTTCTAGGCAGCATTCTGGCTGTATTTCTTCTAAGACAGATTCTAGCAGTTCACGGTATATTGAATATTCTTCGCCAATACCATAATTCAAATGATCACTCCTTCTTTGGTCTTCCTTATTCATTGCCCAGCTTTCACATGCGTATGAGGTGATTGAAAATATCATGGCTTGGCTCAGATGCAAGTCAGTCGTCAAAGTGATATCTTAGCCTTTTCAATACTTTAAAAAAATTATTTGCAGTAGATTTGCCCAGTGCAATATGTTGTTTGATTTTTTGACTACTGCTTCCCCTTGGCTGCTGACTGTGGATCCAAGTGAAATGAAATCTTTGACAACTTCAATATTTTCTCCATTTACTATGATGTTGCTTATTGGTATAGTTGTGAGGCATTTTGTTTTCTTTATGTTGAGATGTAATCCACACTGCAGACTGGAGTCTGATCTTCATCAGTAAGCACTTCAAATCCTCTTCACTTTCAGCAGGCAAGGTTGTGTGATCTGCGTTTCGCAGGTTTTTAATGAGTCTTCCTCCAATCTTGATGCCATGTTCTTTTTCCTATAGTCCAGCTTCTCAGATTATTTGTTCAGTACATGGATTGAATAAATACAGTGAAAGGATACAATCCTGACACAAAGTATCACAAAGTGGGAATGCAATAATTCTTCTGCTACAATTTCTCTGGTTCTATATCATTGATAAATTATTTTCTCTATTTTTAGAGACTTTTGCACTGAAATAAAAATGAAAGTGATTATCTCTGATTCTTTATGACTTTGGTCATTATATGTGTAGTTCACCTCACATGGTACTGTGCATACTCATTTTGTTTCCTCCTTGTAATGCTTCCTAATTAAAATGTAGGGAGAGGAAGAAATTCTGATTCTATTTTAGTTCTGTTACTAGCTTGCTTTGTAATTTTGCAAAAATTTCTCTGACAACGTTTCTATTTCTTCATCTTCAAAATGAGAAAATTAGACTGGGTCAGCATTTCCCAAACATATTCCATGAAATATTCATAGATCTTTTGTGGAGGAAGAGTTCTATGGTTAAATAAGCCTGGGAAATGTTTTCCCTATACTTTTCTTGGAATACTGTGTACTTCATATCTGTCCCTCTTAGAGATGCACTATGTATATTAGCATATTAAAGGTTCTGAGATGTGTAACAGGAAATAGTCTGCTTTTAGCTTATGTGTTGTACTTGTAAAGTATATTTGATCCCCTGACTTTCCAGCAAATGTTTCATAATATCTGCAGGTCTACTGTTCTGAAGATCACAATTTATGGAAGCCAAGACCAATAGATGCCTAAGTTTCATTCCACTTCTAACACACAATGAGTTTATGTGGACTTCTTTTGCCTAATGCCCTTGGGGATTGCTATGAAGTCTTCTCATTTTCACCTCTGTTTACTCTTAAACACCAAATTGCTTGAAGTATTATCAATGGATGGCAAAGTTTATTGCTCTCAGGGACTCCAAAATGTCTATTCTTCAGTAATGCCATATGCTTAAAGTGAAAGATTGCCTGAAGCAATCTTTACAAGAGAATTAAGGGGTAATTGAAAATCAACTGATTGTGGTGAGCATATTATGTTTTCTTTTTAAGATTCACAACTCTATTGGTTCATTAGAAAGAAAGTTTCTATTTGACTCCTACATCATTATTTATGCCAACCCCTTAATTGAAATGGTATTCAAGGGTTGGAAGGCATTAGCCATTAGCCGATATGGAAGTGAAGGAGATGGACAATAGTGAGGAAGTGTTGATGGGATTTTTTCTTCCTCTCCTCTCAGTAGTGGCAAGCAGCCAGTTATAGTTTGTGACTTGTTCTGTCCTAGGAAAGAAAAGAGCTTCTGGCTGTAAATACATCCCTTTAGGGGTTACATTGGAGTAGAAGAGGGGAAAATGAGCAGGTCCCTGGTGGCACAATGGTGAAGTGATTAGCATATAACTGAAAGCCTGGTGGTCTGAAACCACCCAACATCCCACAAGAGAAAGACTTGCCAATCTGTTCCCATAAGGGTGAATTAAAACCCAAATGAAGCCATTGAGTTGATTCTGACTCATAGTGACCCTTTAGGACAGAATAGAACTGCTGCATAGGGTTTCCAAGCTTAAATCTTTACAGAAGCAGACTGCCACATCTCCTGCAGAGCAGGTGGTGGGTTCGAACCACCAACCTTTTGTTTGTTGTTGTTGTTGTTGTTATGTGCCATCGAGTCGGCCCCGACTCATAGCGACCCCTCCTTGGGTTTCCTAGGCAGTATCACTACGGAAGTAGGATTGCCCAACCTTCCTTCCGAGGAGTGGCTGGTGGGTTTGAACCGCCAGCCTTCTGGTTAGCAGTCAAGTGCTTT
>NW_006921589.1:7163464-7168712 GCF_000298275.1 Orycteropus afer afer
AACACAAAATATCAGTTTTTGATTTACACTGCAAGATAGACTTGTCCGAAGGGAAAGATTTAGATTATGAGGACTAGTTCCACTTAGAAAATCCAATTGTAAATTGCAGATTTGCTTAGTGAGCAAGGATTTATTTCCCAAGAAAATTAGATGGGGTCACAATAGAGTTATATCAAGGGAACTAGCCCTGTAGGAGAACCTCCTTGTTAAAGATATGAATTAACTTACTAGTTTATTTACACATTTATCCAATCAACAACACTTGTAGGAGGTCTGCCACATACACCTAGAGAATCTTTGTTGTGGAATCAGAATATTTATCCACAGGTACTTAAGACCCTCAACTAATTCTTAATATCTGGTCCTTCTCTTTCCACATTCTCAATTTAACCACAAACTTCATATCCTGGCAACAAATTTCTTATCTTGGTGGTGTAGTGGTTAAGGCACTTGCCTGCTAACCAAAAGATTGATAGTTGAAATCTATCATTTGCTCCGCAGAAGAAAGATGAGGTGGTCTGCTTCTGTAAAGATTTCCAGCTTTGGAAACCCAATGGAGTTCTCTATGAGTTGGAATTGACTCGACAGCAGTGACTTTGGTTTTATGAGAAATATTCAAGATTTTATCTTGTTACATTATTTATAGTTCAGATTCTTTCAAATGATGAGAAATAGGAAGTAAGGAAAAGCATTTACAGACGCAGCTATGTTCAAATAATAATTTAAAAGGAATTACAAATGAGTCCATTGATTGGATGTTTGTGCTCAGTAGCTTTCCTTTAAGGGAATGTTTCTTTCTGATAATACCCTTCCCAGATTCTGGATCTGAAACTCAACTGGTTCCCGGAGCTTGTTACTAATATAATAGAGACTCACTTCTGAAAAAAAAAGGGAACAAATTGAATTACATTTTTCTAATGTCTTACATTTGTACAGGGATGCATTTCAAAAAAAGCTCCAACATGGACAAACTTAGAGGCCATTATGCTGAGTGAAATTAGTCAATCACAAAAGGATAAATATTGTATGAGACCACTATTATAAAAAAAGTAAAAAAAATGGGTTTCACAAAAAAAAAAAAAAAAGAAAGAAAGAGCAATATTCTTTGATGGTTACCAGGGGTGGGTGGAGGAGGGAGGATAAACCACTAAATAGAAAGTAGACATATATTAACTTGGGTGAAGGTAAAGGCAGGGGAAAAAAAAGATACCCACAACCAAGAGTGCTGAGTTATGTGTGAGTGAGGTGAAGGACACCTTCCAGGTTAAACTTGTTTGGTCTGGATGTGGGAAGGGGATCCAACAGAGGATAGGGGAAGGGGAGGAGGCAGACAAAAGGCACTAAAGAAAAAAAATGGATTAGAAATAACTACTTCATAAATGAGCATTATTCTACAGCCTTGGCTGAGGAACCACCGAGAGATAAAGGATTCCATCCAGGTCTTGGGGCAGTGAGGGAGAGTTGAGCGGACAAAGTCAAGTCTATCCCCACAGTTGGTAGCTGACAATCAGTTCATCCTTTCCTCCTTCTGACCTCCAAACTGATCTAACGGTAAGCAGAGGCTATGAGAGAACATCTGGGCAGCACCAATGGGTCCCACGTTCTCTGTCTAGCTTTCCCCTTAGTAGCTTGGTGACTTTGGGTACTTAATCCCCCTGCACCTTGGTTTCCTTACCTGACTAGTAGAAGTGTTTCATGATATAACATTAAAATACCTTTCCAGCATTAAATCTTGATGGTTTAGGAGAATGGCTTTCAAACTCAGCTGAAAACACCCTGTCCTAGGTCTCCAAAGGTCCCCTTGGGGGCCATTCCAAGGATTTGATTTAAATTTGAAGTCTTAGAATTCTGAGGAGCACAGTTTGAAAACTACTGTCTTAGGATAATCATGCAAGTCATTGAATGGATATGTGTAAAGGTAATTAACATTTTTAAAAGAAGGTTTTACCAAAAAGTTGTGTTTAAATTACATTTGGATGGCCTAATAATAATTTTCCATTGATCTAAACTGAGTATAAAATTAGACACCCTTTTGTCTTTTCTTTCTGGTTGATAATAAATTAGTAAAGGATCCTCACTTAGCATTTTGCATCTTTTGCTTTCCCAGCCTACCACACATCTAAAGGAAAAAAAAAAGAAAAACACAAAAAACAAAAAAATAGTTTAAAGACTATTGGAGCAAGGTCCCTGGGTGACGCAGATGATCTATACTTGTCTAGTAACACAAAGGTTGCCTGGTCAAATCCACTCAGTGGTACTGTGGAATATCCAGGCCCGATGAGTGGCTTTCATCGAGATTACAGCCACCCTGAGCCTGGAGCACGTGAAGAGTCTTCACGTGCACATGTGAACAAATGCTTCAACAAGGACTTGTTGTTGTTGTTGTTGTTGTGTGCCATTGAGTCGTACCTGACTCATAGCAACCCCTCCTTGGGTTTCCAAAGCAGTATCACTACGGAAGTAGATTGCCCCATCTTCCTTCCGAGGAGTGGCTGGTGGGTTTGAACCGCCAGCCTTCTGGTTAGTAGTCAAGTGCCTTAGCCACTATGCTACCAGAGCTCCCTCAACAAGGGCTACTGGGGTGAAAGTCGGCCACTTAGTAAAGGACTCTTTGATTTCTCCGTTTTATTAAACAGTTGATAAGACTGAACACTGATAAGAATGTAGAGCAACTAGAACTTTCAAATATTGCTGGTGGGAGGGTAAATTAGTACAATAATAATAATAAAATCTCCTATGACTCTTTGACAACAACAAACAAAAACCATAAAACAAACTCAATGCCATTGAATCGATTCTAACACATACTCTCTCCCCCATTGGGTTTCCAAGGCTGTAAATCTTTACTGAAGCAGATTGTCTCATCTTTCTTCCGAAGAGTGGCTGGTGGGTTCCAATCACTGACCTTTTGGTTAGCAGCCAAATGAAGAGATCTTAAATTACTGGCTTTGTGTCTTTTCCCAGAACTCCCAAATCATATCATCCTTTAAAATGCTCTGGTTTAGGAATTATACATCAGAGATATGAACTGCCACCCATACAAATATTTTCTTTTTGAAAATTTCAGTATCTTTTTTAGCCATCAGTTCGCTCTCTTATTTGATGTTGTATATGTGATAGATTTTAATTCATTATCTCTATAATGTTTGAGTTCTTTCCTTCCTTTAGTCCAGATTGAAACAAATCATAATAATTTATAATGACTGAGAGTTGCTTTAAGAGCCAGGAAAACCAGTCCCAGTGGCAGGATGGCCATTCGTAAAATATCACCGGCCAGGTTCCATGGGAGATAACTTTTCTGCTTGGTCCATTTTGCTCAATTAATCCTTCACTGCTTTTCTTTCAGTTTGATGTACTGTTGAAATGTGTATGTATATATTTTTTTTCTTTTTAAATAATGATATTTTGGTGTTTATGCTGGACACATAATTTTATGGATTATTGTTGTTGTTGTTAGGTGACGTTCGAGTCATCTCCAACTTATAGCAACCTTATGCACAACACCTTCTGGTCCTGAGCACGCACCATGATTCTTGCTCTACTTGAGCCCATCGTTGCTGCCACCATGTCAGTCCATCTCGTTGAGGGCCTTCCCCTCTTTCATTGACCCTCCACCTTACCAAGCATAACATCCTTCTCCAGGGAATGGTCCCTTCTGACAACATGACCAAAGTATGTGAGACGAAGTCTGGCCATTCTCGCCTCCAAGGAGCATTCTGGATGCACTTCCTCCAGGACAGACCTGTTAGTTCTTTTAGCAGTCCACTGTGCTTTCAGCATTCTTTGCCAACACCACAGCTCAAAAGCACCGTTTCTTCTGTCTTCCTTCTTCATGGTTCCGCTCTCATATGCATATGAGGCAATTGAAAATACCATGGCTTGTGTCAGGCACACCTTAGTCCTCAAAGAGATATCTTTGCTCTTCAGCACTTGAAAGAGGTCCTTTGCAGCTGATTTGCCCAGTGCTATATGTTGCCTGGTCGCCTGATGTCCTGACTGCTGCTTCCATTGGCGTCAATTGTAGAACCAAGTTATGTGAAGTCTTTGACAATTTCAATCTTTTCTCCATTTATCGTGATGCTGCTTTTAGGTCCAGTTGTGAGGATTTTTGTTTTCTTTATATTGAGATGTAATCCATACTGAAGACTGTATTCTTCAATCTTCATCAGTAAGTACTTCAAGTCATCCTCACTTTCAGCAAGCAAAGTTGTGTCATCAGCGTATCTCAGGTTGTTAATGATTCTTCCTCCAATCCTGATGCCACATTCTTCTTCATATAGTCCAGCTTCTCAGATTATTTGCTCAGCATACAGATTGAATAAGTATGGTGAGGATACAACCTTGATGCATTCCCTTCTTGATTTTAAACTACGCAGTGTCCCTGTGTCCCTTTGTTCTGTTCGAATGACACCCTCCTGGTCTATGTACAGTTTCCTCATGAGTAAAATTAGGTGTTCTGGAATTCCCATTCTTCTCAATGTTATCCACAATTTGTTATGATCCACACAATCAAATGCTTTGGCATAGTCAATAAAACACAAGTAAACATCCTTCTGGTATTCTTTGCTTTGAGCCAAGATCCATCTGACATCAGCAGTGATATCCATTCCATGTCTACTTCTGAATCCAGCCTGCACCTCTGGAAGTTCTCTGTCAATATACTGCTGCAAACGTTTTTGAATTATCTTCAGTAACATCTTACTTGCATGCAATAGTAATGACAATTTCCACATTCTGTGGGATCACCTTTCTTTGGAATGGGTACAAATATGGATCTCTTCCAGTCAGTTGGCCAGGTAGCTATCTTCCAAATGTCTTGGCATTACCAAGTGAGTGCCTCCAGTGGGGCATCCATTTGTTGAAACATCTCAATGGGTATTCCATCAATTCCTGGAGCCTTGTTCTTGGTCAGTTCTTTCAGTGCAGCTTCGACTTCTTCCTTCAGTGCCATTGGTTCTTAAACCTATGCCACATCCTGAAATGGAAGAACATCGACCAGTTCTTTTTGGTACAGTGACTTTGTGTATTCCTTCCATCTTCTTTTGATGTTTCCTGCATCTCACTGCATCTCAATATTTTGCCCATAGAATCTTTCAGTATTGTAACTCAAGGCTTAAACTTCTTCCTCAGTTCTTTCAGCTTGAGAAATGCTGAGTGTGTTCTTCCCTTTTGATTTTCTAACTCTGGGTCTTTGCACATTTCATTATCGTAATTGGTTTTCTCTGTCCAAGCTGCTCTTTGAAATCTT
>NW_006921589.1:7169002-7180932 GCF_000298275.1 Orycteropus afer afer
GTCCATGTGTATAGCTGCCATTTGTGTTGTTGAAAAAAGGTATTTGCAAAGAATAAATTGTTGGTCTTGCAAAATTCTACCATGCAATCTCCAGCATTATTTCTCTAACCAAGGCCAAATTTCCCAATAACCAGTGATTCTTCTTTATTTCCAACTTTTGTATTCCTATCACCAGTGATAAATGACATATCTTGATTGCATGTTCAGTCAATTTCAGACTGCAGAAGTTGATAAAAACCTTCAGTTTCCTCATCTATGGCTTTGGTGGTCAGTGTGTAAATTTGAATAATAGTAGTATTAATGGGTCTTCCTTGTAGATGTATGGATATTACCTTATCACTAAAAGCATTGTACTTCAGAACAGATCTTGAAACATCCTTCATGGTGATGAATGCCATACCATTCCTCTTTAATTTGTCATTCCCAGCACAGTAGATCATATGGTTGTCTGATTCAAAATAGCCCAAACCAGTCCATTTCAGCTCACCAGTGCCTAGGATATCAATCTTTATATGTTCCATTTGATTTTTGACAACTTGGGCTTGGGGCCTTGCCTCCTGCCCCTTTACCTGGATATCCTGCCTCTCCTGAGGTCCCTGGCCTCTCTTGCTCCCTCCCTTTCCTGGCTCTAGGGGGGCAAGGAATTTTGTGGATTATTAATATTTTATTAGAAAAGTACTTCCCTACCAATTCTATTTTACGCATACCAGCCAGTTACTGTCAAGTTGACTCTGACCTCATATGTGTCAAAGCAGAAATGTACTCATTTGGGTTATCTATGGCTGATTTTTTGGAAGCAGATTTCCAGCCCTTTCTTTTGAGGTAACTCTGGGTTGACTTGAACATCCGATCTTTTGGTTAACAGCTGTGTGCATTAACTGTTTGTACCATTCAGGGATTCAATTTTAAACATATTGGTTTCATCTTGTTCTGTTGATGTCACGTGTGGGGACAATTCCTATAATTTTATAGCTATTATTAAATATAAGCTAGTTTAGGAAATTGAATTCATATAAAATAGCACTTTTTGAAGGCCATTTGTAAAGAAGTATGCTTATTTTCTCAATGAAATTAATAGTCACACATATGACAAGAATTCAGATGTAAGCAGATATTTTTTTTCCTAAATTTTAAAATAAATTTCTAATAAAAATAAGTCACATACAATGTTGGCCAGTACTTCTTAAATTATCTATGGTAAAAGAATATATAGTTTTTAGAATTTATGATTCATTTTAGGCCAAATTTTCTGTAAAATATTGCAAAAATGAATTACCAGAAAAATGAAATAGGAAAAAAACAGATGTACAAAATATAAGCCTAAAGTTTTTGTTAGGGCCCATGGATGATGGATAATTACACATTGATTGAAATTGGTCAAAACATTTTTAGATGCTTACTCCAACTCTCTGTACTTACCTATTTAAGGACTGCTGATGAAAAGTTTGCAGATCATCATGGTCTATGGGCCATGCTTTGAGTTGCATTTGTATAAAGTAGACTGTCAGATATTCTCACGACCACTTAATTGAAGAGAAAAATTCAATTAAATGAAAATCACTAATCTACACAATAAATCAAGAAAAGATTGAAGTTGTCAGGGATTTGATATTACTTGGATCCATAATCAACACCCATGGAAGCAACATCAAGAAATCACACGTCGCATTGCATTGGGCAAATCTGCTGCAAACCACCTCTAGAAAGTATTAAGAAGCAAAGATATCATTTTGAAGACTAAGATGTGCCTAACCCAAACTATGATGTCTTCAATCACCTTATATGTATGTGAAAGCTGGACAAAGAATAAAGAAGACGGAAGAAGAGTTGATGTCTTTGAATTGTGGTATTGGCAAAGAATACTGAAAATACCACGGACTGCCAGGAGAATAAACAACTCTCTCCTGGAGGAAATACACACGGAATCCTTAGAAGCAAGAATGGTCAGACTTTGTCTCACCTACTTTGGTCATATTGTCAGAAAGGACCATTTCCTGGAGAAGGATATTATGCTTGGTAAAGCAGAGGGTCCGTGAAGAAGGGGAGGACCTTCAAGAAGATGGATTGACATAGTGGCTGCAAGAGTGAGCTCAAGTACAGCAATGATTGTGAGGATGGCACTAGACCAGGCAGTGTCATGTTACATTGTAATAGGGTCACTATGTGTCGGAGCTGATTTGATGGTACCTGACAACAACAACAATCTACTTATCATGCAAGATTTTATTAATTCCTTGTTCAATCTGTCTTTGACCATGGCTGTAGCCTGAAGAGCCAAACACTTATTATTCTGTATTCTTATCTCAGCCAGAAGTAATGTTTCTACTGACTGTTCTCTCCTAATACTTCGTAACTCTTTGCCTGAACATGTTCGCTGTGTTATTATTCATGGAGCCTCTTCTCATTTACTAAACTGTGAGTTTGCTAGGGCTTCAGCTCATGTGTTTTTCTTATCCATTTCTTATGCCATCTGCAATAGACACAGAGACAGCCTGGCTGTTACCCTAGGTTCCCCTCGCCAGTGATAGCCATGGGAATTATAAACATCCAGCCATTTTGGTCCATCCAGAGACACAGGGTTGGTGGAGAATTTGCTGGTTTGAATTGCAGTTCATCTTCTCCCTGTGCCCAATCCTGTTTCCTCACTCTTCTTTTCACAAGTGTTAACCCCTAATACACCTCTTGTACCCCAAACACCATCTCAACATCTGCTCTGGTGAACTCAATATGCAACGTGGTCTCTTACACACTTGGTGAATAAACAAATAGAGCTCCCATGCTCAATTCCATCAGTCTTGTTTAAGAGAACTTCTTGGTGGGGTTTAGACTGCAAGAAAGGTAACTGTAGGCATTGATCACAGGGCAAGATGAGCTGAAAAGTCACATGATGGTGGTGATGGTGATGATGGTGATGATGATAGCAACTCTTACTGTGTGATAGATACACCTCTATGGCAACCCTACCATCAAAGTGTTTATTCTATTATCATTTTAAAAATGAGAAGACTGAACAATAGAGGGATTCAGAAATGTGACCCTCACATAAATAGTGACAGAGCCAGGTTTGCACCCAGTCTCTTTACTACTGCTTACTCTGCTTCTCTACAAAGAATGCTGCATGGGCAGATTTTTTTTTTTTTTTTTTTTTCACTTGTCTATACTACTGAATGGGAGCTCTGGTAGCATAGTGGCTAAGGCACTTGACTGCTAACCAGAAGGCTGGTGGTTCAAACCCACCAGCCACTCCTCTGAAGGAAGATGAGGCAATCTACTTCCGTAGTGATATTGCCTCAGAAACCGAAGGAGAGGTTGCTGTGAGTTGGGTCCGACTCGATGGCACATAACAACAACAACATACTACTGAACACTGCAGAACCAGAAGAGTGCCTGATATATGGTAGATGCTTAGTAATATTTGTTGAATGAATGAATAACCGTTAATTAAGACTTCCAGATCAAATTTGGAAAAGGTTTGCTTTGAAAGCTACTGTTGTTTCTTTTTCTTTTTCTTTTTTTCCTTTTAAAAAGAAAGTAGCATAGTGTTTTGTACATAGTATAAGCTCTATTGACAGTCGTTGAATTAAACAAAATTATAAGAAGATTTCATTTGGTTGGTATCATATATGAATCCCCCTATAAGTCACTCTGAGTCATAATGGACTCAAAAGCAGTGGGTTTATGAAGTCAATATTTAAACAGCCCATTTTGTGCAGGTTTACTTAGTCTTTGCAGATTAAACTTAGGAGGTCTCCTGGCCTGTCCGCTCTCCCCCAAGAGGAGATTCAGTGGTACTGTGCAATGGCATACAGCCTGCATCTATTAGACACCTCTGAGGGTAGCCTCCATGAGCATATTAACTTTTCCTTCTCAAGGCATAACTCCCAGAACGCAAGTTTTGATTCCTAATGGTTTTTTGTGCACTCATGGAGCCTGTTCTCAGCCAGATGATGGAATCTGGTGTATTATTTTCCAGTGGCTTTCGTTAACAAAGCACCACAAAGTAGGTGGCTTCTATGAACAGTAATTTATTGTCTCACAGTGCTGGAGCCTCAAAGTATGGATTTGGGGTGTCAGCAGGCTATCCTCTCTCTGGAAATTCTGGAGAAGGATTTTTTCTTGTTTTGCGCCTTCCGGTAGGCCCTGCTGTTCCTTGGCTTGCAGCTCCATCTCTGCTGTCTTCACGTGGCTGTCTTCCTGCTGTGTCTGCCCCTGTATCATTTCTCCTCCTTTATAAGGACACCACTCTTAGTGGATTAGGACCTACCTACATGAGTAAAAGCACATACTAATTGATCTTCAAAGCCCCTATTTCCAAACCAGGTCACATTCATAGGTACTGGACTTCAGCCTATCATTCTGGGGACAAGTCAATAGATAACACCAGGACATTTGCTTACCCAAGCTGGGAGAACAAGATATTCTCTCCTGAGAATCGAACCATGGAACAAAGAGACACCAACTCTGAGAGTCTTTGAAGTGGAGTCATGTGAAGTATAAAAGGTGATTGAAAGGGCTGTGAATACTTACTGCTGCTGTGCCTGGAGCCTTCCTGGTTCCTGTCCTACCTGAGGTTTCGTTGAGACTGGAGATACCACCATGTCCTGGCAATAAATATTCCCTTGAGCTGATTTCCCAGCGTTGGCTTTATGACTGACAGTGCAAAGAACCATCAAAAAACATGCACTGGCTCAGGGACTATTCATGTCCATTTAGCTTTGGGACATGGCATAAGGGACCAGATGTTTACCTGGCCAGGTAAAATGGGAAATCCCTGGGGCAGAGTTGGGAGAAGACTTTGGCAGTTGGGAATCTTAGTTATAACTCTAGCTGGTCAATCCCAGCTCCTGTGGCTGCAGAGCAGAGAACAGCAGAGGGCAATGGATCGATACATTATTACCTTTAATTTTGGATTCAGGGAAAAGTCTGGTTTTTATTTTATAATAGGCTTCTGGGGTTTGTTAGCTAGTGTATGTAAAGTTCCACTGACTTCTTCACGTTTGTTTTCTACTCTAGAAAGATCATTAAAGAGAGCTCTTTCTCATGCCATGTTGGCATTCCCAAGGAAGATTCATGATTGGATTATGTTCCTAGGTGATATAAATCACACTTGATGGCAGGGATATGTTGATGGCTTGAAGTAAGTGAAAAATAAATTAGGAAAAGAGAAGGCTTGGAGTAGCAAAGACATAAATTTAAAATTTAAATCTCAAAAGATGAAAAACTGCAAAGAGCCATTTTGAAAACCTGGCTTAGAGTCTTTCAAATGAGACAAAATGGTGAGCATGGGAAATAAGTTGGGAGTAAGTGAATGAATTTGGTTTACATATAAATCCTTACAAATCTTAAGGGGAAAGTCTCGATGTTTTCAGCAACCCCAGATGGTTCTTTCAAAAGGTACTGTAGCCTCAAGAGAAATCATTTAGAATTATTTTAGAAATAGGACAGATTATTCATGGCGTTTGAAAAATGAACTTTGTATTTCATGTACACAGACCAGGCAGAGTTATGAGGATGAATTTATTATATACATTGATATTATTTTTCTTATCTGTCTTCTTTTTCATAATGCTAAATGTCCATAATTCAGAATGTACATTAATTGTTGGAACTAACGGAAACAATTGCATTTATGAGTGACATAGGAGGGAGAGTGTAGAGACTTTGGAGGCAAACAGACCTGGGATTGGAGCCCGTTTCTAAACTCTTTAACCTAAACTCATATATAACCTTGGGCAAGTCGCTTGGCCTGTGAACACCAGTGTTCCCAATGCAGAGTACTCAGCAAAAATTAAGTGGGATATGTGTCTAAACCAAATACTTTCATGCTCAGATCACAGTGCTCATTAAAAATAATAATAAAATCCCATTGCCTTTGAGTTGATCCTGACTCTGGACAACCCTATGTGTTAGAGAGTAGAAACCATATGTGTTAGAGAGTAGAACTGAGCTTTGTAGGGTTTTGTAATCTCAGATTGTCAGACGTTTCTTCTGCAGGACCACTGGGTGGGTTTGAACCACCACCTTTTCGGTTAGTAACTGAGCACAAACTGTTTGCACCACCAGAGGACCTGCAGTGCCCAGCATGTGATCCATACCTGTGCTATGGCTCACGGTGACCCAATGTGTGTCAGCGGAGAGACGTGCTCCCTAGGGTTTCCAAAGGCTGATGTTTTCAGAAGGAGATTGACAGGCCTCTCTTCTGAGGTGCCTCTGGTGGACTCAAACTTCCGACCTTCCAGTTGGCAGTTGAGCCTGTTAACCATGGGCACCACCCAGGGACTAGATTATTATAGACATCCCTTTCTCTCCCCTCTGGAACCTGACAGTGAACAAAGCAAGTTTTGAATGTATGTCAATTTGTCCCAGTTTAGAGCAAAACAGCTCCTTTGTGGCAGAGATAAGGAAGATGTTTGTGAAGTTATATTAAATTAATTAAATGGTACATTTTCAATCCAGAGATTGTGTTCTACCAAAACATATTCAAGATTTCCATGTCTAATGGGGTATAAGATTAGCACACACCAGCGGCACCACCTTGTATCCTTTTTCTCGTAGGCGGAGGCAGGTTGTATGTTATTTAAATCAGAATTGAGAGTGAATTGCATTCAGAGTACTTTAGCATTGGGAAGTTGGAAAACATTTTGAATGAGGGCCTTTTTCGTTCTTTCTCTTTTTTTTGATACTCTAATATTTGATTTTCCACATTATATTCCTCGTCCCTATCATGATCTTCTCTTCCTCAAAGCAACATAATGTAAAGATAAAACATGGCCCTTACAGAGCCGTAGCTAAGGTTGCTGTTGTTGCTAGCTGCCACAGACTTGGCCCCTGACTCAAGGCAACCCCATGTACAATGAACAAAATGCTGCCTCTTCCTGCATCATTCCCATGTTTGGTTTCAGATAGAATATTGTGATCCATAGGGTTTCGCTCAGTTGCTTTTCAGAAGTTGATTGCCACATTTTCCTTTCTAGTCCATCCTAGTCTGGAAGGTCCTCTGATACCTCTTCAGCATCACAACAACAGAGAAACCTCTATTGATGCTTCAGTGGTTGCTGCATATGAGGTGGTGGGTATGTATGAGATGTAGTCATCATGGATGGCAAGAGTTCTATTATCAGTAACCCACCAATGCCTCATACAGCCACATGGGTCAAGTCTTATATAAAAAAATGGCGTACACTCACAAAATTAAAAGCTGGCTCTCAAATGATCCTGCAGTGAGGGACTGCTCTGAATCTTCCTTGGGTTCTCACAATTTGGGGTGGATGTTGCTAGATAGTGAGTGAGGGTCTTGGGTAGAGTTGAGGAGGGTGGAAGAATTTCCTTTAGTGTGGTTTACATGTGTTTACCTTCTTTAAAAGCAATACTTCTAAATATTTGAAATAATACTGTACGTTGTTCTAAAAGATGGTGGTGGTAATGGTGGCATATGGCCTTTTATGTGTTTCTCCTGCAATAGGAGCATTTCTTTACCCACCATGAGGCTCCTCTCTGGGGCCACTATTTCAGAAAAAGAAAAGCCATTGCAGAAACTCTGAGTTTTGCCTCCTTTGGTTTGAAATCCTGGGTGTTGAGCTGCTAGAAGAGTGTATTTTCAATTGCCTTACAGGCATGTGAAAGCTGGACAATGAATAAGGAAGGCCAAAAAAAGAGTTGATGCATTTGAATTATGGTGCTGGAGAAGAATACTGAAAATACCATGGACTACTAGAAGAAGGAACAAATCTGTCTTGAAAGAAGTACAGAGAATGGTAAGCCATCATCTTGCATACTTTGGACATGTTACAGGAGAGACCTAGAGCAGATGTCATGTAAAAAAGAGGAAGACCCTCAATGAGATGGATTTTACAGTGGCTACAAAAATGGGCTCAAACATAGCAACGATTGTGAGGATGCAACGAGACAGGGCAGTATTTTGTTCTGTTGTGCACAGGGTCACTATGGACACGACAGCACCTAACAGCAACTACACCAACAACTACCTTAAAGGTAAAATGATGAAATAATTTAGTTTTAAGCTAAGGGCAATATATTTTAAATAAGCTTAATTTTCTTTTATGATATGCATGCTCATTTTAGAAAATATGGAAAATAAAAAGAGTAGAAGGAAGAACGCAAGTCTCCTACACATGTTTGCCTGAAGATAGCCATGGATAAAACAGTTGTGAGTTTCTTCCTGGGTGTCACATTGGTGGTGGATTGAGGGCACTGAGCTCTGGAAAGCACATCACCCCAGTCAGGCCATGTGGGAATGATGATCTGTGATGGATGAGGAGTTGATGTGAGGCCGTTGAGAAGTGGTCCTGGACTGCAGGGACTGAACTCATTTTCTTCGTCTTTATCCTGGATCCAACTGCCTTGTCATCTTGCCTCAGAGCAATGAGCAATGCTCTCACCTCCTCATAGCTCTCCTTTCTGGACCACATGTGCATCTTTCTTGTCAGCTGGTTCCTGTCAATTTTGCATGTGGCTCGGAGGCTTGCCAGTCCCCTTAGGGCTTGCTAGCTCACACATGGTCTGTAAGGATTCTTGGATAAATCTCCAAAGGGAGAGTATGATGGAGCAGGATGGAATTAGTAGTGCCAGGGCTTCAGAAAACGTTTGCTAATCCTTTTCATTTAAGCTTGCTGAGCTGATGTTTCTCCAGGACTTCAGAGATTTCACTAGGAGCTGGCCATCATTCCATGAGAACCGAGTTTGATAGGGTAAGTCTCCGTGCTATGCCAGGGCAGGCACAGAGCTAGGTACTTACAATTACTGGAAAGACAAACCATTTGGAATTTATTAAGAGGGCTTTGGTATAGTCTTTTAAGTAAATAATGTGTGCTGGGCTGGGGGTCATAGGACCATCTTCAAAGTGATTTCCTCATTAAACTTCTCACAATAGAGAAATCTGAATCTGGGCAGAGGGAAAATAAACAAATAGACAAAGTGTGTTAAATTGTGAACAAAATCCTCAGAGCCCTCATATCCCTCCTCCTTAATTCAGAGCCCTCCCAAGTGACAATTTAGGAATAAAATATTTGGAAGTAAGAATATGCTGTGAATAAACAGTCTGTGCCTCTTTTCTTCTCCTTGATTTGAAGTACTCGAAAGTGACACTCTTTGGGATCACAAGAGCTCTATTGGAAGAATACTGTGACTAATAATTTAGTATTATCCTTTCTAAATAAGCCATGAAAACAAAGGACAAGCATGTGGGTGATTGGAAAGTAAGGACGTTGACCAGATAGAAAGTGAATGAGCTCAGGGCTGGGGCCTAAGCTGTTCAAAGACTTTCACTTCCCCAGATTCCGCCATCTTTACGAATTTCTTCAGCAACCACATCAGCATGCAATTTAATAGCATGGACCCTCAAGCTATGGGACCCTCCTCTCTAGATGACATTTTTCTCTAATTTCCTTTAGCATTCCACACTCATGACCCCAACCTGAAGCTTGTGATTCCCCAAATGGTTCCGTATGTGAGAACTTTACTCAAAATACCCTACTCACTGACCTCTTCCACACTTCCAAGACTCCAAGCCCTCTTGACCATTATACCAACCACCTCCTGCCTATTCTTCCTTCCTACCCAACTCACTGTCTGTGGTCTATCACTTTCATCACACTGTTGTTATTTGTATTATCCCCTTACCCTCTTACTCTTCTAATGCAGCTGCTTGTCAAAAACCCAAATTTGTAACTCTGTCTTATCAGAGTCTATACTTGAACTGAAAAGCACTTAGTAAAGAAAGTCTACACAACTACAAAGATCTATGTCTTTATAAATTCATAGCCATAAATTCAACCCTTTGGGGCCAGCATAGGGCATGAACTCTGCAATCAGACTGACTAGATTCAAATTCCAATATCCCACTAACCAGAAGAGAGGCCTGGGTAAGTTTTTCAACATTTTTGTGTGACTTTGCTTCTTCGTCTGTGTAATGGGAATGTAAAAGCAATTATTCATGAGTTGTTATGATTATTAAGTGCTATGTGCTTTGAACCTTTAAACTCACCACCTTCTATCTCACTTTGACAAATGACATTTTTCTATTTCATAAAGAAAAGCGAAGCCATTAATGGAAGAATGCTAACAACATTCTGCCACCAATTCCACTAAGTCATCTATACCTAAGATTGTTCACTTTTTCCTTCCTATTATGAGAATAGGTATTTCTTGTCTTACTTATGAGGCCCAGACATTTCAAGTTATTCACAATGTAAACAATGCCTGACTCCAAGGACCACACTCTCCTCTCTTCACAGGTAAGTGTCCTTCTTTACTTCCCACTCCTGCTGGGCCACACTGCAATTTGGCTTTTGTTCCAACTTGTTGGCTAAAATTTCTCACACCAAGGCCACTAACAAACACTGTGGGGATAAATCCAGTTGGTAATTCTTAAACACCCTTTTCTTAAATAGAACTTTAAATAGGAAAATATGATAGTAACGTGCCTTTTAAAAAAGAAGAGAGTGGAGATTTAAGTTACATTTTCTCACTCTTATCATTGCTTCATAAATCGAAAGAGCTGTTATAGTGCCTAAGGCATTTGACTACTAACCAGAAGGCTGGCGGTTCAAACCTATCAGCCACTCTCCATGGAAGAAAGACCGAGTAATCTGCTTCCATAAAGATTTACTGCCTCGGAAACAAAAAGGGGGTCGCTAAGAGTCAGAATTGACTCGATGGCAGTGAGTTTGGTTTGCTTTGGTGATGAGCCTTTACTTGCAGGATTTGTGTTAATATACAAGAACATGCAGTAGATAATCTTAATGTTCTTCCTTCTATGTTCAGAGAGAAATCGAATTTCTTATAGATTATAAAGTAGCCATTCTCATTATTTGCAATGATAATATTAATTTAACAAATACGTACCCAATAGGTATCTGATTGCAGACACCTGTTTAGGTAAAATGAGGGCTAAAAGGGTAAGTGGGATGGATATTAGCAAGGGAAATTGAATTCTTCCTGAAGGCCCATTTATTGTGTCAGCTCCAACTTGGTAAAGAAATCTCCTGTACTTTTCATCTTACATCTTCCTATTTCTTTCTTTCTCTGTCTTAAAAAAATATCTTCTGCATTCATAGCTCTGTTTGAGAGGTTTTCTACTAGAGCATTTGGTTAAACAAACCAAATCAAACATATCTGGTTATGAAATGAAAATAGACTATGTGCACTACATTGGATCATAGCTTCCTGCTCCCTTTTTAAATTTCAAGAGTTTGAACAGGGAATATAGAATACATGGAACCCAAGAATTTTAACTGAGAGTAAATCAACAGAGATCCTCGGGCACACTTGTCTCACACTACAGTACAGCCTTTATATCACCTGCGAACGTCACTATACTCCAAATCATTTACAACCACGTAAAATGTTAAGATCACACAATCTGATAAAATACCACATTGGAGAGGGAGAAATAAAAATATCTCTATTTACAGATGACATGATCTTAGAAAATCCTTAAAGAATCATCAAATATTATTAGGACAAATGAGGAAATGCAGCAAAGGTACACAGTACAAGATTAACCTACAAAACTCAGCAGTATTTCTGTACACTAGCAATGAACAATCTGAAAATGAAATGAAGAAATCAATTCCATTTCCCTAACATCAAGAATAATAAAATACTTAGGAACAAATTTAACCAAGTAGCTTCAAGACTCGTGGACTGAAAGCTACAAAACATAGATAGCTAAGATTAAGTGGAAAGACATCCTGTGTTCATGGATTTAGAACAACAACAACAAAACTCAAACTCACTGCCTTCCAGTGGTTTACAACTCATAAGGACCCCTCCTTGGGTTTCCAAGGCAGTATCACTACGGAAATAGATTGCCCAATCTTCATTCTGGTTCATAGATTGAAAGACTTAATATTGTAAGATGACAATATTCCCCAAATTTATCTACATGTTCAGTGCAGTCTTTATCAAAA